>NC_060041.1:3149583-3463541 GCF_905333055.1 Maniola jurtina
CACCTTATACTGAAAATTTCAGCTTTCTAGCGTCATCCAGACCGAAGTTATGACGGGTCGAAAATACGGTGAAACACTTCGAGAAAAAGGTACGTAGCGCCCCGGCCGCCGTTTGGCTCGTCTTGGCGGGGGCACTGCCGTGCCCCCTGATACCTCAGCCGGGGGCATACAAAAGTAAAAATTGTTGTTAACCACTGGTTGTAACATGATGACAGTACGGCAGTAATGAGCCAGATGATTTAATTTTTTAATATGAATATCATCCCAACGGATGTGATGGTATTCATCAGGAAAAAGCTTTTCGGTTCTTTTAATTAATCACTTTACTTCCTAAGTTGTTCAAGCCTTATGGAGAGCCATGGTTTGGAATTTTGAATAATTTAATGTTTCAATTTATTAAAGCATTTTTAGTAAATAACAATGCATCAGTAATTAGTAAGAGTGAAATTATAATAACCAAGTGCTTAGTGCATAGATATACGTAAAATCATAATAGTGTAATTAGGCACACTTGTGCTAAAAATTCTTTTTTTCCTTAATCCGGACGTTTTTGGCTCACTAAATGGGTGAAAATCTGAATATTTTACTGAGCAAAATGGCCAAATTTCAGTACAGTTGTAATGAAATTGAGTCCAAAGTTCATAATTTAGTGATTTAGATCACTGAATAAAAACTTAAACTCATTTCATAAACCTCTGTAACTCTCAGCTAAAATTCAGTCCAAAGTTCAAGATTTCGATCAAAACTGCGCAGTCTAGGTACTCGTATATTATAATTAGATTAAGATTTCAACAGCTTCCATACAGGTTTTTGCTCCTCCAGCAAAATTATTTTTAACCGACTTCAAACAAAAGTATGTTTCTTTTTTTTGTATGTTTTTTACGCGATTACTCCGCCAAATATGAACCGACTTCGATATTTTTTTTTTGTTGGATAGGTCATACCTACTTCCGAAGTGGTAGCATTTTAGTTTGGTGAAGATCTAATGAATATCCTCGAAGATAGAGAACAGATCTCCTCAATGGGTAAAAGCATCGATGTATAAAAAATAAATTGCTCGTGATCAGTGTAATAGCTTAAGCAAACAGTAGGTTTTTAACCAGATTTATTAAATTAATGGAAATATGCTAATATTTCCATTAATTTAATGATTTAATTTATTACTTAATATATTATATTGTATACCAACAAGAATTAAAGTAGTTCTATACAAACATTTTTTGGAGTAGATGCCAATGAGGTGCCAATATGGAGTTACAAACAATATGAAGAGTAGAAGGCTCGTGCGGCTATTAGTACCGGCTCTTAATAATGTTAATAGGTATAGAACTACATTTAACTCTCATTTACATAATGTATTCGGTAGTAAATTAAATTACTTTTTACTTTTCAACTCCCGACCCAAAAAGAGGGGTGTTATAAGTTTGACGTGTGTATCTGTGTATCTGTCTGTGGCATATCCTATGTCCTAGCCATATGTGTGGCTCCTAAACTAATGAACCGATTTTAATTTAATTTTTTTTGTTTGAAAGGTGGCTTGATCAAGAGTGTTCTTAGCTATAATTCAAGAAAATCGGTTCAGCCGTTTGAAAGTTATCAGCTCTTTTCTAGTTACTGTAACCGTCACTTGTCAGGGGTGTTATAAATTTTTAATTTACACTTATTAGTGGTTGTTGTTATTTAAGTCGGTTTTTTTTTATTTATTTTTTTATATGCAATTAGGTACAACTGTTTTGTTCACCAGCTGTCCAATTATGAAAGTAAAAGTTTTCTGATTTTTCCAGCTATCATTCTCAGTTGCCACGTGTAAGCAAGTCATGCAATCTATGCGAGGTAGTTTAAAAAGACTACAGTTGCAATATTTGGACATGACCCTCATTCATACACCGCGCAATGTGGTAGGTTTTTTGACTATTTTATTTCTTATCTGTACCAGAAAGATTAGAGCCTCAATAGCTCAACGGTTGAGGAGCGGACTGAATTTCGAATTCTGAATTCTGAATTGAAGGTCGGCGGTTCAAAGCCCACCCGTTGCACTGTTGTCGAACCCACGACTGGCACAAGGTTTACGCTTGATTGGAGGGGAAAGGGGAGTATTAGTCATGATAAGCATGGCTAATATTCTTTTTTTTTTTTAAGTTGTAATAATAAAGAAAAAAGAAAGAAAGAGTGGGCAGGGAAGCACTCATCATTACAATGGTCGGTTCTCATTGGTCCAGTATTTACAAATACTGTAGCGGCTGCTCTATTCCAATCCAGTGCTGAATACTTGATTCTAGACTGGAATGAGAAATGTTTACATTGGTCAAGTATCGAGCCAGTGTCACTGGAATGTTGCGCTGGAACCAAATACTGGACCAATGAAAACCGACAAGAGATTTTTAGCAGTAACCATTGCCAGTGCGAGAGATGTAAACAGAGTAGAATATAGGTCTATTCTTGAACTCAGACCTAAATATTGTTGTTTTTTAATACAGGAGTCTCATTCGAGCGCTTACTGGAGGTCCCTATACAAACGATGTTTGATTTGTATTTAAATACTAGATGATGCCTGTGCGTCGATTCAGGTTTTCAAAAATTACGTGACAACGCTTAAAATTTTGTAAACACGCTCTAGAAACCAATATATTATGTGTCTATGGTTTATCAGATTTCCTTAAAAATATGTTGCTAAGTTACAAAGCACGAGTACAAAGATTTAGGTAACATTTAATTCTGACACACCTCATATACTTACCTCAAAAAGCTTCAATAGCTCAACGGTTGAGGAGCGAACTGAATTCCGAAAGGTAGGCGATTCAAGCCCCACCTGTTACTTGCACTATTGTCGTAGGTACGCCTAGCATAATCTTTACGCTTAGTTGGAGAGGAAAGGGAATAAATAGTCATGTTTAAAAATAAAATATAAAAATAGACATGATACCTATTATTACCCCATACAAAATTTCATTAAAATCAAACTTTGCTTGTATGGGACGCGCTCGAGAGAGACTCATAATGATAAATTTCCTAAATTAATAAATTTTTTTTTGGAATGAAGCTGAACGTAAGGAATCGCGATTATTTGGTGATTTGGAAATGCCTTGAAAGGGCTAAGCGAATGGGTTTGACGAGATCTATTGGTGTTTCCAATTTCAACGCCACGGAAATTAACAGGATCCTAGTTAATTCAAAAACCACACCAGCCGTTAACGAGATTGAGGTAAGAAAAATCATCATCATCATCATCACCAACTTATCGCCAGTTCACTAGTGAGCACGGGTCTCAAGATAAGAAGGGTTTGGCCACGTTGGCCAAGGGCGGCAGCTTGATTGCGGTACAATAACAGCTACTTACAATGTCACGATTGCAATCACCTTTGATTGGTTGACGCTCGCTCACTTTTGGCTACAATGGCCTATTGTTGCAACAAGAATAGAATAGCCAATAAAAACAATTGCGATTGTAATAAATTGATGCAGGTTTTACTTAATCGAGAGGTTTTACGGATTGAGGTAAGAAAAATAGAGAAATCCTGTTCGGAAAGGGCAAATTCGCCTAAGCGATAGGATCAAGCGTTCCGGGACGATGCATGCCGCGTAGAAAGTAGAAACCCATCAGGGGTATGGGTAATAAAACTGCCATATGCTTCTAAGTTAGCCCTTTTACATCTTACAACCTGAAATCGCAGTCAAGGGCTGGTTAACTTTTGTCGGAATTTAAAAAAATATATTAATGGGGCCATATTGTCAACTGGAGTTTTAATAAAATTAAAAACATTTCATTTATCCTTTTTTAGACGAATCCTACCTTCACAAATCTGGAATTAGTAGCTTACTGTCAAAGCAAAGGCATCGCTGTAACTGGATACGCACCTTTTGGTTTCCTCGTGCCAAGACCATTCAATGAATTATCATTGCCGCCCACTTTTGACGATCCCATATTGGTGGGGATGGCTGAGAAATACTGTGTAGACGTCAGTCAGATTGTCCTGCGGTATTTGGTAAATAATACTTATCATCAAAATGATTTGATTACTATTCGCTTTGCCTGCGTATTGGATTTCGTTGATTTATTTCAAAATTTTGGTGGATACTATTTAGTTTCACAAACAAGGCATACAGACGGACATTTACATACAAATAGACAACAACGTGATCCTATAAGTGTTCCTTTTTCTTTTTGAGGTACGGGGCCCTAAAAATGCACAGTTATTTATACTTAGATATGAAATCATTTATGCATTACTTGAGTCATCATATCACATAAGTACCTATTCATTTATTTTTTTACGACAGACTAAAAAGTTTATCTTATTTACATTTTCAGGTTGAACGCCGCATAGCACCAATCGCTGCTTCGTTAGATAAGAAACACATCGAATCTAATGGAGACATTTTCAATTTTACTTTGAGTGCAAAAGAAGTTCTCATTATTAATAAATTTGACAGGAATATTAAGGTCTATTTGATTGATTATGATGGACTGGAAGAGAAGCAGCGTACTGATCAAATGACATTGGACGAATTCATAGAGGAGAACAATTTGGTACAGTACCAAACAAAAAGTGACTAGGCGCTGTATAACCTGCTGGAAATCTATAACTTCGCTCTTGTCAAGTTCATCATCTTTTCATGTACCTATTTTTCGAATTTATAAAACCAATATACGAGTATAAATTTACAGTTTGTTTTTTTGTAACTGGACCAGTATGGGGAAATTCAAAACCGTAGGAGATACAGGGAAACTGACTGAGGAAACTTGAGCTCTTTTTTGTGAAAACTATTTTGGCATAGTCCATTTTTTGGTCAAGCGTGAGTTGTCCATAAAAATCAGTCTGATAACTTTCAAACGGCTGAATCGATTTTCTTGGATAATAGCTAAGAACACTCTCGATCAAGCCATCTTTCAAACAAAAAAACTAAATTAAAATCGGTTAATTATTTTAGGCGCTACGATGTCACAGACAGATACACAGATACACACGTCAAACTTATAACACCCCTCTTTTTGGGTCGGGGGTTAATAAAATATATCCCGTCAAACTAAATACTCGTAGTATCCACTATTTTGAAATAAATCCATGAAATCGAATTCGCAGGCAACGCTAATAGTAATCAAATCATTTTGAAAATAAGTAATATTTACCAAATACCGCAGGACAATCTGACTGACGTCTACACAGTATTTCTCGGCCATCCCCACCAATATGGGATCGTCAAAAGTGGGCGGTAATGCTAAATCATTGAATGGTCTTGGCACGAGGAAACCAAAAGGTGCGTATCCAGTTACAACGATGCCTTTGCTTTGACAATAAGCTACTAACTCCAAATGCGTGAAGGTAGGATTCGTCTAAAAAAGGAGGAATAAAACGTTTTTAATTTTATTAGAACTCCAGTTGATAATATGGCCCCATTAATATTTTTTTTTTTTAAATTCCAACAAGACTTGGGCGCGTTTGGAACCCTCGTAACTTTGGTTTTAAGTTACGTAATTAATTATCACCACTATATCGTACAAATTTAACAATTTCGACCATCAAAAGGAGTACAATTGTACCTACATTGAATAAATGATTTTGACTTTGACTTTGACTTAAACAAAAGTTAACCAATCCTTGACTAGGAGCTCAGGTCAAAAGATGGAAAAGGACTAACTTAACGTATGGCAGTTTTATTACCCATACCCCTGATGGGCTTCTACTTTCTACGCGGCATACATCGTCCCGGAACGCTGAATCACTTGGCAGTATGACTTAGCCGTTAGAACTGAAGGCTGAAGCCCACCAAACTTGATTTCCCTGCCGGAATTAAACAAAAGACCTCCCACTTATATGTTAAGGTGTGTGAAGTCTGCCAATCAGCCCTTGGCCAACGCGGCCAAACCCTTCTCATTCTGAGAGTAGATCCGTACTCAGTAGTGAGCTGGCGATAGGTTGCTGATGATGATGATGATGATGATTTTTCTTACCTCAATCTGGTTAACGGCTGGTGGGGTTTTTGAATTAACTAGGATCCTGTTGATTTCCGTGGCGTTGAAATTTGAAACACCGATAGATCTCGTCAAACCCATTTGCTTGGCCCCTTCAAGACATTTCCAAATCACCAAATAATCGCGATTCTTTAAGTTTAGCTTAATTTAAAAAAAAAAAAAAACATCATTTGGGTAATGTAATCATTATGAGGAGCCTCTCTCGAACGCGTCTCATAATAATTATTATAATAGATATCATGAATATTTATATAATCTTAATATATTTTTTTCCCTCCAACTAAGGGGAAAGATTATATTATGCTAGGAGTACGACAATAGTGTAGACAATAGTAACAATAGTACGGGCGGGGCATTCAGTCCGCTCCTCAACCGTTGAGCTATTGAGGCTTATTGAGGTATTATAGGACATAGGTACCTTTAGGTGTACCAGATTTACATGTTGCCTAAATCTTTGAACTCGTGCTTTGTAATTTAGCAACCTATTTTTAAAGAAATCTAATAAAACATAGAAACATAATATTGGTTTCTAGAGCGTGTTTACAAAATTTTAAGCGTTATCACGAAATTTTTGAAAACTTAAATCCATTGAAGTAAAAGCCCCAAGCCTCCTGTAAGCCCTCTAAAGAGACTCTGTATCTATTAAAAAACAACAATATTTTGGTCTGAGTTCAAGAATAGTCCTATATTCATCTCCCCCTTTCCCTTTACATCTCTCGTACTGGGGTCATTGGTAAAGATCTCATAAAGAGATGAGTGCATCCCCGTCCACTCTCTCTTTCTTTTTCCTGGTAGGTACAACTTTCTGGTACAAATAAAAATTAAATATAATAAAAACAGTCAAAATACCTACCACATTGCGCGGTGTATGAATAAGGGTCATGTCCAAATATTGTAACTGTAGTCTTTTTAAACTACCTTGCATAGATTGCATGACTTCCTTACACGTGACAACTGAGAATGATAGCTGGAAAAATCAGAAAACTTTTACTTTCATAATTGAACAGCTGGTGACTCCAGTGTAGATACATAATTGCACATAATTTTGATGGAAATCTCGAACTTTGGACTCAATTTTAGCAGAGAGTTACAGAGTTCGGAAATGAGTTTTTATTCAGTGATCTAAATCACTGAATCATGAACTTTGTACTCAATTTCATTACAACTGTACTGAAATTTGCTTAGAAAAATATCCAGACTTCTACCTACTTAGTGAGCCAAAAAGTCCGGATTAAAGAAAAAAAGAATTTTTCACAAGTGTAGATAATCACACCTATATAATTTTTAATTATATGGTAATGAATTTTAATCTAGATACTATGCACTTGGTTATTATAATTTTACCCTTACTAACTACTACAGTAAACAGTGCATCTGTTTACATAAAATGTTTTAATAAATTGAAATACTTATTCAAAATTCCAAACCATGGCTCTTCATAAGGCTAGAACAGAACAACTTTGGGAATAAGTGATTCCTTAAAAAGAACCGAAAAGCCCTTTCCTGATGAATACCATCATAGCCGTTGGGATGATTTTCATCATTAAAAATCATCTGACTCGTCTCTGCCGTATTGTCATCATGTTTAACAACCAGTGGTTAACAACAATGTTTACTTTTGTATGACCCCGGCTGAGGTTTTCTTTATAGCACTAAAGTTTAATTACGTTTTATAGGCTTTTGCGCAGTTAGCTTTCTTTTTATTTATAATTAGTTTTGTTAAAGATTTCTTGTATAAATTTTTTACCTTTGTAGTTATATACATTTCTGTCCGATTCACGATACCTCGTTTCATGAGGTCCTTCATGGCCACACCTATATTGACCTCGCTTGCGTACAGATCGGCGGTGTCTATGTGCCTATATCCTGCTTGGATTGCCCATTTGACTGCTTGGGTCATGTATTTCAGGTTACCTGGCTGTAACATTTAACATTTTCAGTTTATCACTTCCCGGACATTTTTGCCAAAAAAGGATACTTATTATACTCGGATCACGGTACCTTACCGAGTACCTTACCAATATTGTCAAGTGATAGTGGTGACAAATAAAAGAATTGATAAATTTTTTAAGAATCTGTTAAAAATTATAACAATATTAAGTTACATTATATTCATAGTAAATGTCAAATTAAAAAAAATTAAAGCCTGAAGGAAGCGCAAAGGTGCCGCAATTAGGTGCGACTATGTTAGCCGTTAGGGAGATACTTAATATTAGAATGTTTCCAATAGCTGGTATGCCTCCACTGTTCCTCTTACTCACAACTTATTAAGTTATATGCTGTATTTTTTGCGTTTGCTGTGTTTTTGGGATGGCTACAATATCTACTCCAAGTTTGTTCCGACGTATATGTCGAGGGCGTGAGGCGTTGTTCAGGGACACTTCAGGGATAAAATACCGCTTTACTTCAGGATGCCAAGTTAATTGCCTTTTGACTCGATAAATTTTCCGAAATCGAGATTATCACTGTTTTTCCTTAATATTTTACACAAAAAACAGATTACTTACGTTCCCCGGATAAGTGCCGTAAATATTGACTGGCATCTTGTTGCCATCATTTAGTTGTATCGTTTCTGATGTTCTGATTGACTCTACCTGCGATTAATAATGTTTTATTAAGAGAAGTTTCCCTAACGTAGTTTGGTTCTCATTAGAATGTCAACCAAGCAGACTCCCTCCGTCTGTGATGAAATTTTACGAGATGTAGTAGAGTTATAGGTTTCAAACTATATAATATTATCTATTTTGAGAAAATATTACGATCAAGACTCCTCCACGGGCAACAACAAAGCAGGTTTGCAATTAATATTTATAATATGATATTATTATTCGGAATTCGGAATATATTTCGCAATTTTTTGTGGTCACAGTATATTAAAATATGCTATACCTGGTTAAAAACGTAGTGTTGTGGAGTAAATAAAGCCGTAAAATAGCCATTCTTAGGAAGTCCTCAGAAACAGCTCCGATTTTGATGATTTAAAATTAATTTAATATTAATATTTTAATGATTTAATATTAAAAGAAACAAATACGTATTTTTCTGAAAACGATCAATAACTCAAAAACGGGCGGTCTTTGCCCATAAGTGTTTAGAGGTCATTTGTAGCATTTGACCTCTTCTACAACTTCTCAAAGAGAAGGTAGCGTTTTTCTGGACTTCGTGTATAAATATCGCACATATGGATAAAAAAATACTAAAAATTATTTCTGATTTTAAATAATGTATAAAAAACAAGAATTTAAAAAAAAATCATCAAAACCGGAGCTGTTTCGGAGGACTTCCGACGAAAATGCTTCGTTTACTCCACTATAAGCCATTACACCGATTCTGAGGAATTTACTCTTATTCGTTGAGGAGTTCTGTTCTCTATCTCCGAAGATACGCATCAGATCTTCACCAAACTAAATTGGGACCACTTTGGAAGTATTATCTACCAAGCAAAAAAACCGGCCAAGTGCGAGTCAGACCGAGGGTTCCGTAATCGGGTATTTTTTCGGACATTTTGCACGATAAATCAAATACTATTATGCTTAAAAATAAATAAATATATGTTGTAGAATTTACAAGTAAAGTTCTCTAATATGATACCCCACTTGGGGTGAAGAACTTATTTTGAAAATTGAAACACATTTTAATTTTTTTTGTAACGACACTACAAATTTATAGTTTTCAGATTTTAAAGAATTGCCTTTCATGATTCTAGGTCAACGGGAAGTACCTTATAGGTTTTCTTGACAGACGGACAGACAGACAGATAGATAGACCGACAGACAACAAAGTGAACCTATATGGGTTCCGTTTTTCCTTTTGAGGTACGGAATCCTAAAAATTATCAAAATCTGTTCTTTGGCGGAGTAGTCGCGTAACAAATATACAACCATACAAAAAAAATCATACAGTCGAATTGAGAACCTCCTCCTTTTTTTGAAGTCGGCTAAAAAGAATATTTAACTTGCCAATTGAAGTGAAAAAGGTATAAGTCATTTACCTACTTTATATTTTTTAAATTATTGTACGTTTATAAAATAAATTCAAAGTACTTACAGCACATAATATTGCAAATAAACATATTGAATTAAATAACATTTTCATAATTTATGTGACAAGTTGACAATGCTGCCGTTTTAGTAAATTAACAACGCGAATTTCGCTGTTTGAATACTACTTACTTACTTATAGCTTAAGTAAAATAATAATCTAATAAGGCCCTTGTAATAAAAATGATAATAATTAATTATAATATTATCTTGACACACATTACCTGCCTTCCTTTTTGTTACCCGACTTCGGTAAAGCCAAAAGGAAGGGTTATGATTTTAGCAGTCTATGTATGAATGTAGGTATGTATCTAGGTCTGTCGTGTCTGTCAAGAAAACCTATACCTTCCCGTTGGCCTAGAATCATGAACGTGTCAGGTAGGTAGGTCTTATAGTACAAAGTAAAGGCAATAATCCGAAAACCGTGAATTTGTGGTTACATTCATTGAGGTATACGCTAGTAATATAGTTCAATGGTTACATTACAAAAAAAAAATTTAATGTGTTGCCCAATTAATTAGAATTTTCAATTTTCAAAGTAAGAATACCAAGTGGGGTATCATATGAAAGTGTTTTACCAGTACATTTCTAAACAGATTTTCATTTATTTTTATGCATAATTGTTTTGATTTATCGTGCAAAATGGCGGAAAAATACCCGAGTACGGAACCCTCGGTGCGCGAGTCTGACTCGCATTGGGCCGGTTTCTTCACACTAATATTATAATGGCGAAAGTTTGTATGTGTGTGTGTGTGTGTGTGTATGTGTGTGTGTGTATGTGTGTGTGTGTGTGTGTGTGTGTGTGTGTGTGTGTGTGTGTGTGTGTGTGTGTGTGTGTGTGTGTGTGTGTGTGTGTGTGTGTATGTTTGTTACTCCTTCACGCAAAAACTACTGGACGGATTTGGCTGAAATTTGGAATGGAGATAGATAATATCCTGGATTAGCACATAGGCTACTTTTTATCCCGGAAAATCAAAGAGGTCCCACGGGATTTCGCAAAACCTAAATCCACGCGGGCGAAGTCGCGGGCATCGGCTAGTCTATACTAATATTATAAAGAGGAAACCTTTGTATTTTTGTATTTTTGTATGTTTGTATTGAATAGGCTCAAAAACTACTGGACCGATTTCAAAATTTCTTTTACCATTACTTAGAGGGATTCTTCCGAATCCGTATAGGTTATATTTTATCCCGGAAAATAGATAGAATTTTTCATGGTAGTGAAAATTGTGGAGTAAAGCGTCGAAAAAACTGCCGTACGTTAACGATTCTCGCGAACGCTGCCTAAATGGTTAGAGATGTATGGTTGACTTCTATAGAAAAGTTGTAGAACTCAATAATGCCTACAAAAAAGGTCCGCGATAGTATAAACCAAACATTTATATTTTAGCCATTATAACCACTTTTCCATTAGTTTTACGATAAATTATAACTTTGACTTGCACCCGTGCGAAGCCGGGGCGGGCCGCTAGTTGGAAATAAAATATAGTCTATCACAGAAATAATGTAGCGTTCTACATATATTATTGGTGAAAGAATTTTCAAAATCGGTTCAGTAGTTCCAAATATTACTTCCTACAAACTATAGATACCTACTTTATTTCTCACAAGGTAGAGAATGTATACAAGAAGTATAGATAGATAGATAAATAAATAATTCTTTATTGCTACACAAAACAAACGAAAAATAAAGTGCGCAAAGGTGAACTTATCAGTGAACGTGATCTCTTCCAGACAACGCTAAACAGATAACGTCTTAATGTAGGTAGGTATGCAAAGGTAGCCTTATTGCTTACAGAGCAGTCTCAACAGGCAACTTTTCTACAATGATGTCGTTTCAGTATTTGGGGTCACAAGGATATACTTAAGTAGGTAGGTAAATTATCTTTTTATAACAAAAACCTTCAAAGACTATAACATCAAATTCAGTAGGTAACCCAGTTAATAAATACCAGTTAAGAGGGGTCTCTCCGTCACACGCTCCATACAAACGTAGTTCCCATTTCTAGTGAATATTAAGCAACCAAACTCCATGAAATTTTGCAGACATATTCTAGAAACTAATATCTATGCCTGTGGTTTTCCAGTTTTCTGTTAAAATATTCGGTTTCAAAGTTGCGCGGTCTTAAAAATTCACATACCCCCTTTGAGCCCCTTTGAGCCCCTGTAATTTTAAAAATACATATTTTTAGAAAAATCTAAAACACCACAGGCACAGATATTTGTTTCTAGAATATGTCTGCAAAATTTCATGGACTTTGGTTGCTTAGTATTCAAATTAAACTGGAACTACGATTGTATGGAGTAAGTGACAGAGAGAGCCCTGTTAATAACTTCTTAGTAGGTACTTAAGTTAAGGTTGTCTGGAAGAGACGCTATTTAGCGATAAGACCGTATTTTTGTACCTACATATTTTTAAGTTTTCTTTTTTGTAAACTGTCATTTGCGTTTTGTTGTGCAATAAAGTATATACATACATACATACATACATACATACTTAGCAATTATTTAAAAAAAAACGCATACTTAATAAATGGGTAATATTTTTATTGCGAGTTGGGTTATTATATGATTGGTCGTTTACCGACTTTCTAATAGTGGAAACTCTTTCGAACCCCGTTAACTCGAAATCCTCTCTAAGACAAGGTAAATAATAATAAATTATTTTCTTCCGTTGAAGTCCAAAAAAATCTATAACTCGCAATATTTGGACCCTATTAATTGAACTGAATATGATTTTCCTTTTTTTTTTTATTCACTATAGTTAAGCGCTTGACCACAATCACACCTGATGGAAAGTGATGGGACGCGTTTACCTAGAAGGTGCCTATTTACTCTTGTTTTAAAGATACCCGGATTGTAATTGGTAGGAAACACTGACCGCGGAAGAGTATTCCAAACCTTAGCCATGCGTATGAGGAATGAAGTCGCAAAACGTTTCGTGCGTGTAGATGGAATGTCGACGACATAAGGATGGAAACTCGCCCGACGTCTGGCGGTTCGGTGGTAAAATGGTGAAGGAGGGACAAGATCGAAAAGTTCCTGTGCACACTCTCCGAAATATATCCTATAAAACACCGATAAGCCGGCGACCTTACGGCGGTGATCGAGACTTTGAAGTTTCGCCAACAAAGGAGAGTCTTCGCCTATAAGTCTCCTAGCTCGACGGTCAACGGCCTGTGATTTATATGAATAGTAAGTACCTACAATAGGGTCTTGGACCGTAGTAATGAAATGACGTGATGTTTCATATAGCGGTATAGTCCAGTCATTACGTACATTCAAAAAAGAAAATGAATTTGCGCTTCTAATTTTTTAATATGTTGTAGGGGATACCTAGAAAAGCTTAACTTGAGATTGTCGACCAAGCTTTCCTAGGAGCTTTCGCCGCCATCTTGGAAAACGCTTAAAATTTGTTTTTCGGCAATAACTCGGCTATCCGATGAGATTCGAAAATTTTTGTAAGACACTTTTTGTAGCTTTCTTTGTGCTCTACAATAACGCTTGAATCATTTTTAGCGTATCATGCATCGTTATCGAGATATCGATCGATAAAGTCAAAAATTTAGGACACAATTTTTGTTTTTTCCTTTGGGTCTTAATAAATATGAAAAATTGTGGAATTCAAACTTGTAGAGCATATTCAGACCTACAATTTCCTTCTTGGATTTTTTTATGTTGGACAAAAATTACGATCTCCAGCGCGCCGCAAAGTCGGTGAATCATCTATATCATAATCTTCAATAACCATTGCCAAGAAATAATTTAGTTCAGAACGGTTTTTGTGTCCTACGGAAGTTTTTCGTCTTAATAACTATTGATAACATTTTTTACACCACTATTTTGACGGGAATTTCATAGAATAGAAAAGGATTAACCAAGGAGTACATATCTATGCCAAGGAGTAACATGGGCTACTTTTTTTCGGGCTTCTACGGATAGACTACTTTTTAACCGACTTCCAAAAAAGGTGGAGGTTCTCCACCTTTAACTTTAATTTTGAAGTAACGTACATAAAAAAAAAAAATTCCGACGTATTCGTTGGAATCTTTTTTTTTTATGTATGTTCCCCGATTATTCAAAGACCCCTGGACCGATTTGGATTTTTTTTGTTTGAAAGAGTATAACTGTGCAGGTAGTCCCATATAAATTTGGTGAAGATCTGATGAATATCTTCGGAGATGGAGAACAGAACTCCTCAATGGATAAGAGCAAATTGCTCGCGATCACTGTAATAGCTTAGTAAACAGTAGGGTTTTAATTGGGCATAGCAAATTATAGTACAGTGGGGCCACTAAAAATTGTGAAATAAAAAATTTCAAAAGAAAAATAAAACCGAGTTCACATTACACGTGTAACTAAACAAAATTTATTTTTTACTTTTTAGTGTTTGTGGTTTTTGAAGTCGGTTTTATTTTTCTTTAGCCGCATCATCTACTTGTAAATATAATTAAAATAATAGATTATACGGCTCAATTCATTAATTATCACCATTTTAATTATTTTATTGAAAGAACACAAAAGAACATAATTCAAACCTTAGCTTCTAGCACAAATTCAGTGTAATTATACATATAAGTAATATACGAGTACATATACGTATATATAATATGCATATAATAATATAGACCTAGCCTTATTCCTTGTTTTTTTACATCGATGTTTTTTTATAATAATTATTATGGTCGGCTCTTCTTGCCATATTTCTTGAATATGCTCGCCCTAGTAACTAACATACTTTTAAAATTTTAACTACCTAGCAGCAATATGTCCAAGATTCAAGATTCCAGATTCTTTATTCGCAGAAACATTTTTTACGATGAGATGTTATTACAAGTTGTCCAGTAGAAATGTTTCACCTTACATAATCAGGCATGCAAAGTACAATTCATTATTCTTTAATAAGTATTTAAAAATTCATCAATTATTTAGAAGCACTTTTCCATTAGCAACCGTTTAAGCATTTAAAGGGTTTGTGTTTCACGATATAACGAAAATCTACACGTCTTAGTAATATATTATCTAGAATCTAGATTGCAGAGGCCGGAACTACAAAGCATTGTAATACTGTTTCAAATTGTTTTGCCGGACATATCTCTTCAAATACATCCATCCTTCAAGCATTTCTTGTTCCAGTCCATCATAATCAATCAAGTGGACCTTAATATTCTTGTCAAACTTATTAATGATGAGAATTTCTTCTGGACACAAAGTAAAATTGAAGATGTCTATATTCGATTGAATGTGTTCATCGTCTAACGATGCTGCGATCGGTATTATGTGACGGTCAACCTGAAAATATAAATAAAAAATAATTATCTCTGAGTTATAACCGTAACTAAGCCGTAACTAAGATTTACCAATTTAGTGAGGGCAGGTAAAAGTCCGAAATAACGTAAGTACCTATATCATAGAACCATTATTAGACAAACTTTTATTATGGTAAGACTTACTACTTAGGTACTATAGTAACTTTAAGTTACTATGGTATGGTAAGACGTGGTAAATCTTACTATCTAATTAATTCTCGTAGTTCGGGTTTTTATAGTTCTTTTTACCCAGCATATACATTAGCGAATTTTTCACAATATTTCTGGATATTCTGAATATGCTTCTGAAGACTGCATCGATCAGAAATTATAGATAGAGTAGGTAATATATTACAGCGACAAAAAGAAAAATTTCATATTCCCATCGAGTTAAAGTTTTAAAATAGATTTTGCAATTCCGTTGCAAAAATTTTTGTTTTTTTTTTCTCAATATTTATATCATTAATTTTTGAGTTTACTTGAATTTCTAATTCATATTAGATTTTATGTCAATATTCTACACCAAATATCCAGATTTCACGTCCGTAACTCATACCATCTATGAGATTCGTAATAATATAGGTACGAAAAGACTTACAGTAGATTTGAGAGCTTAAACCCCTCTAAATTCACACAGATGAAAACCTGAAAATACTCATAATTACATAATATTGTATATATTTACCAAATACCCCAGGACAATCTGAAAGACGTCTACACAGTATTTCTCGGCCATCCCCACCAATATGGGATTGTCAAAAGTGGGTGGTATTGATAAATCATTGTATGGTCTTGACACGAGGAAACCAAAAGGTGAGTATCCAGTTACAATGATGCTTTTACTTTGACAGTAAGCCACTAACTCCAGATTTGTGAAGGTAGGATTAGTCTTAAAAGGAAAATTTACCATTACGATACGTGAAAAGTATACCTAGCGTGCTCCCCAGCGCTTTTCATACAAACGTAGTTTAATTTGAATGATATTCAAATTAAATTACCTTTGTATGAAAGCTAAAGAAATGAAATTTTATAGACGCGTTTTAATACAAGTATTAAATATAGCCTATGCTTTGCCAGATTTCCGTACAAATACGTAGTTTAAAAGATCCGGCTCAAAGACTTGAATGTAAACCATCTCTTCACCCATATCCGAAAATGGTCAAGTTAGTAGGTAACATTCTGGACATGATGAAGTCTTAAAGAGTCATAGATTGGACCATATTATATTGCACCCCTATATTAGCATTACCTGCCTTTTCAACTCAAAAAATACCTTTTTCAAAAACTGAGAAAAACTGTTTTTTTTACTCTACAGATGATACTACTTACAGAAGAAAAATAATTACACTAGCGGCACGCTATGATGGCCGGTTTGACACATTACAATAGTGATGTGGAATGTCAATTTATTCTCGAACAAAAAACAATTAAGTTTTGTTTTTGTACCTGATTAAATAGGTTTAATAAAACAAAAATGTATATGTTTATTTAATTTATTTGAACGAACTGAATATTTGAACGAAAATGAATATACATACTTTATATGCACACAAGAAACATATGAATACAAAAGATACCAAAAAAGGTGCCACAAAAGGCCATAATTAATCAGATTCGTCCATACTACTATTTTCACTGTCGTCACTGCTATCATCACATACATTAATAATTATATGTTCGTTTTCTATAATATTATCTATTTTCACATCTCTTTCATAATCTTCCCTTATTAATTTAACAGTTCTATTCACAACCTTTTCCCAGTCTCCTTTAGTCACATGTTCACAAGCTTCTTCTAATAATTTTAGCATTTTTTTTGTGGTAAATGGGGGTTCTGTATTGTGTCTTGCAGCATATCCCTTAATTTGAGCCCACACCAACTCAATCGCATTATACTCACAATGGTAAGGCGGTAACCGTATAACTCTGTGCCCATGTTCTAATGCTATTTCGTCAATGACGTATCGAACTCACGTGTCTGACTATTTAGAACAGTTCTCTGCGTACGTTCGGTCATATCGACGAAATCCACAACAAAGGGCTTGAACAGAGTCCAAATTAACGAGCAAGGGTCAACAGTAATGCAGTATCAATATTTGAAATCCAAAGCCAGGTCAAAACTATATCACAATCGCATTGCACTGACAGTTTATACTTTTCGAAGCAACGTCAATTCGAAACTGCTTTGTTTTGCATTGAGCATTGACGCGAGTTTGCCGGAGGTAGTAGTTGTGCTAGCCAGCGATCCTATGTGACGATCGTATTAGATTCCATTTTTAAAAATTTATTGATATTTTTTTGCGATTTCAGAGGTTTGTCCACATAGTGAAAATTGTTCATATTCACAAGTACATTCACCCCTTAAATGGTGCAAACTGATTTTTCTACACTTGTATACATTTAAGAAATCAATTTAATAAATAAATTTTGAGTCCTAAACCTAAAACTACATTCGATAAAATTTATGAATCTCTGCACATCACTATCGTCAATAAAGTAATACAATTATTTCCTTCAAAGTCGTTATCAATTAATACGGAACTTCATGAGCGGACAAACGTCAAACCGGCCATCATAGCGTGCCGCTAGTTTAAGTACTTTTTGTTAGGATAGTTATTACAGTTTTATAATTTCCTGTACCAGATACAAGTTAGGGATCAGAAAATATGGTTATCTCAGAAGGCAAGGTTTTTGAGTTGAAACAGTTTCGATCTAGTGCAATATTACTTAATATCTAGTTTTTTAATTCCAACTTTGTACATCTTTGCACAGCGCAACCCTTGTATACCCGCAATTAGTAAATAAATAAATCTTTATTAACTGACCAAATCGGTTGTATATCTCTATACAAGTGTAAATTAATTTATAACACCTCCAACAAGTGAAGGTTACAGTAACTAGAAAAGAGCTGATAACTTTTAAACGGCTGAACCCATTTTCTTGGATTATAGCCAGAAATACTTTCGATCAAGCCACCTTTCAAACAAAAAAAAAAATTTAAATCGGTTCATTCGTTTAGACGCTACGAAGCCACCGACAGGTACACAGATAACAGATACACACGTCAAACTTATAACACCCCTCTTTCAGGGTCGGGGGTTAAAATTTTTACCTATCTTAATAGTGTATCTTACCTCAATCTGGTTAACGGCAGGTATGGTTTTTGAATTGACTAGAATCCTGTTAATTTCAGTGGCGTTGAGGTTCGAAACACCAATAGATCTCGTCAAACCCATCCACTTAGCATCTTCAAGGCCTTTCCAAATCTCCAAGTAATCGCGATTCTTTATGTTTAGCTAAATTTCGAAACACAAAATATCTAATCATTCTTTATTCATTCGGAGTGAGAAATGCCTATACGCGCTGAATATGCCGTGTTTTGGAAATACCTACAAGTAGGTAGGTACTATTTATAAAAAATATGTGTTTGGTTAAGTTTTATAAATCTATATTTGGTACCACAAACTAAGTTAACCTATTTGTAACAGCTTATTACTGATTTCTAAAAATTATGCTAGTCAGTAACCAACAATGTTTTATTTTTTTTTAAGCTTTGTTCTTATCATAAACTGGGCCTTTTTCAATCCTAATTATTTCAGATTCGCTCTGCAATCTTTGAAATATGTAAGTTATACCTACTTAACTTTTTTTTAATTAATATGTATTGCTTTACCCTCGAAGATGCAATTTTATATGCCTATCTACTTAAGTATGTACCTACTTAGTATGATGGCCTGTAAGCCACTGAGTAGGTAATGTACATTATATATCTGTAAGTTTTATTTATTAAAAACAAGCTGTTGCCCGCGACTTTGTCCGTTTCCCGCGGGAACTGTCTTTTAGCACGGAACCCAGCTTTTAGGTCTCAATTCAAGAATGATCGGTATTTAAAGACGTATACCTACCACATTACGCGGCGTATGAATAAGGCATAGGTCCAAATAGTCTATCTGTAGTCTTTTCAAACTATCTTGTATAGCGGGCACAACCTGTTCACGGTTGCCAACTTTGAATGGTAGCTGGAATAATAAATAGTGATAAAAACCGGCCAAGCGCGAGTCAAACTCGCGCACCGAGTGCTCCGTACTTGGGTATTTTTCCGACATTTTGCACGATAATTCAAAATCTATTATGCATAAAAATAAATAGAAATCTGTTTTAGAATATACAGGTAAAGCCCTTTCATATGATACCCCACTTGGTTTACTTCACTTACTTTAAAAATTGAAACATATTTTAATTTTTTTTAAATGATGTGACCACAAATTCGCGGTTTTCAGATTTATTCCTGTACTTGTGCTATAAGACCTACCTACCTGCCAAACATGATTCTAGGTCAACGGTAAGTACCCTATAGGTTTTATTGACAGACACGACAGACGGACATTCGGACAGACAGACAGACAACAAAGTGATCCTATAAGGGTTCCGTTTTCCTTTTGAGGTACGGAACCCTAAACATGAGCTCGGTGGCTATCATTCATTGTTAGAAACTGAATTAGTGACCCCCGCCGCGCCGGTGAGCCTGTTGAAAGAGGATAGGACTCCGTAACACACTTTTACTAGGCTGTTTAGAAGAATTGTTCCTCTTAATAGGTATCTTGGCATACATCTTGCCAAGTGACTGGCCACACAGGTTATGCAAGTACACCAATGCTGCCAACTCTTGCAAAGGTATTACGATCTTGTCAGCCATTCTGTTACGCAGATTACTTATAATGATATTTTTCAAAGATACTCCACGTTTCACCTTTGTAGTTATAAACATGTCTGTCCGTTTCACGATGCCTCGTTTTGTTACGTTCTTCATGGCCTCACCAATCAAGTCCTCGCTTCCGTAAAGAGCTGCGGTGTCTATGTGCCTATATCCTGCTTCAATTGCCCAAATGACTGCTTGGGGCATGTATTTTCGGTCATTTAACTGAAAATTTGATGAAATTTCCTTTCAAATACCGGTTTTTTTTAACAAATTTGTGAATCATATTTAGATGGAAACTTAGTTATTACTTACTTATAACTTTACTTTACTTATATATTTATGACCCGACAATATAAAATACCTATAAGCAAGGGTGAGTTTAGTAAATAAACATTTTGTATGTTTGTTTATAAAGTAGGTAGGTACATCTTATAAGTAAGACGGCTCGGTTTCGACTTCCGATGCGTGAACTGATAAATTCAAGACCTCTTCCGCGAGCTTCTTGGCTTTGCGCTATACATCTTCATATACTTAATTATATGTATACTTACGTCCGGCATATAGGTACCAAAGGCAGTAGATGGCATCCAGTTGCCATCGTTCATCAGTCTCCTTTCACTTGTATCACCGATTGACTCTACCTGCGACTTATATAATATGTTTTATAATTAAAGAAAATTGCGAAATAGTGCTAGCAGTCCCACTCGGCATATTCCCATCAAATTAATATGAACTCTCAGATTCTGTGATCTGAGCCCGAATCCAAAAGCTTAAAGTCTGTCTCGTTTATAAAAAATAAATAAAGAAGAAATGACTATTTTAAAATATTATAATATTTTATTGTATGAAAAACAAATTAATTAATTCAAATAGATAGGTAGGTATACTTACAGCACATATTGCAAAAACTGTATAAATTGAAATAAATAACATTTTTGTTACTGACATGTAGACAAAGACTGTTTTAGTAAATTAATAAAGTGAAATTCTCTGTTTTAAAGACTTCCTGAACAACCATTAAACTAATCTAAAGTATGTACCTTAATAGGCCTTTACAATTTCAATATGATAAAATACACTCTTGACACCAATTACCTATATACCTACGTATTTTTTTAAGCCTTTATAATTACTTTAGCACACAAATTAATCGGAAATATTAAATACAAACATAGACATAGTGTAAATTTTATTTATTTTATAGATAATATATACAAGGGTACCTATTATAAAACTCTAGATAGGCAAAGCTTATACATTCGTATTTCAACGATTTCAACAAGATAAAGTTGAAAACTAAAACCCGACTGCGATCGTCTTAATAAACGCTGAAATATTATAGTAAAATTGTTTTTCTGTCGCTTGATATATTTTAATGTTGTAGTACATTTATATTTATGAACTCAGAATTTTCTCCTCTTTCATTTGAAACCCTACTCTATATTATAACAGCAAAAATAAAATTTGGCGACCCCCAATTTTTTCATGTAATATCCGTTAGGTCAATTTTTTTCGTATAAAATGTAACCTATGTCACCCGGATCTTTACGACGTATCGATTGACATCTCATTCATCAAAATCGGCCCAGTAGTTTAGGCGCTACGGTGGAACACACAGAATCTGGATACAAACATAGGTACACACATACATACATAGTCTGCTAAAATCATAACCCTTCCTTTTGGCTTTGCAGTGGCAGTCGGGTAAAAAGTGAAGACAAATTCGTACACTTGTGTGTGTGACAAACATGCGCGTAGCGGCATAGACTACGTATAGATACTGACACGTCTATACACATCACAAACTATATTATACTAGCAACACGCGCTGTTCGAAGACTTTGGTCTTCAAGCGCTGAGGAATTTTTTATGAGAAACATCTAGAAGCTTCCTGAACTCTGCCCAGCCGAGTTGGATTCGGCGGCTATAAATCTCTTTCTCGAAATCTAGGTAGACAAATTACATCAAACGAGTGGCGTGTAGAAGTCCCTACAAGAGACCTAAGGGTTTATGTGGCAGCGCTGGACGTCTATCGGTTGATAATGAGATGATGATGATGGTGCAACGTAAAAAGGTTTGCATTTCATATTATTAAGACTAGCTGTGCCCGCGACTTCGTTCGCGTGGAATGGCTCTCAGCGCGCTTTATACTATAGCCACGGACACTCAGGCGCAAGGCGTGTAGTACGTACTCTGTACGTTAAAAATGTTCGCCGTGATTCTTTAAATTGACATAACTTTTTTTATTTATGAACCGATTGACATGAAATAAACATTAAATGTTAAGTGAAGCTTATTACAATATATTAATGAAAACCGTATCTAAATCGAATAAGCCGTTTCTGATATTAGCGTGCACAAACACACAGACAAACAGACAAACAGACAAAAAAAAATTAATTACACTTTCGGGTTCGGCATCGATATAATAACAACCCCTGCTACTTTTTTTATATATTTCCATTATACAGACACCACTTTTCTACAATTTTATTATATGTATGTATAGATAAAGAATATTATGTAGATTGTAGATACTGGAATCCGGAACTACAAAAAAAGTTTTTCAAACTGTTTCAAATTGTGTTCTCTGACGTAATCCTTGATATATTCATATCCATCGGTCATCGCTTTGTCCAGTCCATCATAATCAATAACGTAAACCTTGAAATTCCTGTTATATTCATTTATCAAGAGAATGTCTTCTGGTCTTATAGTAAAATTAAAAATGTCTATATTCGATTCAATATGATCCTTGTCTAAGGAGGCAACGATTGGCATCACGTTGCGGTCAACCTGAAAATATAAATAATAACATAATATTATAGGCAAAGGCATATTATATTTTTATTACATATCTTTATTTTAGTTTACATTACCCGTAAGTTTTATGAACGTAATAAGTATAGGGGATTTATATTCTTAAAAAATCTATTGGGAAACTCTTTAATTTTTTGGGATAAAAAGTAGCTTATGTCACTCTCCAGGTCTTTAACTACATCCATGCAAATAAAAAAACCGGCCAAGTGCGAGTCAGACTCGCGCACCAAAGATTCCGTACTCGCTTATTGTTTCCGACATTACAATATTTAAATAAAATTATAAATAATTACCAAATACCGCAGAACAATCTGATTAACTGCTACACCGTATTTCTTGGCCATCCTCACCAATATCGGATCGTCAAAAGTGGGCGGTATTGATTGAACATTGAATGATCTTGGCACGAGGAAGCCAAGAGGTGCGTATCCAGATACAGTGATGCCTTTACTTTGACAGTAAGCCACTAATTCCAGATTTGTGAAGGTAGGATTTATCTGAAAATGGGGATTGTCAACAGTAAATTACGATAGGTGACATATTAGGTAACTAGGTAGTCCATTTTTGCACGGCGTGAATTAGCGCTCGAGCGAAGCGAGCGTGATACCTTTATTGACTATTTGGAGAATTTACACCATCATAGGAGAAGAATAGCTCATAATATTGTGACCTAAACCCGTCATCTTCTCGGGTGCCTGAAACGTAACGTAATTTTGCTAATGGTGATGTGTTTGTTGGACCAATCACATTGTTAAGAGAGGAATTCATTAAATTAAAACATGTCAGTAACGTGATAATTATCGCCAAACACATCCCCGCTCCGCTCCGCTTCAGGACACACAGATCAATGATTTTTTTAGTGAAAAAATACATGAACTAATACACAGATTGAATTCAGAATAGAAAGAAACATTCTGTACCAATTGGCAATATTTTTGTATCCTGTATTCGACATAGGTACCCATACAACTCCTTCCCCGTCACACTTCCCTTCCCTTCACCTCTACCACGGTAATATTATCTGTATGTACTACATTTCGGGTCATCGCCCATCGGCTTTGCTTTCAATCGGCCAAAAGATAGGTATGGGTATACCTGCAATATACGTATTGGTTATACATATTATTATTTATAAAATATTGATCTTAGTAATTCATTTTTCTTACCTCAATCTGGCTAACAGCTGGTGGGGTTTTAGAATTAAGTAGGATCTTATTAATTTCTGTGCTGTTGAAATTCGAAACACCAATAGATCTCGTCAAACCCATCCGCTTAGCATCTTCAAGACCTTTCCAAATCTCCAAGTAATCATAATTCGTCACATTTAGCTACAATATTGAGTAAATTTCGTAAAACAAATTAGTTGTGTAGGAAATCTAATCCTTCATTTGAGTATAAACGGCAAGTTTGTGTCAAACTAAATCAATAAGACTTTCGTACTTTGGAAAGAAACGTGCCTATAAATATATACTTACATAGTTATCTGCGGTTAAATTAATCTACCGCCTTAAAAAAAACTACATAATATTATGTTTGGTAGGTCTCATCATGTAAATAAGCTTATTTTAAAGGCATACTGCTGATCTGATTTCTAACAACGAAGTATCTAACTTAAGTAGTACAGTAACTGAGTGCTAATTAGAAGCAATATTTATATTTTTATTATATTTACCTCTATCAACTCAGATTTTTACTTTGTAAACTTCGGAGTGAGGGCGAACCTTAAAACTACACTCGGCGTCACAAAAATCGCACCTGTCTGAAAATAAGGATTTAACCGATAATATCCCCAAGCCAGTACATCTAAGCCAAACAATATTGATATCAATGCAAAGGACGTTTAACAACCTTTTCTCAAACAATAGTTACATTTCAAAAACAATATAAACCTTCTGAATACGGTACGTTAAAGAAAATGTTGCGAAAATTCTCATTATAGGGACCACGACTTGTAGGACCTTCCTGGGCTATAAAAGGGCCAGTATAAGTAAAAAAAGGGTCATTCGCCATCCAGACGTTGAAGAGAACACACGTGAACACTAACCGCAAGAAAACTATCCCTCAAGATGGACACTACTGCTGAAGAAGCTGCTCAAGTGGTTGCACTACTCTGATCAGGTATGCGATGTGGCACGGCAACTTAATTTGATTCGTTTTGCCGTGCGGCGCGTATTCCGACGGTTTCAAGAGACTGGAGGCTACATCCGGAGGCATGGATCAGGACGACGACGCTGCACATCTGAAAGAGACGACCGCTTTATTGTGACGTCTTCTTTGCGCAATCGATTCCTTAATGCCGTTGAGCTGCAACAGCAGCTCCGAGAAGTTCGCAGAACTACAATGAGCACGTCTACGATTAGAAGAAGGTTGCGAGAGAAGAAAATTGCGGCCCGCGTGCCTGCTAGGGCTCCGAAATTAACCGCACAGCATCGCAGGGAAAGGTTGCAATTCGCCCGTGAGCATATCAACTGGACCCTCGATCAATGGAGGGCTGTACTCTTCTCAGATGAGACAAGAGTATCTTTATTTTGTAATGACGGGCGAAAGAGAATGTACAGAAGACGAGGCGAACGATTTGCTCAGGCTTGCATAGAAGAAACCGTAGAATATGGAGGGGGATCGTGCGTGTTCTGGGGTGGCATGTCAATTGACGGAAAAACCGAACTTGTGTGTGTTTCCTGGACTGGAGGAGCTCGTGGACAAGGATCGCTGACTGCTCATCGGTACATAACGGAGGTTCTGGACGAGCATGTGGTCCCATATGCGGGTTTTATTGGCGATGGGTTCACCTTAATGCATGATAACGCTCGTTGCCACACCGCATTGATTGTACGCGATTACCTACAAGAGGTTGCGATTCCAGTTATGCAGTGGCCGCCCAGAAGTCCAGATCTTAATCCGATAGAGCACCTCTGGGACGAGTTAAAACGTCGAGTACGGTCACGTGATCCTGCCCCAACGACCCTCCAAGACCTTCGAGATGCTGTCATAGCGGAATGAGCTAGAATTCCTCAAGAATTCGTCGTGCGGCTCATTCGATCCATGAAAGATCGAATGGAAGCTGTAATTAGGGCAAGAGGGGGTAACACTAAGTTTTGAGTTTAATTTAATAAAGGTTTTTTTTATTTTTTCTGTGTAACTTATTGTCTGTTTCTGTTTGTCATTTTTTCCTTAATAAAAGTTCTTTTAATTTTTCACAATCAACTTGTTTTTTTAAACACTGATACAAGTTTTTTTATGGTCAATATTTACCAACCTTTATAAACCTTTTGAATAAATATCATTACAATACCATTACCCTGATAAACCGGGCCTAAAACTGATTTGAATCTATTTTTTCAATAGGTGCGATTTTTGTGACGCCGAGTGTATTTATTTCAGAGTTCAAAATCAATATACCTACCACATTACGCGGTATATGAATAAGGTATAGGTCCACATAATCTGTCTTTAGTCTTTTTAAACTATCTCGAATAGCTGGTATGACCTGCCCACGGGTGCCAAATTTGAATGATAGCTGAAAAAGCAGAATATTAAATTTATTCTCAAAATAAGTAGTTACCAAATTTTTATCTAAGTACATGAAGCTTTCTCAAGACCATAATTATAGTTGTAGTCCCAACGAGCAGTTGGTAGACACAATATTATATTTGAATCATTACAAACGTGCGAACTGAGTCATAAAATATTATTGATATCGGACCGAGAGGTTACAGGCCTTATGGAACTGGAACCTGAGGGTCTGGTGTTGTGTGTAACAGCAAAAAAAGGATATTATAGTCGATAACAGCTTATAGAGAGATCCATCCTTTTATCGATAACACTTCTGCAGTATTCTCACAACATTATGATCGTAATGATTTATGACTCAGTTCACACGTTTCTAATGGCTCAATCTCAATAATTCTCTCGATCGCGCTAAGTTTGCACCTCGCTGGAATGCGTCGCCTCTCCCACTTCCCCGCTCACCTCCCCGCGGTCGTCTCGTCGCGTCAGTACGCTTCGCATACCGTACCTAAACGTCAGTGTGACGTAATCAACGCGAGGTGCAAACTCAGCTTGACCGAGTGTACATGTATTTGACTTATCAGGGGCGATTTTTTTTGGATCTTTGAAAAATTTATCCAAATAGATATTTTTTTTTTATGTACCTTCGAAGTGATAAACAGTTCTGACCGTTTCACGATACCCTGTTTTATGAGGTCATAGATGGCCTCACCGATCTTGTCCTCACTTGTATAAAGAGCTGCGGTGTCTATGTGCCTATATCCTGCTTCAATTGCCCATGTGACTGCTTGGCGCATGTATGGCCGGTCATCAAGCTGTAACATTTATCAGAATCTCCATTTATGTACCGGATTTATTTCTACAAAATATCACGATCAACCCATCGCCTCGGAATGATTAGGGTTTTGTCCGGCCGTGCCGGCCTAATGCGTATTAGCAGACTAATTCAAGCACATTCAATTCAAATCAATCATCATCTAGTAAAAAAATAAAATGCTATGGTCTGCATTTTCATACAAAAGTTTTTGATTATAAAATACGTATAATACTTATTACATGTATAGAAAAGTACCCTGTTCAGAATTACTAAGAACTGAAGAAGGTAACAGTCATTATAAACTAGATGATGCCCGCGACTTCGTCCGCGTGGATTTTGGTTTTTGAAAATCGCGTAGGAACTCTTTGATTTTCCGGCATAAAAAGTTACCGAAGTCAAATTCCGGGGCATAATTTCTGTACCAAACAAATAAATCGGTTAAACGGATAGACTCATAAGAATAGGAACTCTTTGATTGCCCGGGATAAAAGAAGCCTACGTCCGTCCCCGGGATGTGAGCTAACTCTGTACCAAACACTAAAATCGGTGCGCTTGAGCCGTGAAAACGTAGCAGACAGACGGACAGAAACACTTTCGCATTCATAACATTAGTATCATCATAGTATGGATTACTTACATCTACCATATAAGTACCGAAGGCTGTGCGTGGCATCAGGTGGCCATCGTTCATCCGTATCTTTTCAGTTGTGTCACCGATTGACTCGACCTGCGACTAATTACATAATATTATTACCTTTTTAACAACCGACCCAAAAAGAGGGGTGTTATAAGTTTGACGTGTGTATCTGTGTACCTGTCTGTGGCATCGTAGCACCTAGAAACTAATGAACCGATTTTAGTTTAGTTTTTTTTTTTTAATTGAAAGGTGGCTTGATCGAGTGTTCTTAGCCATAATCCAGGAAAGTCGGTTCAGCCGTTTGAAAGATATCAGCTCTTTTCTAGTTATTATTGTAACCTTCACTTGTCGGGGGTGTTATAAATTTTTAATTTACACTTGTAAAAGAAAATCGTCTCCTACTTTCGTCAAAGCTGAACCGATTGCGATAATTATTTTATTATTTAAGTACTTATTGATAATTCAGTAAATCTAATCTAAATAATGTCTAAAAGGAAAAGTGTCTGACTGACTGGTCTATCAACGCACAGCTCAAACTGTTCCTGGACGAATCGGGCTATCGGTATGGAGATAGTTTTTATTAACCCTCGACCCAAAAATAAGGGTGTTATAAGTTTGACGTGTGTATCTGTGTATCTATCTGTGGCATCGTAGCTCCTAAACGAATGAACCGATTTTAATTTTAATTTTTTTTTTTGTTTGAAAGGTGGCTTGATCGAGAGTGTTCTTAGCTATAATCGACGAAAATCGGTTCAGCCGTTTGAAAGTTATCAGCTCTTTTCTAGTTTTCTTATAGAGGCTTTTGTGTCGGGGGTTTTTTAAATTTCGAGTTATGACGTAAACATATGTTATGAAAGCATTTGTGGAAACTATTCCCAATGGGGTAAAATAGTGTAGTCCACGCGTAGACGACGAGGATATAAGCTAGTATAGTAAAATTAGTTATTTTAAGAAGAGGTCACTTTTTAAATATGATATACTAAACATAATTAATTCAAGTAGGTACCTATTTACAGCACATATTGCAAATAAAATAACATTTTATCTTAAATTGATAATACGACGTTATACTAAATAATTAATAATGGGAAATCCGCTGTTTAAAGGAAGTACCTACTTCCTAAATACCTCCAAATCAAAATCAAAAATCAATAAACAAAAATAAACTAGACAAGTCTTTACAATTAAAAAGATAATATATAATTTTATTTATAAGTACCTGGAATACTCAAAACAATACTTACAACTTTGAACAGTATTGAAATAATTACTACAAGTAACATTTTAACGGCAAAATTATTATCAATGCAAATTTTTCAATAGAATTATTTAATTTATATGTTTTGCATTGATAACATTCAACACAACTGAGATATTACCGTTTTATAGGTCAATTTATAGGCCTTTCCTTTTTTATTACATATTATTAAGACAATAAAATAATAAATAGTGAATCTAACTTAAATGACTGTAATACCTACCGATATATCGCAATATCTACCGATTATTTATGCTTAGAAAAATAAATTTGTTGTTCCTTGTATACGATTAAGAGGGGTTTCTCCGTCACGCGCTCCATACAAACGTAGTTCGTCTCTCATTGGAATACTAACCAATCATACTCAATGGAATTTTGTAGAAAAGTTCCGGGAACTAATATCTATGCCTGTGGTTTTCCACAGGTTTCCGTTTCCAGATTTCCGTTAAGAGGGCTCCTCCGTCACTCGTTTTATATAATCGTAGTTCTAATTTCATTTGAATATTAAGCAACCAAAGTCCATGAAATTTTGCAGACATATTCTAGAAACTAATATCTATGTCTGTGGTTTTCCAGATTTCTGTTAAAATATTCGGTTTCAAAGTTACGCGGTCTTAAAAATTCACATACAAATCTTTGATTTGAGCCCCTGTAATTTTAAAATTAAATATTTTTAGAAAAATCTAAAACACCACAGGCACCGATATTAGTTTCTAGAATATGTCTGCAAAGTTTCATGGACTTTGGTTGCATTAATAACACGATATAGTTATAAAAAAATTATTGATACTTTTTTAAAGATTTACTAATAATATGATTAATGGGATATAATTAGTTAGGAATTTCCATAACATTTTAATTTTTATATACGTGACATTTTATTTATATGTAATCACTTTGCAGCGCCCTGACGGGGCTTCATGTTGTAATATTATAATTATTTTCTATTATGATGTAAAACATGAATGCAAATAAATAAAGAATAAAGAATATTCAAATGAAATTGGAACTACGATTGTATGAGTAAGTGACTGAGAGAGCCCTGTTAATGCTTGGGTTATCACAGACTGCCTAACTTTTCTCAAAATATGATCCACATGGGTAATTATAATAATGTTCTGTGTCCACAGTCTGTATTCAAATCTGGTTTTCTTGATATAACCCCCTACCAACTACTTACATAGTACAGAATTGGAAATTAAAACGTAGGTACCTACTAAGTATGTTTAAGATATCGTTTCTGATAATATTATCTTCACGTTATTGTATTTATACCGTTATTTATTTATATTGTATTTATCTTTAATGATAGTGCATGTTTTATTAGTGATCTCTTTTTGAATTTAAATGAGTATTGGGTGTAATAAATAATATTTATGGCGTTATTTGTACTACAGTAAAAATGTATTGTTATGGAAGGGCACTTAGGACCGGGATACAACGCCTTGGCGCTACGTCTCGTGCTTTTCTTAAGAGGGCTCCTCCGTCACTCGTTTCATACAATCGTAGTTCCAATTTCATTTGAATATTAAACAACCAAAGTCCATGAAGTTTTGCAGACATATTCTAGAAACTTATATCTATCTGAATCGCCCTGCTGATCGAGCCGGGCGGGTCGGCTAGCAGGCATAGTGCGCGCAATACAAAAAGTGCAATCTGAACACGAGGCCTATGACAGAGTGCCTACGTATTTGATCCCTAGAGCCACTTGCACCAAACGTTACATTTTGTAATGGTGTCACTTTTTGACCAGTTTATTCCGCGGTTGAAAAGAAATGGATGGATATAGATAATTCAATAACAACGTAAATTAAAAATTTATAACACCCCCGACAAGTGAAGGTTACAGTAATAACTAGAAAAGAGCTGGTAACTTTCAAACGGCTGAACCGATTTTCTTGGATTATAGCTAAGAACACTCTCGATCAAGCCACCTTTCAAACAAAAAAAAACTAAATTATAATCGGTTCATTAGTTTAGTAGCTACGATGCCACAGACAGATACACAGATACACACGTCAAACTTATAACACCCCTCTTTTTGGGTCGGGGGTTAGTAAATACATGTAACGGGTTGGCGCAAGTGTCCCTAAGTCAATTTTTCCGTTTTAGTGTTACGAGAAAAAATCCAAAACAAAAAAAAAGCACAATCAAGTGCACCTTTGTCTAGGTATGACCTGCGCAAACCGCCTGTATCAACTTCAAATTGGATAATTTCTTTTACGATCAACTTATACCTAATAAATTAAACCATAATTAAATTACAATAAGTATCTTTATTAATTAAAGAACAAAATTACTTAGCTATTACATAAATGCATTAATATTCTCCGTAAGGGAAGTAAGGGTAGTCTTTCCAGTCATCAAAGTCGATGACGCGTTTGTTTTTATTGAATCGGTTAATCAATTGGACCTCCTCTTTGGTTAGGCTGAAGTCGAATAAGTCTATGTTCTCTGCTAGTCTCTTCTTGTTGACGGATTTCGGGATGGGGACTAGCCCGCGGTCGATCTGAAAAAGAGAAAGAAATTATAATGATTTTTAATTTTTTAAGGGTACCGTACCTCAAAATGAAAAACGGAACCCTTATAGGATCACTTTGTTGTCTGCCTGACTGTCTGTATATCTGTCTGTCCATGTCATGTCTGTCAAGAAAACTTATAGGTTACTTCCCGTTGACCTAGAATCATGAAATTTGACAGGTACGTAGGTCTCAGTCTAAGATATAAGCGGACTAACCTGGAAGGGGATGGTAGTTTTTTTTTATTTATACATACCCCTTTGGTTTCTACTCGGCGTCGTGCCGGAACGCTAAATCGCTTGGCGGCACGGCTTTGCCGGTAGAGTGGCAACTAGCCACGGCCAAAGCCTCCCACCAGAAAAATCGCTTAAAACTAGTGTATCGGAGCATTTTCCACAAAGCTGCATCAAGGTCAAGGTCTGCATCCATACGTAGTCGAAATTCCCCGAACACGTACGAAGCGATTTGCTTCCTCTTTTCTTATCCGAACCGCTAGGATATGGAACTCCCTTCCGGCATCAGTTTTCCCTTCCACCTATAATATGGGTTCCTTCAAGTCAAGAGTGAATAGGCAACTTATAGGCAAGCGCGCTCCATCTTAGGCTGCATCATCACTTGCTAGCAGGTCTGATTTCAGCCAAGCGCTAGTCTGTATAATTAAAAAAAAAGCTGAAAGTTGACTTCCGACTGCTGTTTCGAGCTCCTGGCAGTAATAACTAGCGCTCCAGTACCTACCGGGTCGTCAACTCGCGGAGGAGTTACATCGGGACAGTTGCTGGGTACCACGAAGACGAATTCACTTAGACATAACTGCTACGGAGCTCCTAACAGGGTGACTAACGCCTCTTGGGTTTGGTAAGGTTGACTAGACCGACGAAGTACTGAGTAAATACTAACCAGGTATCGGAGAACAATCTGTCCAACTGATTTCTTGTACTTGTTAGCCATTTGCACCAGTACCGGGTCGTCAGCTCGCGGAGGAGGTGCATCGGGGCGTTTCCTGGACACCACGAAGCCGAATGGACTGAACGCCATGACTGCTACACCCAGCTCCTGGCAATGGGTGACTAACGCCTCTTGGGTTAGAGTTGGGTTAACCTGGAAATTTTATATCAGTTATAGAAAACATCGTGAGGAAACTTGCATGCCTAAGAGTTCTCCAAAATATTATCAAAGGTTTATGAAGTCCGCATTGGGCTGACGTGGCGGGCTGTGGCATAAACCCTTTTCATTCAGAGAGGAGACCTGTGTTCAGTAGTGGGCTGGCAAATGTAGATGATGCTGCACCTACTTACTATGCGATCAAACTAATAATACAAATAACTTTCGGCCATATTGCGATGTCTTAACAGGCAATACAGTTAATAATAATACTTTTTAATAACTATACTTTTTAATACAGTTGCTCAAAAAGTGGCGTATTGCAGGGACGTATAGCGTTCGGGATGTGGGCTATTACATACTCGTGCTTTTTCTTTACCTTTCCCGCACTAGTGCTTTTTCTTTCCCAACTGTCAAAATATTAAAAAGAAAAACCAACCATGAAGTTTTTACTAAAAAAATTCATAGAAGTTTTTATGATTCATGCAAATACGTATTTCTAATAAGAAGCTACTAATTTGTTTCAATATCAGATTTAATGATTTGATGGAATGAGTTTGGTTAGGTTTCATTTCATTTCATCTCATTAAATTTCATTTTCATTTCATATCACTAAAGAACTTCTACTGAAGACTTGGCTGTATGGAATAGTCCTCTTTGCCTACCAGAATGGGTGAAGAAAAAAAAACTCTGCTTATATTCTACGGTTGGCGCCATTTTTCAGAAATTTTCTTTGCGAGTTTAGTTGTTGGTTGCCTAAAATGAGTAATTTCGACCCTAGTTTTTTATATCTATTAACAATAAAGTTGTTTTAAATTAAATTAAATTAAGTTAGTTGAGTTTATTGTGTTTTTATTATTTTATTAAATTGCTTCATTTTTTCGCAACTGTATTAAAAATAGTCGTTCATTACACGTGCGGAACGGTCATTGCAACTCGTTCCGACTGTCAACCCTCGCCTTCAGCTACGCCTCGGCTCGGGTAGACATTTGTCGGAACCCTTTGCAATGACAGCCTTTCCGCACTTGTAATGAAATATACTATTTAACTTTTGTACCACTAACTTCATATTAAGATATCATGCACCCAATCCACAAAAGAAGAAGTGTAAATTAAAAATTTATAACACCCCCGACAAGTGAAGGTTACAGTAACTAGAATAGAGTTGATAACTTTCAAACGGCTGAACCGATTTTCTTGGATTATAGCTAAGAACACTCTCGATTAAGCCACCTTTCAAACAAAATAAACTAAATTAAAATCGGTTCATTAGTTTAGGAGCTACGATGCCACAGACAGATACACAGATACACACGTCAAACTTATAACACCCCTCTTTTTGGGTCGGGGGTTAAAATAGAATTGAAATGTAGACTAGCCCCTTTTCTCTGAAACCACTTACGTAATAAGTATCCCTCTTACCTCAACTTGATTGACAGCTGGCCAAACCCTGCTGTTGGTAATTATCCGATCAACTTGGCTGGCATTGAAGTTGGACACACCGATGGACCTGGTCAAGCCCAGAGCGCGTGCCTCTTCCATTCCTCTCCAAGTCTCCAAGTAGTCCACATCATCGAAGCTGCCATCTTCCTGCGAAGTTATTTTACTATGAATTTTTAAGCAATAAACTATTTTCTTAAGAATTACAAGGTGCTAGATAATGTAACATCCCAGCCATATGTATAGATGTACCAACAAGTGTAAATTAAAAATTTATAACACCCCCGCCCCGACAAGTGAAGGTTACAGTAACTAGAAAAGAGCTGATAACTTTCAAACGGCTGAACTGATTTTCTTAGATTATAGCTAAGAACACTCTCGATCAAGCCACCTTTCAAACAAAAAAAACTAAATTAAAATCGGTTCATTAGTTTAGGAGCTACGATGCCATAGACAGATACACAGATGCACAGATACACACGTCAAACTTATAACACCCCTTTTTTTGGGTCGGGGGTTAAAAATAATGAGCCTTGTACTGTGATACCCATGGGAGATGTGAGAACTTAAAGAACTTGTTTAAAACTCCAATGTAACAACCCTACAAACAGCTGATCGAGGAAATGAACTCGTAGTAAACTTCTGTGAACTTGAAGGACTGTTTGAATATTTGTCAAGTGGTAGAGTCAGTGAAAGAATCTATAGCACTAACTATGTGGTTGTAAGAATCCGCGACAGGTTGAGATGGAAATCAGGGTATGAGACGGGGAGACGCCCTGCACACCCGCACGTTACCCGCGCTACTCCGTACCGAGTTAGTGCGGGGCTGTGCGATTGCCATGTCGACCTGTCGGTACTATACGTACCTCATTTTGTCATGTTCATTTATCAAGCACGCTATCTATCTAAACTGGTAATATTTCTCTGTTTGAACACTTTATCGTACAGCCAATAATTCATACAAAAGCCGAACATGGGCTCAATAACCTCATTTCCTAGTCAACCTTGAATGTGGGAGAGGCATGACTTACCTTCACAGCGATTGGGAAATGGATTAAGTAAAGATCAACATAGTCCAAGCCGAGTTTCTGGAGAGACTCTTTAAGAGCTGGTACCACTTGTTGTTGACGATGTTTGTCACTCCATAACTGCAATAAAGGGCTCATTTTAAAAACACTTGCAATTATAATATTAATCCAAGAATATGGTTCCATATTTAACTGAGAGGAAGGCAGTCCAAAAAATACGAAATCTATAGATGTACTTAAGGTGTAGGACACGGATTTGCCCGCGAAATTCAAATTTAATTTGGTTTTTTGCAATTTGTAAACATTATGACATTTAAATGCGCCAATGGCAGTAGGTATCATCTCCACATTCCAATCTTTGCTTGAAAGGGTCCAGTTTAAGAAATTAGTTATAGTATCGACTAACTTGTGAGTAACTCACGTCAAACTCATTGTTTTGACTAATTTCATAAACTGAACACTTTCAAGTATAGATTTTTATGTAAACCTGTGAAGATGATACTGCCATTGGCGGAATCAGAATACCATAAGCCTACTTTGTCGTATTAGTTCACAAATTGCAGAAAACCAAATTAAATTTGAATTTCGTGGTTAGACCCGTATCATGCGCCTTAATGAGGTAGCAGATTGTCATACAAACGTTTAGTAACTGGGCATGACTTATAATTTTGAAATTTTTGTATAAGTAAAACTTTTGTAGAACTTACCTTAGTAGTAACAAAGAGTTGATCCCTCGTGACAAGGTTGTTATTGATAGCATCCTGAATCCCCTGGCCGACTTCTGTCTCGTCAAAGTAAATGGCTGCAGTGTCTATATGTCTGTATCCAGCTTCGATGGCCCAATATACTGCTTGACGTACCTCGTTCAATGGCGCGTTCTAGAAAATAGAATTAAAAGTATGAGTTGATTAGGAGTTACAGATGCTCTATTTCACGAAGAACGTTTGTCTATGTGTGTGTGAAATTCACGCTGTTAATACACACGCACACATACGTAGTTATAACAAATGAGAAGATATATTATAGTGTGCGTGGCACCAAGTTTTGCGTAAGATGCGGTTTACGTTACGCACACAAATACGGTAATGCTTATCGGTAAACTCACTACCAACCAAGGCTGAAAGGTCTTCGTGAGATGGACAATGTTGTATGTATTGTCATATAAATGAAATTAGAGAAGGAAAACTTCTTAGATGACGATGTACCTACCTAGTTTTAAAAATCAATTGCACGATTTGACTGACTAAATAAACATATTCCGACATTTTTGGTGTCTTCAGCTGAAAATTCTGATCTTTTGTGTTTATGTATGACTAAACTCTTCTGTTTTATCGATGCTGAAAAATCAGTTCAGCTTCTGCTAATTCGACTAAGTTTATACATAATTTGGATAGATTTATTTTCAGTCAAAGAATCAAACTTAATCTGATCACCTCAGATCAGATCTCTTCTAAATAAGTAGGTACGTATGTACTGTACATACCTACCTTCTTATTAGTAGATAACTTTTTGTAGGTTATCAGTTGATTTACAACTTAATTAAGTCGTTAATTTTGTTAGTAGACTTATTTATCTAGTTTTTTTGCTGAAAGAGGTCAATATATTATTATGTTAATGTGAAACCTATAAAACTAGTTTAAACAGACTATTTAAACATTTATATGGGAGGTCATCATCCACAAAAAAGAACTTGTCTAGCAACTTTTATAATATTATTTTTGTATTAAGAGTTCCAATCGTAGTTCCAATTTCATTTGAATATTAAGCAACCAAAGTCCATGAAATTTTTCAGACATATTCTAGAAACTAATATCTATGTCTGTGGTTTTCCAGATTTCTGTTAAAATATTCGGTTTCAAAGTTACGCGGTCTTAAAAATTTTCATACAAATCTTTGAGCCCCTGTAATTTTAAAACTACATATTTTTAGAAAAATCTAAAACACCACAGACACAGATATTAGTTTCTAGAATATGTCTGCAAAATTTCATTTACTTTGGTTGCATAATATTCAAATGAAATTGGAACTATGATTGTATGAAACGAATGACGGAGAGAGCCCTGTTAAAATTCTTTATGTTATTCTTTAGGTTTATTGTATCTTATAATTGTACGACTATTGTTATCGGTGCACGCTGTAACTGCCCGTGAATTGAGTTACACGAGAGCTGTGAAAAAGGAATAACTTTTATAATTTGATTGTGTAATTCTGTGGGTGGTTCTTATAATAAATAAAATAAAAATAAACTAATAAAATCTCATGATCAACCCATTGCCGGCCCACTGAGCACGGGTCTCTTCTCAGAGTGAGAAGGGTTTAGGCCATAGTCTGCCACGCTGCAGCTGGCCCAATGCGGATTGGCAGACTTCACACACCTTTGAGAACATGGAGAACTCTCAGGCATGCAAGTTTCCTCGCGATGTTTTTCCTTCACCGTTAAAGCAAGTGATATTTAAATGCTTAACAGGGCTCTCTCCGTCACTTACTTCATACAATCGTAGTTCCAGTTTCATTTGAATATTAAGCAAACAAAGTCCATGAAATTTTGCAGACGTATTCTATTAAGCCTCAATAGCTCAACAGGCTGAGGAGCCGACTGAATTCTAAAAGGTCGACGGTTCAAACCCCACCCGTTGCACTATTGTCGTACCTACTCCTAATAGGAGGCCACCGCCTATCACAACAGCGTATAATAAAAAATAGATAAATATGCGATTACCGTAGTACCGCAAGTATTTATATTCAGATTTAAATATTACAAAGTAAATAAAACGGTTGTACCTATCACTATTCATGTATGTATGAATTTAAAACGTTTATACGTACATACTTGTTCCTATATTATTGGTTATATAAACGTAATCGAGTAATTATTATGAAATACTTGAGATATTTTAGTTATACCAAACATGTTATTTTTTTCCATAGCTGATTTGCTAGCCCTATCCCCCCTCCCCCTTTGAAAAAGTATATCTACCAATTAGAGGAAGGGTACAATAGAGAGACGTATCGAGTCCAACGACTTGCAAAAAGATAAATAAATAGATAGAAGTCTTTATTGCACATAAAAACACATGTAAAGGAACACAACACAGAAAGAAGAAAAACAGACAAAACAATTGTGTGCAAAGGCGGCCTTATTGCTTAGAGCAATCTCTACCAGGCAACCTTTGCTGAAAGGAGAAGCTAGTGTAAAAGCTAAAAGTGTAGGGAAAAGCTATTCGGGCGAGCCACAACTGTGGGCGAGCGGATCACTCGTCACACGAACACCTACAGGACATTGGCCCGTGGCAAACTCGTCCTCCGACAGGAAGGCTCTGCCTCACTACCTCTTTGAATTCCGGGTCGGGTTGCGAGGTAGCCTAGACGCCGAGGCTAAGAACGGGTAGAGCCAGAACGACGCCTCTTCTTACGTACTTCTCCGTACAAACGTATTACGCCTGTTATTCTATTAAGTATTTGTAATTCTAGATCTAAGTATAACTAAGCCACATATCGATTTATCTCTCAGTTTGTGTGATAAAATGTTTTCCTTTGGGAAAAATAGGCGTAAAACCAAACCTCGATTTGAATTCTCTTTGTGCCGTTTTTTACTTAATAATCTTGTATCACAAGCAAAATTCTTTCACCCGGCCTCTCTCGAGGTGAGGTGCGGTAGAGGGAAAGGATGACACACACAGATAACGTTATTTCCTTCATCTATGGAAAGTGCACTATACCTATCTACCAACAAGTTGTCGCTACCATGAACGGGGCTCCTAAGGGACTATCCAAGGACCAAGTTTTTACAGTGCGCGATAGAGACCATCCGAAGGAAGCCTAACAGCCCACCACGGATTTCCCCGCTTCCCTTACAGCTCGGCTAGCATGGGCAGTAGATAAAAATTATATCCCCCGATTATATCCACTGATGTCATAGAAATCAGTGGATATTATCGGGGATATAAATTTTATCTACTGCCCATGCTAGCCGGGCAGGAAGCGTGAGAAGGACTCCCGGCGTACTTACTTCACTCGCAGTGCCTCTGCCCGTGCCAAGTGCGACAATCGGCATCTTGTTGCCATCGTTCAGTTCAATGCAGGGCGCTTGTGTAGCTGCCGCCAACTGAAATCAAACAATAACATAACATTATCCAGATGCTGATGATTATGGTGATAATGGCTTTTTTTTTTAATTTACAGAATAGCGCTTGGCTGCAATCAGACCTGCTAGCAAGTGATGATGCAGCCTAAGATGGAGCGTGCTTGCCTAGAAGTTGCCTATTCACTCTTGACTTGATGCTTAGACTATCTTGCTATATGATGAAGTAAAATTGACTATTGTGTTTTGCAGTGTAATTAGGTACCTAGGTATTGGAACCAAACAGCAATCCAGAAGAATTTGAAATACATAGATACCTAACTCGACCAACAGAACTAAGTATAACAAAACTAAGTAGGTATAATAGGTAGGTATGCCACATAAATCAGTATTCACTAATTTTGCAAATATTTTAATATACATACTCTTTACATGCCTTTGCATTTAAAGGTGCCCACGCACTCAACTGAACTGCAGCTGAACTGCGGCGCGTCGCGGCTGGATATTCTCTCCAGCCGCGACGCGCGTACCGCGTAGCGCGTCACTGCTGCGCGTCGCGGCAGGAGAGAATATCCAGCCGCGACGCGCCGCAGTTCGAGTGCGTGGGCACCTTTAAACTTAATTAACTTGGTAAGTACTTTTTTCAACGAAGATCTTATTTAAGTAAATAAATAACCGTTTATTTCAGATTTTTCCATCTATAGATTGTTGTAGGTACCTATGTTAGTAATAAATAGTAAAATAATAGTAGTCATTATAAATGTCAGGAAACGTATTGCGATTTTTTACTAAGCACAAAAAAACTTTTGACCTTATATTAACATTTAGTTCATGTTTATTACGCATTTAACCATAATTAAGTTTACATAAATCTTAGTGTACTGTACTAAAATATTCTTCAGATAATAAAATAATTGCCTAAGTAGACGATACATTCAATTTTTTTAAAGAGCAATTTCCGTGTTTCTTGCCGGCTCTTATCAAAAGAATCCTGGTAGAATCTGCTTTTGGAACCGGCAGTGATTATCACTAGCTCACACCTGTGACTTCGTCTGCGTGGATTTTTTTCAAAATCGCGTGGGAACTCTTTGATTTTCCGGAACAAACAGTAGCCTATGTGCTAATCCGGTATATTATGTATCTACCTACATTCAACATCCAAACTACAACAAGCGTATATATCGAAAATGGGTTAAAATTCTTATCTGACTGTGAAATAGCTAGGTGAATGTCACCTACCTACTAGATAAAAATTGGCACCTGCCTCGGCCATTTTCCATAAAAGGTTGATAAACTTACATAGAACGTAATCATAAATAAAATATAGGTAATTAAGCTGCCTTAGCACGACTTATTTAAGAAACTTTCCACGGACCATTTACAGAAACTCGTTTATATCAGTTGTCAATAGAAGTCGCGCAGGTTTCCACTGCGAGCGATGTATTATTGTATAGCATAGTCGAAACAAACCCTGGTTTAATGTATGTATGATATGTGTTTAAAAAATATTTAGAAATACCTAAATCGCGCGCTCGTTGTTAAACACGAGTCTCATCTCAAAATAGATAGATAGATATAACACTTTATTGCACACAAAAACACATATAAAGGAACACAACACAGAAAGAAGAAAACAGAAAGAACAATTGTGTGCAAAGGCGGCCTTATTGCTTAATAAGAAGCAAAATAAGAAGAGTTCAGGCCGTAATTTATAGTCTACCACGCTAACCAAGCGTGGACAGGCAGATTTCACACCCCTTTGAGAAAATCTTAAAAGGAATCTATTCCTAAGAAACATCTATGGCACAGTTGTTTAGGTCCAGGGTAGAGCGTTGATAAATCAGTCAATAAGTGAGTCAAGAATTTTCTTAAGTTTATTCACTAGTATTATAAAGAGGAAAGATTTGTGTATTTGTTTGTAATCGATAAACACTGAAACTACTCAACCGACTTAAAATTATTCTTTCACGATTCTTTTAATGATTCTTTTCTTTTAATGGGTAGCGATGTCTATCAGTGAGCAGTATCACGTAAACCGTAATAGTTAGAGACTTGAGATTTTCACACAATGCGTATTTCTATTTATTGTCAACAATAAAAAGCAAAATTTTCAAAATGGCCGCCATGAAAATGAAAAAAATTAAAAATTGTGTTATTTCTTGTACGATGATAGGTACGGATTACGGAACCTTTCCGACTCGCACTTGACTGTTTTTTTATATTATACGTTCATAGAGATAGGTTAGCAAGCAGAACCGGGCGGATTAGTCAAAATAATATTATCATGTTATTATAAGATTTTCAAACTAAAGCTATTTTCCGCTTGCACTGCACCGGAAGGCCAGTTTAAATATGGCGAAGTTAACAAGCACACACTAACCGGCAAAATAATTGAGGTCAGTGACCAGTGAGCGATTGGTAGCCTAAGCACGTTATACCTACTTTATTTATGGCTAACTTGATACTTAGCTGACAAGCTTAAAGTACGTGTGAAATCTGGTACTGGGTAGAGATTAATTTATGTCCCGGCCACATTTAACGGCCAATAACGCGATGTTCAACGGTGGTTCACGTTTTAACGTAGATGTAGCCACGATCAACGTACAACGGCATTCCCAATGCCGTTTGGCGTAAGACGATTTTAACCCCAATTCAATTGGTATTAAACAGCGTTCAAGTGTGGCCACTCAGTTTAACGTTCATTTTCCCTTCGGGTTTTTTAAATTCCAAATTGTTAACGCTTAGGTGGATACCGGACCTTAAAGTTGTCAAAACATTCTGTAATGATTCTGTTTTGATGGTTGACCGCATTATGCCATAATTTAAGATTAGTAGCAATTGCGATAGTTAAGACACCTCTTACAAGATTATGTAATTTTAACTATTACATTTGTAACAACTGTTGCTAATATGCAACAAAAGTAATCTGACATTCGTAATAATTGCCAGCCTATATGACATAATCCTACTTCACTTACCAATCTTCTTTAAAATAATAAATAGGTAGGTAAAGGTACCTACTTACCTAACCATAAGTACCTAGCATTACCTACCATTAGGTACCTAGGTACCAACCTAGGTACCTAATGGTAGGTACAGAGCAGGCTTAAGGAGGTAGGTTTAAAAAGATAAATGAAACGGTAGGTATCTATTGCTAATATTTTGTATTAAATAGATAGGTTTTAAAATTATTCCTATGCCGCAATTTGTAGAGATAGGTACGAAATTAAATAAACAGGTTAGGTAGCTATAATAAAAACTAATCCATAAAAATATTGTGCTTACTACATAATTGAAAATTATTTTAGTAAATACTGTTTTGTACCTACGTAAAAAGTAAAATTATGAATTTCAAAGTTCAGTCTACTTAAGGTAAACATTATAAGTGGGTAGGTAGGTACACTAATTTGAGAAACAATCCTTTTAAACAAAATACCTCGTGTTTAAAACGTAATCTTTGACGTAGGTAGAAGACATAAAAACCTTCCTTATATTACTTGATAATCCTTGTTAATAATAACAAGATATTTAATTAATAATAACTAATTATTATTATTATAAAGTAAAATAATTTAAGTAAAATATGACGACATTTTTATGCCATTGCAGGCAACTTTCAAAAGTCCAGTTGGGTTTCATTTATTTTTGAAACTTAATTTACAAATAATACAAAATGCTCAATAGGTTAGCATCAAAGTTGTTTTGTGTTGTTAACAGGGCTCTCTCCGTCACTTGTTTCATACAATCGTAGTTCCAATTTCATTTGAATATTAAGTAACCAAAGTCCATGAAATTTTGCAGACATATTCTAGAAACTAATATCTGTGTCTGTGGTGTTTTAGATTTTTCTAAAAATATGTAGTTTTAAAATTACAGGGGCTCAAAGATTTGTATGAAATTTTTTAAGACCGCGTAACTTTGAAACTGAATATATTAACAGAAATCTGGAAAACCACAGACATAGATATTAGTTTCTAGAATATGTCTGCAAAATTTCATGGTCTTTGGTTGCTTAATATTCAAATGAAATTGAAACTACGATTGTATGAAACGAGTGACGGAGAGAGCTTTCTTAAACTATTTACTTATTGGTGTTATTTTATACATAATGTTGATAAAAATTACTAGTTCATAATATAACCTGTAGAAAAGATAGATACCCAAATACTTACCTATCGACATGATTTTTTATAAGCATGACTTACAATAAGATTAAAGAATTATAATAGGTACTTTCAGCACGCAAACTAATTTTTGAAAATTATGTGCATTTTTTAGCTTTTAGCAACTAAACTTACTAAATATTACTTGCTTTAACTGTGACGGTGAAGGAAAACATCGTGAGGAAACCTTCATGCCCGAGAGTTCTTCATAATATTCTTAAAGGTGTGTGAAGTTTGCCACTATACCTACCTACCACATCTCATTTTCAAGAGGCCCATTCTTGGTTCTTAACTGGCAATCGATGGGTTGAGAATATGATGACACTTTCATGATCGTTGCCGGCAGTTAAATTCAAAATTCAGGATCAGAAGATTAATAAAATCGTACCCAAATAATAATGAACACATATTATGTAATTCACAGTTTCACAATGTAATATTTCTATGAGCCTTTTGCACTTCAAAACAATAAAAAAATACGTAATTAGATACATAAGGTAGATATTATGTACCGCCTATGATTTATAATTTATATACCTACCTAGTTGGGGTTTTCCGTATATTATTGCTCAAATTATTCATAGGAAAAAATCAAAATCGTTTTCCTCAAACCTTAGTTCCTAATTAGACAATCAAGTTTCTACTCACGTTTAATCCGAAGAGCAAAACTACGAAACTGGAAAGCTGCCGCATGTTGACCGATCTGCCGACTCGACCGCACTGACTAGTGGCATCTTAAATGGACATATATAACAAGTTATATAAAACATTTCAAGTCCAAGGACTAGCTTACATACTTGAGATATTCTTCTAAGATAGGTACGGGCAGGTTACCCATCGTTGTAGTCATCGCACACATGCATACAAGGATAATTAATGTAATATAAAGTACTTAGTATAATATGTCATTCTAATATTTTTTTTATTACTAACTAAACAATGCCCGCGACTTCGTCCGAGTGGATTTAGTTTTTTATAAATCCCGTGGGAGCTCTTAGAATTTCCGGGATAAAAAGTTGCATATGTGAATTTCCGGGATGCGAACCACTTGTCATTAAAAATCCCGTGGGAAATCTTTGATTTTCCGGGATCAAAATCGGTTAAACTGTTGGGCCGTGAAAAGCTAGCCGACAGACAGACTTTCGCATTTATAATATTATGTATTGATTTCCTAAGTAAACGGCAAGTTCTCGGAGAAACATGTAATAGTGGAGTAAACGAAGCATTTTCGTCGGAAGTCCTCAGAAACAGCTCCGATTTTGATGATTTTTTTTTTAAATTCTTGTTTTTTATACATTATTTAAAATCAGAAACGTTTTGAAGCGGGGAAATAATTTTTTTATCCGTATGTGCGATATTTATACACGAAGTCCAGAAAAACGCTACTTTTTCTTTGAGAAGTTGTAGAGGAGATCAAATGCTACAAATGACCTCTAAACACTTATGGGTAAAAACCGCCCGTTTTTGAGTTATTGATCGTTTTCAGAAAAATACGTATTTATTTCTTTTAAAATTAATTTAAAAAAAAGTAAGGCATATTGCCGACTTTTTATTTAATTTCTAAGTACTAGACATCTCAATTAATAATTGTGAATTCTAAAATAAAAATAATCTTTGTAGGTTCCCCGGTTAGGGATCCAAGACTGTACCAGTTTCATAATTTCTATTGGACTACTTTGCCAAAAACGCTATTTTTTTTTTAAAGTTACAGAAATTTTTGGCCTGCAAATTATTTACAAAGCTTCTACACTTTTTCAGCTATCTAATGATGTACAAAACTTTAAAATAAGTTGAAAATTAGCTAAAAAAATGATAAAATAATAGCACAAGGGAGAAATTTCTTAACGCTTAAATTTTAAACAAATCGTTCCTATCGATCAATTGAGCTATCCCGTGGCCGATTTTATGATCAGACTTGACCAGATCACATATTCACAGTAAACTGTTACCTCTTTCTAAGTAGAGACTACCTCTAAACAAAGAAAAAACGATTTGTTTAAAATTTAAGCGTTAAGAAATTTCTTCCGTGTGCTATTATTTTATCGTTTTTTTAGCCAATTTTCAACTTATTTTAAAGTTTTGTACATTATTAGATAGCTGAAAATGTGTAGAAGCTTTGCAAATAATTTGCAGGCCAAAAATTTCTGTAATTTAAAAAAAAAATAGAATTGTTGGCAAAGTAACCCAATAGAAATTATGAAACTGGTACAGTCTTGGATTCCTAACTGGGGAACCTACAAAGATTATTTTTATTTTAGAATTCACAATTATTAATTGAGATGTCTAGTACTTAGAAATTAAATAAAAAGTCGGCAATATGCCTTACTTTTTTTTAAATTAATTTTAAAAGAAATAAATACGTATTTTTCTGAAAACGATCAATAACTCAAAAACGGGTGGTTTTTACCCATAAGTGTTTAGAGGTCATTTGTATCATTTGACCTCTTCTACAACTTCTCAAAGAGAAGGTAGCGTTCTTCTGGACTTCGTGTATAAATATCGCACATATGGATAAAAAAATTATTTCCCCGCTTCAAAACGTTTCTGATTTTAAATAATGTATAAAAAACAAGAATTAAAAAAAAAAAACATCAAAATCGGAGCTGTTTCTGAGGACTTCCTAAGATTGGCTATTTTACGGCTTTATTTACTCCACTATAAGTAGGAACAGCGTTTTGTTTGGTGCTTTAGAAGTTAAACGTTCTTGTAAGTTTCATGTTTCATTTTCAGTTCATGTTAAAAGCGTAGGTACTTTACGCCACAAATTTTGCGAAAAGCGAGCTTTTTAAGTCATCTAGGGAAAAATAAATGCAATATTTGCAATTGTTTCAATTTGTTTTTTATGCAATAGTTTGCGCAGAATTGCTACTCGAATTCTGAAGCCGACCGTACAATATGTGGAAGAAAGTTAGAGACAAAATGTATGTTAATTAGGTATCTTCTTATAAAGTTGCATTGAGAAAATATACCTATTATTTTGTCTACTGAGAATTATATCACCTTATTTCGTATTCTATTTCGACATCATGACCGCATTGACATTTAAAAGTTAAGATAATAAATCTAATTCCCGCAAACAGTCCAATTTAATATTTCTTGCTTCACAATAAGAACGATAATTCGACAATCTGCACCCTGCACCATAACCTTTACTAACCTTTTAGTAAGTACTTATAGTAAACCCAGATACATAATTGTATAGGCAATTGTCGGCATTGTAGAGCAAAATAATTATTCAAGGGGTTATTCAAGGGGCGGACCAACAAATTCCTGAAAGACCGGCAACGCATCGGCGGTATATACCTCTGGAGCTGCAAATGTTCATGGGCGGTAATCACTTAACACCAGGTGACCCGCCTGCTTGTTTACTTGCTATTTTTATAAAAAACAAAAACAGACACTGAGCTGATCTAATAAAAGCTACAACAAAATTATTTTCCATTAGATACAAAATGCCAAGGGAAAATCTAAAATCGAGGTGATTATAAGTAGATAAGTACCTATAACAGTATTACCACTTTTATAAGTTGCCTGCTGAGGTTGCCTGTTACACCAATGTACCTGCGCAGAAATCTTATTTTTGAATGGCGCGAAAATATCTCAGCAGCAGTCAGCAAAAGCTGAAGTAGGTACTTTTTTTTAATAAAGCGGGTAGTAACCAGGATAGGTACCAACGCGTAATAGATACCTTGGTGTTTACTTACCCATTAATTTTAAGTAGGTAGGTATTATGAGTATCTTAAAAAAACTTAGATGTCATAATTGATATTCAACAAAGCGACTGCGCATTCTTATTTTTATCATCTCCTCGCTAATGGTGAAGATAAATGTTTATTGCCTATTCTACTCTATAGATCGACAAAAAATTGCTAGCAAAAAATTAATAATTGAATCAATTTTTAGTTCGGGCATAAATCAAAAAAATTATGATTTGAACCTATAATTTATCTCTGAATCAAAATTTATAAAATATCCTTCTTCTCCTTTATCCCAAGCTATGTGCGGTCGGCACAAAATGTCTATTTCTTCCCATATTTTTTCCACTCACTTCTGTTATACTTACGTCAACGCATTTTTCACCCCTTTTACATAACTACATAATATTCTCTTTCACGCAATCCATCCACCTTTTCTTTGATTTTCCTCTCCTCTTTTCTTTCCACATGTAGTTAGATTCTAGATAGGTAGGTACCTAGACAGATAATTTAGGTAGGTACTTGCTTATTATTTTAATTTTGATAATTACCATGACGTTCAACGATCGCTATATACCTACCTACGCTCAAAACTAAATAAAAAGTTGTAATTTCTCTAAAATCTGCTGTTAAATAATTAAAACCTGAAGGTCAAAAGTAATTTTTCCTTTTGTATAATTATAATGAATTATACCTTATAATATATAGTAGGTACATATAGGTATTAGGGAGGTATACCCTAAAAATATCAATCAAGGAGGTATGTTATGCTAGTCCTAGTCATTAGCTCAGAGTGGCTTATATATAGTGCTTATATCATGAAGTTTTTGCTAAGTAGACGTTCCTACGGTCTATCTAAATAGGCATCTATTCGTCTGTTTTTTTAACCCCCGACCCAAAAAGAGGGGTGTTATAAGTTTGACGTGTGTATCTGTGTATCTGTGTATCTGTGTGTCTGTGTATCTGTGTATCTGTGTATCTGTGTATCTGTGTATCTGTCTGTGGCATCGTAGCGCCTAAACGAATGAACCGATTTTAATTTACTTTTTTTTGTTTGAAAGGTGGCTTGATCGAGAGTGTTCTTAGCTATAATCCAAAAAAATTGGTGCAGCCGTTTAAGAGTTATCAGCTCTTTTCTAGTTTTCTTGTAGAAAAGAAGGTTACATAACCGTTAGGTTCATAATATTATGTCAATTGACAAAATATGTCAAGCTGTCAAGATGGACGTTGCCTTGATACATAATTATTTATTTGAAAATGATGTTTTGGAAAACTCAGATACTTTGTCGGGGGTGTTATAAATTTTTAATTTACACTTGTTAATCATGTTAATCATGTCCATGAGTCATAACTCGTGACGAATAATTCCGTTTCCCCCACAACTAAGGGATTTTGCGCGCTACGCGGCCTTGACCACGACTGGTAGTGGTCATGGTCCAAACTTGGTTGCCGAAGCTCCGACCAAGATGCGACCTATCTTACATGCTAACAGGTATCCACTATCCATGTTATTTTTAGTGTCCCGTCCCTCAAAAGTAAAAAAAGGAACCCTAGGATCGCTATGTTGTCTGTCTGTCTGTCTCTAGAAAGCTATTCCCGTTGACTTAGAGTCATGAAATTAGCAAGTAGGTAGGTAGGTAGGTCTTATATCACAAGTAGGTGGTACCTAAAGCGAAAAATCCGAAAAATGAGAATTTGTGCTTACCTTCATCACAAAAAAAAATATTGTTATTTCTTCTACGACGGTAGATGGTACGGAACCCTTCGTGTGTAAGTCCGACTCGCACTTGACCGGTTTTTTTTTGCCTTAAGCTGTATTCGTCGTGCGGAGGATGGACACAAAAATCGCTTTTTTTTTAAACTAGGTAAACATATCAGAATATTAAGTATTATTGTTGAATCGAATCACTAGCTAAGTAAATCGGATATAAGAATGTCGTCATCAAACCAGACTCTGACCCACATTCAATACTTTCACTCGACCTAGGCTGCCTTCACACAAGACGACGCGACGACGACGCGACGTGTCAATCGATTTTAATACCTACCTATACCCTAGTTTCCTGCTTTACTTAGGTACTTTCTTCTTTCGTTCTTAGGTTGCTTATAAGGTTCTGCAGCAAACCAAGGAACCCTAAGTTTTGTCCAGGCCATCCATCTGTATGTATGTCTCAGCTATTTTATTTGGTGTTTTTATTAGAATCTACTCGTAGATACAGTGCATTCAAAACTATCACGTAGCATATACCTAAGTAGGTACCTACCCTAACTATTGTACACGATTAGTTTCTGTTTTCTTATTTATAACTTAATTTCAGTTTAAAGTATTAAAAACAGTATTTTTAGTATCATAACTCTGCTCTGTAGTAGTATATGCTAAAAGTTTCAGTCTCATTTCTTCAAATAGGTAGATACTTACTCAAGGTTTTTGTTTAAAACAATAAGTATATTTTTAAGAATAGTTTTTATTGGTGCTTGGAATTAAACATCATTTTTACACCAAGGCAAGGTCCTAAATCACAATTTAAATTAATTTAGCGTTAGCCTCGAATCTCATCCAAGCAAAATAATTCATATAAATCTCTTGTTGTGAATCTATGATCACGTTTTCGTAAAGTAGTTTTATAATTACGGTTTTTATTCACACTAATAAGTACCTACTTAGGCAAGTACAGCTATAAGATTTGGATGTGTAGACGCCCTTAGAATATTATATCGAATATCGAGCCCAATATCGATTACAAATCTCACAAAACATCGATACGTAACTAAACAATGATTTTAAACGATAATAATACTAGTAGGCGTTAATAATATTATCCGCGATACTAATATTCTCATGGGTTAGTCTTCAGTATTTTTTTTTGCTTAAGTATTTTTGTTTTGTTTTGATTAAAGCTAGGTATTACCCAGGTAAATGTAATAAACGTTTATTGATATTGGATGATTACGTATAAGTATTAATTTTGCAAACATTTTAAAACTTTTAAATATAAGGTGAGCATGGATACTTCCTACTTTTTTAGGATTCCGTAAAAAAAAATATTACGAAGCATAACAGCTTATGACGCGACAAGTCGAGATGGCAATCAGGGTGGGGATGCCCCGCACGCCCATTATCATACCTAGGTACATAGGTCCTTAAAATTAAAGCTTTTAGCAAAAGTTTTAAAATTCTGCAGATGCAATGTCAATGCAGATTTATCCGGTACAGTGGGTCTAGATCGCATACTATTAGCCTAGAAACCATCCAAGTCAATGTCAAGACTCAAAATTGAGGTCTCCTTATAACTAGATGCCTTGTTTACATTGGAAAGTCATCAGAATTTTGTAAACTCATATGATATACCTTCTTGGGCTTCTAAAATGTGTACCTAGGTCCTATCTAATCGGTCTTATAGATTTGAAATCCCTGAATTTGTGCTCTTCCATAGGTCTTCACAAGTTCGTATCGACTAAAAATATAGGCTGTTCTGGATATATGGATATTATAATGATCGACATTTTTTTTAAGATGAAGCGCGCTTGTGTGTATCTGTGTATCTGTCTGTGGCATCGTAGCTCCTAAACTAATGAACCGATTTTAATTTAGTTTTTTTTTTGTTTGAAAGGTCGCTTGATCGAGAGTGTTCTTGGCTATAATCCAAGAAAATCGGTTCAGCCGTTTGAAAGTTATCAGCTCTTTTCTAGTTTTCTTATAGAGGTTTTTGTGTCGGGGGCTTTTTAAATTTTAAGTTATTATTCCAATGCTGGTATCAACTTCTGTCACGTACAGTTCACGGCGTGGCATCGTTTTTGAAAGCTAAACGATGTCAAGGTTCCATAAGGTTAAAATTAATGGAGAATAGGTAACCCGTAACCGCGATTTGAGCCGCAGCGTCTTCGTTTTCACGCCTGTGGCTAAGTAACTGTAAAAATAGACGACCGAGCTCGCACGTCTTAAGACAGTTATCCATACACTTATTGGAATGACATACAAGCGACAGTCCTTACTTACGCGATTCTGAGTTCTGAATCTTCATTCGCTCGTGCGCCAAGCGTCCGTTAGTTCGTCACGGGCTCGAATTTAGCTCGTAAACTATGCTGTATATTTAAAAATCCTTTGCCTTAAAATTTTAAAAGTAAAACGTGTTTGACGTGAGTTTAGGCGGGAACGCAAAAATGTGGCGCCATTTTGTATTCTTCTTTGTTCTACTTTGTGTTTTTAATCTGTGCGAGATGAAGAAAAGGAAAATGGACTATCCGACAGACAAACAACTAACGTTGCAAAGGAAAGAGACTACGCCTGTGGATTTTACGAGACTATTGGTGATGAGAGTGGTGTACGGCTTGGCCAAGGTCATGGGTTTGCAAGAGCCGGTTGGAGAGTTTTTGAACGGCGCGCTGGTCCCACCTGGCGCTGATGATGATGGTGACTTCGATGATGATGACGATGACAGCTTTTTCGACGACTACTAAAATGATGTAACGGAGTGTTCATATTATTTTTGTACATTTTTGATAAGACCTTATTGCATTTATTACGTGTTCTAAGCTAGGAAATGATACCAAATGTTATTGCATTTATTATAACTTATTTCATATTTTTAATAGGAGCGGGCGTATTTTTTGTATCTCATTCTCAATCTCAACTCACAATTTTTTTGGAAACTTAATAAATATGTGAGTAGGTACCTACTATTTTTTAAAGTTAAATAATTAATGTTTATAGTGTTGCAAATTATTTTTAATGTAATATTTTTATTTTCATTAACAACAGCGTGTTTTCAAAATTGTTGTTTCATATTTGATGCTCAACCTCGATTAATTTAATTATTTTATAAATTATTCATTTGTTTAAGTTGTATAACTATAAAAGATAAATTTGATAAAGTAGGTATTTAATTGAATAACCATGTACCTGGTAGATTTAGTTATTTATTGTATTTTTAGAAACACTTTTGTTGTAAATAAAAATGATTTTCACCACTTTTAACAAAGTATTCCTTATTTTAAAGCGCAACTTAGGTTACTTAATATAGATAGGAAGGTACTTAGCTACGTAAAAATATAACTAAGTAAGTCATCTTAGACTTTTGCTAAAACCTAAAATCGAAACTTGATTTTGGACTTCAAGTCTTGCCTGCCTAGGTACAAGATGATAAAAAAAAATGGTCTGTAAAATTGCAACTACCTAATGAATGTAATCAAACCTAATGAAGCCTGGTAAATTAATTACCTGCTTAATACATTGATACTTTGTAGCTCCGTTCTGATATTATTAGTTAGGGTTACCACCAAGGCAACCAATGCTTTCAGGACCCAACTTTAAAAATGGACTGAAAAAAAAACTGTTAGAGTAGGCAATGCAACGTGTGTGATACTTCTGAAAAATAATATGTAGGTAGGTACGTATTTTCGAATTAAAATAAACGTATAGCTTATAGTATAAATTGTTTCATACATTAACTAACTGATAACGACTTAAAAACTAGAAGTTAGGTACTTCAAACCTAGAAATTTAAATGCAATGACAGAAAAAAAGCAAAAAGAACTTTTGACAGTTTCTGTTGAATGGTGGGTCGGTACAGTATGTATGTAGGTACGAATATAATTTATCATAGTATATTAAAATAGTAGCATTATGTATGGTTTTGGATAGGACACCAGCAAATAAACTTAGGTACGTGGTTTCAGCTGGAGTCGATAACAATGTGTAAAAATTGTATTTTTTTTTGTAATTTTAAATAATAATAACAAAAAATATAAAAATGCTTGGCCTGTAGGTACTTATTTGGCAATTTGCAGTTGTTACGCATTCAAACACGCTATCAGTCATATACATACCTACGTCCATGTACCTAATATACAAGGATCTACGCGCTGTCTAACCAAGATTAATTTTATTATCCATTTCTTAATTCCGATGTTGCCAACCCTGTTTTCAAGTGAAAGTAATACCACCTATTCAAGCGAGACGTGACTTAATTTACTCTTGCTATTTACCGTTTTAAAAACTGAGATAGTTTGTATCAAATTGAGTGTAAAATTAAAAAAAAATCTTTATTCAAATTAATTTTCTTTAAAAATTAACATAATTATTAAGACGTTTGGTAAGTAACACGGCAACTTTCTGAATATTTTTGCAAAAAATATAACAATTAACCGTTATAAGGTCACGCGGTTGCCTCGTTTTTGAATGTTTGAAAATTTTTATACTTGTAGAACGCGGCCGATGGCAACCGTGACATTTGACCGATTTTACTAAGGTTGCTTTACTTTCCAGGGTATCCGTACCTGAAAAGTGCAAGACCATATGTCTACTATGCCTCTGCTATCCGTCCGTCCGTCTGTCTGTCAGCGGGCTGTATCTCGTGAATAATAGCTTGAGCGTTGAGGTTTTCACAGGTGTACCTATTTCTATTGCCCCTATAACAAATAATAAACGGACGTTCGGACGGACGGACGGACGGACGGAGAGACAGACAGACGGACAACAAAGTGATCCTATAAGGGTTCCGGTTTTCCTTTTGGGGTACGGAACCCTTTTTATCAGGTTAATAGAAGGGTGAAAAGGGCGAAGGTCTGTAGAAATCGCAATCTTAGACCAAAAGTGATTCAACTAGAAGTCTGACGACAGTCAGGTAGTTATTTGTAAATAAATAATTAATATTTCATGCTCCATATTATGCCTAATGACTCGGCGAAAGGAAGTCCCAATAAGGACGCGCAATACCGCTACTCAGTTACTTCATGAGAGAAAGTAGTGACATTTTTTATATGAAAGCTATTTGCAATATGTTAAACAGACTACCTCGAGTGTTAAATCAACCGATCTTCAAGTGTTAGCCGGAGCAGCGATGGATGCGATATAATCTTTAAGTAATTAATCCGTTGTTTTACTAATGATTTTTTGGGAAATTAACTTATAACTAAGTACTTATGCTAATTTTTTAATGGCTAAAAATTTATCTATTGGAAAAATAAAAACTTTGTTACTCTTTAGCATTTCATACTTTTATTGCATTCAAAAATAGGTACAAAAAATAAGCATCACAGCATCAGCAATTTAAAATGTTAAATTTAACAGACTTTGTTATTATTCAAAATAATATTATCTTTTTATAAAATCAGACCAAAATCCAATATCGAAATGTCTGGTCATAAATTTTCATTACAGTCAAGGAACCAGGAAGGTTGGTCATCGTAAACTTTATCACGTTTAAACAGCACTTCATCATCACTATCATCATATTTATCATTTTTATCGTCAGTCTTATATGCATCTAGTGTACAAATCACATCGTCATTTTCACCAGTATCAAAATTATGAAATACTCTGTCCTTTGTGCAAACAACATCATCAACGTTATTGAATTGATCCTGGGTACAAATGACGTCATCGTCTTCTTCAAGATCGTCGACAAATACTCCATCTTGTGTGCATGCAACATCATCAAAATTTTGAGTACAAATAACGTCATCATTGTCGAAATTGTCCTGTGTGCAAACCACATCATCAATGTCATCAAAATTATCAAAACCTCTATCTTCTGTACTAACTTCATCATTGTCATCATCTTCACCAGGTTCATCATTTTTGATGCCTTGATCATATCCATTCATTTTCCGGATCAGATCACCCCATTTCAATTTCGTATTACAAAATGGACAATAACCGTTTATTGGAATGTATTCACCAGGGGGAAGAAAAAGATTTGCCAAACAATTGATATGTGATACTAGATCACAGGTCGCGTTTGTACAACTGAGTTTTTCTGTATCTTTCAAGTAACTGGAACACAATAGGCACTCTATGGTGGGAACGGAGGTAATGTCTTTGGTTTTCTTGTGGTTGTAGCTTTTAACTGGGCCTTGGATGACTGTCATGTGATCTGGTGGTTTTCTTTCAGGCTAAAAATGTATTAAAGGATATGGAAATAATTACATATTGGTATTTAAAAAATATAATAATATTAACTTTCTAGCTTCTCCAAAAAACTTATGTTCAGCACTAGCTGCATGCAGACTGCTGGATAGGTGAATGGATGGATTAGCTTAGCTGTCAAGGCAAGGTGGCAAGGGGCACATATTGTTATCATTAAATTCTGGGTAAGCAAGACTTTGGAAATCTGAATTTGGCATTTTCATTAGTTTGGTCTGTCTATAACAACTATTATTAACATAGTCGAAATAAACCCTGGACTTCCCTTAATAGTAGGCTGATCTAAGAACTGTGAACTGGCATTACTATCCCAAGCAAACCCTTACCATTGTGATTAAAGGAAAGGGGTAACAAGCCTCAGAAATGAATAATACGACACTGAGAGGAAGAAACTGGCTTGATAAGTGTAATAAATAAATAAATATAAATATTTTTTATTCAATTAAACCTTCACAAGTACTTTTGAACTATCAAATGCATCTACCACTGATTTGGAATGCATTTCCTACCAAGAAGGACCAGCAAGAAACTTGGCGGATACTGGAATACAATACTTACTGGAAACTCTTCTCTGTATTCATTTTCCAGCCACCTTATCATTAAAGGAAGTCTACACCATGGACCGACTCTCAACATTTCGCTTAGAACTCTAAGTTTAAACTGATACTCTGTTTCTTTTCTGGGTATCTTCTTTAAGTCTAGGTGTTGCAGTCTTGTTGTTTTGTTTGGATTTTGCCAGGCCCATTCAAACTGCAATTTGAAATTTATAGGTAAGTTGAGCTAAGTTTAGTAACTTAACTAACTAAAATAAAAAATGAGCTTACTCTTAATGCTGAAATGTTGTTTGGGAACCCATGGACTATCATTACCATTTTCCTAAAATCAATTTCATGACAGTATTTAAAATAAAATATTAGTTAAATAGGTACTCAAGTTTTCCTTAGTTTACTTAAAAGGTAAATAAGTAGCTAGCTACATAAGCTATCTTTGTATCAAATAAATAAGGTTTAAGTTATTCAAAAATTCTGTGGGAACTCTTTAATTTTCCAGGGCAGAGTGGCATATTAGGTCCGCCCCTGATAGGCAAGGTATCTCTGTGCCATCAGACCAGATGATGGGCAGTGAAAAGTTAGCAGCCAAAAAAGACACACTTTCGTCTTTATAATATTAAGTCAGTGGAGGTCAGTCAGAACTGCATACACCGCAAAATGTATCATTTTTTGTGAACGAATTTTCAGGCTGAGAAATTTAAGCGCCTGAAAGTTGAGGTCTTACCAAGGTCCCCTGTTACTAGTTCTATGAGCACCACCAGCCCAGGTACCTCTATTATGCTGCATTATTCTTCTGTTTGGGTCTCGAGTGTATCCTATATAAGTGCGACCCTTATATTTTGGATTTATATTGTAAAGCAGGTAGACTCCATAAAAATCTTCAACTATTTCTGGTTCAGACATTATTAATGATTTTATTTATTGAAAGTAACACATCAAAAGCATTTGGAAACAGCATAAAAAGAGAAAGAGAAATTACAATAAAGTCTTGTTGTTTGTAAACAAAAGGCACAGATAATTCAGATAATACACCTGTCAAAATGTCAGCCACAAGTTACCATGCACAAATTACGTGGTGAATACAGATTAAAAGAAGTTGGATAAATATACCAAAGTGCAGTTAGTCTGTGACCTGTGTGGTCTGTGGCTCTCATTTGATAGTTGCCGGAAGACATTGACATTTGACAATGACATAAAAGTTTGAATTTTTAATGGTTCGCTTTGCTTTGTTTTGCCGTTTTATTTTCTTGATATTTTTGGTATTGTTTTTCATTTTAGTAGGCAATTCCAAACCAAAAGCATTTTTGACCAACACATTGAATTAGATGAAGTAAAAAACGGGCAATAATGTCGAACGACACATCCTCGAAGGCGAATAGGTTATGCGGCTTGTAAGTATTGAATTGAAGACAGAAGACTTCTAGCATTTTCAGCAAACATTTGTTGGTTAGCTGGCTCTGGATGATTGTTGACTCTATTTCATATTCCTACTTTCCATTAATCATAAGATAGGGGCTTTCTTGGGATAATAATTTGACTCATCCAAAACTACGGGATTTCGACTAGGTATTGCAGATGTGATCTGAATCTTTCAATAAAATGATTTTGACTTTGACTTTATCGATCATAAATAGAACCGATAGCTAGTCATACTCTCTGAAGCATGGGGAGGCCAAAAAGCTAAAATTAGTCACCCGTCTAGTTACCAACTTGGCCCACATTGCTTACCCAATGAAATCAATAGATGTACTCCATGTTAGAACGAGGCATCAAGAAAACATTTCTCATGTACTTATATCCTATTCTTAAATGTTTCATATTGTCATTTGTCCTAAATCTTAGGTGTAATGAAAATCCAAGCAAGTATTGCTGTCCGCGCTGTGAAGTATTCTACTGTTCTCTAAACTGCTACAAATCAGAGAAGCATTCAGAATGCTCTGAGAATTTCTACAGAGAGTGTGTCAATGAAGAATTGGCATCATATCAAGTTGATGATGAGTCGAAAAACAAAATGATTGATATTCTTAAAAAAATGCACAAAGAAAATATTGAGGATGAAAAACTTTTAGAAGACTCAGAAAATGTACCAGGTATGTTTATTAAGTTGATTTTCAAATTTTTATTGCATAGTTACATCAATTTCAAAATTCTGTACATACATTTTGGTTCGTCAACAAATAGACATCCACTAAATTACATAGATCTATTGTACAGAATTTATACATGCCAGCAAAAGCATCTATAAGCTTAAATATTATAAGTTTAATCTTATTACAGAGAACATAGAAGAAATAGATTCAGATGATGGCTCAGACATAGATTTACACACAAGAATCAAAGATCTAGATTTAGACGACCCTAATGCTCTATGGAATGCACTAACAGAGGATGAGAGAAATGAATTTGAGGCTATGCTTAGTGGAGGTGATGTGGGTACTATTATACCTCAATGGGAACCATGGTGGTGTTATAGAAAAGAAAAGAAGATTCTAGAAGAAATAAAAGAAGGCAATGAGGAAAATGAACACTTGAAGCTATGTCCTGATATTAAAACTGTGCCAAAGTTTAGTTCCTTAACTGTAAGAACTATTTTTATTCTTTTTTATTATGTAATATCAGCCAAAAAAGGGGAAGTATGTATGAGTATAATAATAGTAATTAATAAATATACACCTGACATCATCAACCCTTTGCCGGTCCACTACTGAGTATTAGTCTCCCCTCAGAATGACAAAGGCTTAGGTCATACACCACCACACTGGCCAAATGCTGATTAACAGACTTTACACACCTTTGAGAACTTATGAAGAACTCTGAAGTATGCAGGTTTCCTTACAGTTTAAGGTCAAAGGTGCATGCCCAGGATTGAAGCTGAACCCCTCAAATAATAGGAGGCCTAAGCCAACCACTAAACTATCGCCCATTTTGTTCATAAGTATAGATCTTACTTTATTTTCTTTTTGCAGAGTATGAAACCATCAGAAGCAATAAGATATAACATGGCTAACGTGTTAGCGTCATATGCATTCATTGCCAGATACTTTAATGGAGAAATTGAACCATTGGAAGCAGCTTCATACTTGCTAGATATTTCTACTAATTTGAGCTCCAATGCCAATTTTGATGATGCTGATTTGGCTGTGGAGTCTGTCGTTCAAAGGTGTCTTCAAGTAAGTTTTACTATCAGTATACTTGAAACTTCCGTTAAAAATTGAGCCTGCTAAGAAAACAATTTTAAAAGCTAATAAAAAACTTGTGGCTGTAAATTTTTATTAAGATTGTGACTATCTAGAGTATAAATACTTCTTTTAAATTAATAATATACATATAATGTAGTTTAAAAAACCTACTTTGGTAAGGATCATCATGAAATGCAATTCCTCTCAGAATTCATATACTTAGATGTATTTTTTTAGCCGACTTAAAAAATAATAACTTCTTTCTTTACTTGTAATATTTTTGTGATTTTGTTTTGATTGGATGTACTTTTATATCCAAAACTAATATTATAAATAGAAAGTCCGTCTGTCTGTCTGTCTGTGACCTTCCACTAAACTTTTATTGATGAAAGGTAGCTTGCATCCTGAAGACAGGCATAGGTTATTTTTTTTCTCTGAAAATTAGAGTTACCACATGAGTTTTAAAACTCCACGAGATGCCGCTAATCAAATTGCTAATAAAATATTATTTAACTTCAGAGTGAATACATACAAACAGATACAGCTAGTTTAGATGTAATGAAGAACGACGTATACCTCATACTGCAAGGACCTTCAGACGATAACAACCTTCATTACAGCAAAGCAGCTTTTTCGCAATTCATACAAATATTTTCAGAAACAAAATCAAAGTGTAACAAGTCGAAAACTAAAACAGATAAAAAGAAAGGGGATTTTTCTAAGAAATTCCCAGAACATACCAAGGGACATTTGCCTGAATTAGATGTAAGCAAAATAAGGAAAGTCATCAAAAAATTAGAATACTATTTATCGTTTTTAAATAGCTGTGATAATAAAGATAATTAATTTTAATTTTGCTGTTGTTTTTATTTCTGTAACCTCAAAAACTATAACCATTAGGGCCGGCGCACATATGGCGGAGCGCAGCGCATTTTTCAGTCAAAATATTTTCGACATTGACCTCATTGAAATAATATCTAAAATCAATTGTGCATCCGTGCGGATACTCGCACATCGGCGCGCAGGCCCGCGTGTGCTCACGCATCTCTCGTACAAATTCGCATAACGTGTTACGCGATTAGAAAACTCCTCGGACATGCTCTGTGCTGCGCTTCGACATTACGTGAGCCGGCCCTAAAGCATACAATGGACTAATGTAACCTCGAGAACCCATAATAAGAGGCAACTGAGATTAAATTTGTCCGCCGTGTACAAAAATCCTCACCTGCACAGGCCCTTGGCTTAGGCTCAGATCTACACAATATAAAGTTTTTGACTTTGCTGAGGATTTATCCCAGCAATGTGTTTTAAGTCTCATCCAAGTCAGAGTGCGGTCTATAGATTTCAACTTCACATACCAGACAGAATCGCAAAGTGTTGCGGATATTTAAATATCGACCTTATCCATTCGAATAGTTTACAACAGCGAGAACAAAAGAAGCATAGACGCCACTGCATAACTTACTAATTACAACTCTATTCCAATTAAATAAAGTCGATAATCTCGTGAATAGATAACTGAATAAAAGTCAAGATTTTGTTTTACCATATTTTAATACCAACAACATAGAATTTTTACAGGAGGAATGTACAAATATTTGATTCATCATTAAATAAACATGCTATTTTTATTTGTTAGCAATAAGTCACAAGTATTAAACTTTTAAATAAAATTAATAAATAAGAAATACTTTCTTGTAATGGTAACGCGGTACATTGTCTTGAAACATTATTACTGACAAACTATTTTGATTATATCACAGATTGTTTTTCAATTCGAAGGGTGAATTCAGGTTAGACCGTGCATGGAATGGATGCGGACCATGGAATTGGAAAGTCATCATCATGATCAACCCATCGCCGGCACAGCATAATAGTTTTTGATTTATCATGCAACATGTCGGAAAAATGCCCGAGTACGGAACCCTCGGTGCGCGAGTCTGACTCGCACTTGGCCGATTTTTTTTATGTATAGACTAGCGCTTGGCTGCAATCAGACCTGCTAGCAAGTGATGATGCAGCCTAAGGTGGAGCGCGCTTGCCTAGAAGTTGCCTATTCTCTCTTGAATACTTAAAACAATCTGTGATATGCTATTTTTATTCAATTATTATTTATAATAGAATCTATACATGATCAACAACACCAACGGATACAGAATAACATTTAGTTACGCATCAATCTAATACTTACAACTGGACCTTTTAGTCACCGCCTTATTTTCTAGATATTAGATGCTAGCCAGACTGTTTAAAAAAAAAAATAGGTACTCAGGTCAAAAATTCCCTGCACATTTTGTCAATATCATCCACCGATCTGTCTGTCAGCGGTTTGTATCTTATTAACCGTACTAGGTAGAGTTGAAATTTTCACAGAATAGGTATTCCTATTGCTGATATAACAATAATAACAATTTCAAACTGGCCGCACTGCAAATTAAAAAAAAAGTACATCTTGTGTGATGGTACGGAACCGTTTGTGTGCGAGTCCGACTCGCACTTGGCCGGTTTTTTAGACAGCTTTATATTATATCATAGTATTTTAGTATTGAGTGATACCATGAGTGATTCTAAAAGAAGTGTTTTATTATTGTTACCAAAGATATTCTTATATTTAAAGGACAGTGACCAAAAAGTCTTCCTGTAAGTATGCTATAATCACAATTATTATTATTATTTTTATAAAATATCATACATTACGTATGTAGGAAATATACTATATTTATATATTACTACAAAAGTAAAGCTATAAATGATATAACATCGTCTTTTTATTATGATAATAACATTTAGGATCATTTTGGCTACTCTTCAATTATTTATTTATCTAATTAAGGAACCGAATATTGCTTCTCAAATATTGGATTCCATTTATTTTGTTCTATCCCTTTCTCTCATTTATTAATAATTAATAATATGATGTATTTCCATTTCCATAAATTAAATAATTATTAAGCATACCTCACCGAGATCAGTAATTAAACTTTTTTAAGGATCACATAAATTGAAAATACGTCTGGAAAAAACTATGTTAACGTTGTGAAACCAACACCTGTATTACAGGCACCAAATACAATAAAAACTATTGATACCTACCACAAAACAAAGACGCAATCCGCGTTTATATAAGAAAAACTAACTGACTGACATATTAACGGACAACTCAAACTACTAGGTCTTGTAACTAGATAGTGATTTAAAGTAATTTCCAATAAAAAACAAGGTTCTCTGTATAACTCCCACTAAAAAGGTTTTTGAGGAAGTCTAGTAAAAAAAGTCTAGGAGTTGACTGACTCTCAAACTGCAAGGTCTAAAAATTTGATTTTTCAAGAAAAACTACATGGCTTTTCTTTATAACGTAGACTCTATTTCATTTGTAAGAAAGGATTTTCAGAATATTTTAATTTCTCGTGGGCGAAGACTAGTGATGTAATTTAATACATGTTTAACTCAAAGTCATGGGTAAACAGCTAGTTTTATAATCTATTAAGGAATCTGGTTCTGATAACACTGTATCATGTTTAGGTCCGAGTTGTGAAGTTGAAAAAAAGAGTTCCTTATAACGGACAGCATGTTGGCCGCGGCTTCCTCTTCCTTATTTTTCGGAAACAAGGCAACCCTGTGTCCAGTATTAGCGACACTATGGATATTATCGCTTTTTGATATGAGTATTATCACTAAGAAGGGATTTTAAGAAAAAAAAAATTGTACGCGGACGAAACCGAGTGCATAAGCTACTCATGTTAAACACAGACAAAGTCAAGGATATATCGCTAGTTTTTTATGAATCTAATAAGGAATCTGGTTCTGATAATACTTTATCATGTCATAGGTCCGCGTCCTGAAATTGAGGCAGAAGGCGTGTCCAGTAATTGCGATACTATAGATATGATCGCTTCTTGGAAGATATTCAAGATATTTTTATGTCACACGGGCAATACAAAAGGCGATCGATTAGTTATGTAATTTAACCCACAGACAAACAGCTAGTTTTTATTTAATAAATCTAATAAGGAATCTGGTTCTGATAATACTGTATCATGTCATAGGTCCGAGTCCTGAAGTTGAGGAAGGAGTTCCTTATAACAGACAGCATGTAGGCCGCGGCTTCTTTCTCCGTGGAATTAGGCGCGAACCGGGAGCGCAGTTGCCGTATCGTCTGACCACGGAAACAAGGCAGGCCTGTGTCCAGCATTAGCGATACTATGGATATTATCGCTTCTTGGTATGGCCTGGAAGAGAACGAGTTGAATAAGAAAACATAGAATGTATTACTGCATGCCTAACTTTTGCAATTTTCTTCTTGAAAATTGTCATTTTATTTTATTTTTGAGTCATCGGTTTTTGGGGGTGACTTTTGTAGAGTAAAGAATATAAGCTTTTGTAGAGTACAAAGGAGTAGACAATGTTGGTCGATTACAGCTATTCAGCAAGTAGAACGTTATGGTTGCCATAATTTTTAGCGGTCAGAGCGTTTGGTGCGAACCCAGACGACAAAGGTTCGAATCCTGTCGGTTTCACAATTTTCGATATGTACTAAAAATATTTAGCCATAATTTTCGTTTCATACCAATTATTTCGATCGTTCAGACATTTTTACGTGTTTTTTGTACTAAGAAGTTTAGAGGCAAGACACGAAACTCATGATAACCACTCAGCGTAATTATTTTTGAAAATCTGTCAAAGAAACCTCAATAGCTTTCAAGAACCTGTTCTATCAACCTAGTTAGTTAGTTACAACTTACCTAACGGCCAAGAAGGCCTGCACGCACAACTCGCAGAACCACCGGAAGGGCGGCGCCTCCATCTTGCCGCCCATCACCATCACCATCTCGTCAGTTAGCTTGATATCCGGCTCGAAGCCCAAATTGCCACCCGGCGATGACTCGAACATGAAGCCGAAATCTGCCAAATGCAATGCCTAGTTAAATTTTAGGGTCCCGTACCTCAAAAGTAAAAAAGTAACCCTTATAGGATCACTTTTTTTTTTTAATTATATAGACTAGCGCTTGGCTGCAATCAGACTTGTTAGCGAGTGATGATGCAGCCTAAGATGGAGCGCGCTTGCATAGAAGTTGCCTATTCACTCTTGACTTGAAGGTACCCATATTATAAGGTGGAAGGGAAAACTGATGCTGGAAGGGTGTTCCATATCCTTGTTGTTTGTTGCCAACATAAGGGAATCAAAACTATAGGGTACTTTCCCGTTGACTGATGATGACAGACATGATTCTATCATGAAATTTGGCAGTCAGGTAAGTCTTTTAGCACAAGTAAAGGAAACAACAGGATCACACATAAATGCACTGTCCATCTTTAACTCGCAGTATTACACATAAACGTGGTATATCTTCTACGATGATACGGAACCCTTCACGTGCGAGTCCGACTCGCACTTGACCAGTGAAGGTTCGCGATCGTTATGGCAACCAGAATTGTTGACACTTCAACCATAAATAATGACCGGAATCGGAAATAATGATTGTAGAACCACCTGTACCATGTACATTCCTTCTATATCTTGCCCTAGATAATGAAAATTAACTGTAGCAGGTTATACTTAGATCCACGAAATATATTACCCAGATATTCTAATGGAAATCATATATTATGTCCTTGTTATTAATTACCTATATGAATAATGTGTCCGTCAGTATCCAGCATAATATTCCCGTTGTGTCTGTCCTTTATTTGCAACAAAAACCCGATAACGCTATACGCGGCCATCGACGTGACGAAGCATCTCCGTGCAGCCTGGAAATTTGTTTAAAACAAAATATATGTAATAAACACATTTTGAAATATCACTCGCTATTTTAGCTTTATGTGACAACTGTCATGTCAAAAGTACGGCTCGAAATGTCACGGACTTTATCTTCTAACACCTTGTATACACAGCATCTCTGTCGTTCCATATATTAATGAAAAAGACAGCATATTTCAATCTTTTTTCAAGTTAACGTTTCTTTATTAAGAACAATGTTATAACTTTTTTATAAATACCTGGAATTCTCGAGTAGTTTCGTCACCATATTTCTTGATAAAATACTCGTACATGCCGATATCAGTCTGTCTGCCCAACTGATCTCGCGACTTTGCGTTAGGCACGCATTCTATTACACCACACTAAAAAAGGGTAAAGTTTGATACAGTAAATAAGGTAAAAGGTTGATAAAATCAATAGTTTGTTCTGATTTAATTAGTAATAACGAACTATCAAAATAAACTATAGATCTAACTATAGATCTATAGATTAATAAATTCTTAAATATGTTAGCACTAGCTGATGCCCGCGACTTCGTCCGCGTGGATTTAGGTTTTTCGAAATCCTGTGGGAACTCTTTGGTTTTCCGGGATAAAAAATAGCCTGTGCTAATCCAGGATATTATCTATCTCCATTCCGAATTTCAGCCAAATCCGTCCAGTGGTTTTTGCGTGAAGGAGTAACAAACATACACACAAACTTTCGCCTTTATAATATTAGTGTGATAGTGTGATAAAGCCTGATTCCAAAAGCTCGGCGGTTCAAACTCCACCCGTTGCACTATTGTCGTACTATGGTTCGATCCCGGGCACGGATCGAACCGGTTCGATCACGGGATTTTAAGTAATTAAATATCACTTGCTTTAACGGTGAAGGAAAACATCGTGAGGAAACCTGCATGCCTGAGAGTTCTCCATAATGTTCTCAAAGGCGTGTGAAGTCTACCAATCCACACTTGTCCAGCATGGTAGACTATGGCCAAACCCTTCTTACTCAGAGAGGAGACCCGTGCTCTGTAGTGAGCCGATGTGATGTGTAGTGATAGTGATAGGTTGATCATGATGATGATCAGCACATAATTGGAGATTCCTTAAAAATCTACCAAACACACTCCCGGCGCGGTAGCGACAACTTTGTACGGGAATAAGTAAAGGTCCAACCCGACTTGTTGTAACACATTTTTGAACAGCGAGATCACTTTCAAAGCTAACATGTCCTTACGTACGTCATCACCCGCTTTAAATATGGCCGCCTACTACTATCATCCAAATATCTTCGCTTTATTCAAATAAGAAAGCACTCACCCCCGGCGCAGTAGCGACAACTTTGTACGGGAACAAGTAAAGGTCCAACCCCACTTGTTGGAAAACATTCTTGAACAGCGAGATCACTTGCAAAGCCAACATGTCTTGACGCACGTCATCGCCCACTTTAAATATAGCGGCTTGCCACGTTTCAGCCGCTATCGCCGTGTACCTGTCTTTTCCTTCTTCCTATTGGGAAAGAGAATATTTTTTTGAAAGTGTTTAATATAATAATAATAATAATCATCTTTATTCCAGATATTACATCCATTTTGTTAGTAATACAAATAACTGCTTATGCCTATGTTAGTAAGTAAGTTTGTTTATTTATTATAATATAATTTTATTTGACTAGATATCCACCCATGAGACACTAAGAGTGCATGTGCAAACCAATCCAGTGTCTCATAAATGGATTATCTAGTTTTTCAGACAAAGTCTTCAGAATGTCGTTGGAACTACCGCGGATTCTGCTCATCACCGATGCTGCTCTTTTTCTCATAATTGCATAAAAATCATCGGTACGAGCCTCAGCAAACATCAGTGACGCACTGCAGAATCTCGGCAGCCCCATCAGCACCCTGAATCCATTATTATATTGGACGCGCAGGTCATTGTAGGTCCTCTGCGTATATGACACCCACAGGCTGCACGTGTAGAAAGTTTGGCAATATGCCTTAAAGAGAGTTATTTTTACTTGTTTGTTGCAACGTGCAAACCTGCGAGCTACCATATTGCATCGGACTGCCAATGCCCTGCGCTCCCTTTCTATATCTTTTATATCAGACATGTCTTCCGTAACAATATGCCCTAGATATTTAAACTCTGCGACTCTTTTAAGAGGAACTCCGTTAAGAGTCACAGGAGGGATATCATCCGGCGAGTTACCTTTGCTCTTAAAAACTAATAGCTCACTCTTTTTTACATTATACATGAGTCCATGTGACTCAGCATACGACTCGCACATCTTGAGTAACTTTCTCAGTGCGCTAATTGATGGACTCAGCAGAACCATATCGTCTGCATAACTCAAGTTATTAACCATAGTGCCATCAATAGAGCAGCCAATCCCGGTTCGGCGGAGTCCATCAATCAGCTGATCAATGTAGACGTTAAACAGGGAGGGAGATGTTAGTCCACCCTGTCGAACTCCGCATTCAAGGTGATATGGATCCGAAAAAGCACCAGCCCATTTGACCCTGTTCGTTTGTGAGCTATACCAAAACCTTAATATATTAACCAATTCTGGTGGCACTTTAAGGTCCCTCAGCTTTGTCCACAGCTGTTCGTAACAAACAAGGTCAAATGCCTTAGAGAGATCGAGAAAAGCGGCATAGACAGGTGTCTTCCTGTCAGTATAGTATTTAACAGTCTGCTTGAGCGCCAGTATAGCACTTTCCGTGGATACGTTGCTTCTAAAGCCGAACTGTGCATCATTTAATTTTATATATCCACTGAGCTGGCGGTCAAGCAGACCATCAAACACCTTTCCCAATATTGTAGCTAATGTAATTGGCCTGTAGTTACATTTGTCGGCAATATCACCCGTTTTATTTTTAACTACAGGCACAACTACACTCTCCATTAGGTCTGCAGGAAGGTATGAGTGTCGGATGCAAAACGTATAAAACTTGCGTTTAGGAAGCTACAAAAGTCATTGGGTTTTTTTTTTTGTGGCCTAATATTTTTTATTATCAAACGACCGCTTGTGGCAATCTAGACAATTCATATTTTTTTTTTGTTCAATACGCTGTATAATATTAAATGATCGCCAAACTTCGTTTCAAAGAAGGCACGTGATGATGATGGTAATTTTTTTTTCAGACTAGACTTCATGCTGTGTAAAATCCACTAACAGGATGAAAGAATTTCTGGATATGCCCAGTAAAGGTGATTTGGGTACTATTAGGTATAACTCACAGGGAACCATAGTGAAGCGTGGGGAACCTAGATTAGATATTTTATAGAATTTATATACAAAAATACTCACGGAAGGTAGTTCTTCCCCAGATGCGATGGCCATAGCGACGGCCTCCATTTCAGCGATACCGTATTTCCTTACTCGGAAACGAGCCAGATACGGCGCTTTGGCTGCACTCTGCATAGGGGTTCCTGAAAAAACAAGGGCATATTAAATATATCCACATTAAATAGATAAACATTTTTCTATTCTATTTACAAAAAAAAAGTTTCGAAAATCCCGAAAATTCAGGCTGGATAAAATTTAACTTTATCTTAATATAAATCAATTTATCGGATCCAAACAACCTCTTTAGTCTGTGTTATCTCGTTTTTAAACATAATTATGAAAAGAAACTTACCACTTTTGTAATCTATATCAATGACCATTGAATCTGGATTTGAAGGTAAATAACAGCCAGGTTGCACCTGAAACGCAAAAGCAATATAATATTATTTAAGACACGTTTGCATACTTCATCCTTAACTTTCAGTTTTTAGGGTTCCGTACCCGAAGGGTGCCAACGGGACTTTAAAAAACTTATTACTAAGACTTCGCTGTCCGTCCGTCCGTGCGTCTGTCTGTCATTGGGCTGTATCTCGTGAACTATAATAGGTAGAGACCTGAAAGTTTGCACAGAATATGTATTTCTATTGCTGCTATAACGATAAATAAAAAAAAATTGCCACCATGAAAATTAAAAAATCTTAGTACGGAACCCTTCCTGCGACTTGCATGTGACCGATTGTTTAAATCCCATGGGAACTCTTTGATTTTCCGCGATAAAAAGTAGCCTATGAAGCCACTCACACCTTTCAGAGCTTCTAAACACACGCGTTTCTCCGCACCGTTTTGTACATTCGGATTATGTCACTGATATTGGTGATTTGGCTCAAGAATAAGAACTCTCGCTCGAAAAACGCCTTCGAGAGCCGCAAAGAGCTACTGAGACTTATGTCCAGCAGTGGACGTCCACCGGTCGACGACGATCATGGTGAGAAAACTATTAGAATAAAGTAAAACCTGTCTAAGTACCTTAACACTCTTCAGAGCTTCCAAACATGCGCGTTTTCGCTCCGCACCTTTTGGATACGGTCGGATTATGCCACTGATATTGGTGATTTGGCTGAAGAATTCAAACTCTCGCTCATAAAACGCCTTTGCAGGACCAGATAGCGTGTCTACGATGCTCTTTGTCAGATTGTCGAGTATGTCAAATAGTACTGGAAAAAAAACATTCGGCATTTATTTGATCCAAAATAAATGGCTATAATACTCAGGACATACATTTCAATTTAATTCGGAGTCTTTAAACATTTTTTTATCGATTAAGTACAATACAAGCTAGCATTTGACTGTGAACTCATCTTATTGTAAGTGATGATGCAGTTTAAGGTGGAAGCGGACTAACTTGGGAAGGGTGTGGTAGTTTTAATTAAACCCATACCCCTTATTGGTTTCTACACGGCAACGAACCGGAACGCTAAATCCCTTGGCGGCACCAACTCCAACGTAACTTACGTCCGAAAAAAGATTACTTTCAAGTCGCGCCTATAAAAGTTTTACTTCAAAAATGTACGTTCAAAATGGTGGGAATGCTTCATTATAGTCATGGGACCCTCTTTCCTTTATCAAATCATCATCATCATCTATTCAAAGTAGGTACTATTGTACACCTTTTGTTTTCAGGTTTGTTAGATTTGAAAGATGATATAGTGGTGATAATTAATTACGTAAACTTAAAACTAAAGCCACGAGGGTTCCAAACGTTAAGGTCTAAGGTCATTTAAGGTCTACCACCATTTGTTTACTTACTGTCCTTATTATGCATCTCTTCGTCAGTGTACATGTTGGTGTGCATATTCCAGATCAATTGATGAGCTACCACTTGCGACTTCTTTGCGAGCGACTTTATTAGTTCTGCTACGTAGCCCATCTGAAAAGTTAGCGGTTGGTCACTTTTGTATGCTGGAACATTGTGCTACTTTAAGAGTGTTCTGAGCGGTCGCTTGAGAGCAAGCTGTTGCAATCAACATTTACAGGCGGGGCATACAAAAGAGCGAGACGCGTGATGTATGAACAACATGAGTTTTTTTTTTTTCTTTAAATCTGGCTTTACTCTGATTAGCCAATGTCAAGTTTGTGATATTTTCAAGTTATTGAATTTATACAAGTATGGACTCCGTCTGCGCCGGCGCCCGCCGACATACGCGCGGCGCCTCTTTAGAGCGCTTCCCAGTCAGTTTCACCACCAAAAAACACCAACTAACACAAAAACCAGCCACTCTTAACAAAAAAAAACACTCCAAACAAGCACAGCACGCGCGCCAGCAAACGCCATCACAGACGAAGTCCCATGAGGTTTGACAGTTCTAAATTAAATTAGGTTCGTCTGTCCTTTTCTTAAGAAAGAGATGCGAATACTCTAAATTTTAGTTGCGCTCAGACTCAGTACCATTGTCAATATAAATACAATTTTACTATGTATTTTATTTTCGGGCATAGATATTGGAGAGATAAATCGATATCCGGCTTAATTTTAGATCTAGAACTACAAGTAATAGAATAATTAGCGTAATACTTTTGTATGGAGAGTTTGTGTATGAAATGTATCCTTGTAGGGGCTCCTAATCCTAAGGGGTCCTAAATCCTAAATCCTAAGGGGTTACATGGTATGGTATGGTATGGTTCCTCTTAAGGAGAGGAACCATAGTTTGGTTCGAGTTATGTACTTACAGTGTCGTGCCGCAACGCCTGCACAAGCTGTGGTATGTACAGCAGCACAGCAGAGGACGGGTATGAAGTTAAAGTGGCGACCGCCGTTTGAGCCGACAGCGGGTGTGGGGGGTACTGCCGACTGAAGTACGACAACGCTTCCACGGGGCTCACTCGCGCCCACGTCACCATGTGGACTAACTGAAAACGTAGGTCTTTTTAAGGGTTTTGGCAGTACCACTAAAGAAAGAAGTTCTTATAGGATCACTTCGTTGTCCGTCTGTTTGTGAAGACCCTTTATAACAGGAATTTTAAGCCACCACGATTTGGAAAGCAACATTTGTCAGTCCCTAGTTGATAGGTTCCAAATGACTTCTAGGATTTCCCTTTACTACTATTCCCTGAATTACAGGTTACCCTTTCTTTTTTCTTTATTGACTTGCGCTTGAAGACCCTTTGTATAACTTAACAGATTCTTACCATTTTTAACCCCCAACCCAAAAAGAGGGGTGTTATAAGTTGGACGTGTGTATCTGTGTATCTGTCTGTGGCATCGTAGCCCCTAAACTAATGAACCGATTTTAATTTAGTTTTTTTTGTTTGAAAGGTGGCTTGATCGAGAGTGTTCTTAGCTATAATGCAAGAAAATCGGTTCAGCCATTTAAAAGTTTTCAGTTCTTTTATAGTTACTGTAACCTTCACTTGTCGGGGGTATTAAATTTTTTTTAATTTACACTTGTTTAAATTGTGATAAAAGTGTTTTAACTTTTTTGGGAGACAAGAGTCTTTCGATTTATGCAAATAAAGATATTATTGCTATTTAGCTTTTCATTGCACTGTATAATATACCATTTAAATCTGCAAAGTAGCACCTTTTCTTAGTATTTACCTCATGCGCATCATTGAGCAGGTTTTCAGTGGTGACTAGATATTTCAACGCCTGGGGTATATGACAAACGGACGTCGGGTGCATTTGGACCTTTCTCTTGATCTCGGCTATTATACCTTCGTTCTTCAACCTGCGAAATGTGAATAATAAGTACGCATAAATAAGCTTCAAAACTTTAACAACCATCAAACGACTGGCAAGAAGTGAAGTTTTTGTACGAAGAAATATCTAATTTAACATCAAACTAAAATAAAAATTACGATTTCGGTCTCAAAAAATCACGACTCTCACATTGTATTAATCTTGCACCAACTCCTAAAAAAAGCATATTATACGATCGAAGATTATGTAAATGATTAAAGAGCGTGGATTTGACCTGAAGCTCGCTCCAGCAATGCGCGGAACTTCAATTACTTTTATACATGGCATAATATTGTATACCAAATCTTTGAAAAGAGCAACCACCGAGTTTCTTGCTGTTCTTCTCGGTAGGAAATGCATTCCAAACCAGTGGTAGATGGTTTTGAATTTGAATTTGTATACGGAACTATTATTATACTCGTCAGAGAAGCGATATTGTATACCAAATGGAACAATCACCTTGCACCGGGAAGCGCAGTATTAGCATACCTTCTACTAAGTGGACAGTTCCCTTTAGATATACAACCTACCTTTCAGGTAAAAACACAGCCAACGTCGGGCTAATATCCCAAGCCAGTTTAGTATAATCGCGCCATGTTCGCTCAGTATTGGGTTTGGATCGCCACGTCGCTATATTGTCTTCACCCGGCACCGCTTGCTCGGGTCTACTGTGTGGGTTGTGCCAAGTTACGAGGAACTCTATTTCTACTGCCTGCGGAACCAAAAACAAATGTATTTTCTTAATTTGAGAAGTCAAGGCTGTAATTGACTGTAATTTAAAGTTGTCAAAATAAAGCAAAGAAGCTTGGTGTAAAACTCCTGCTGTGCAAAGCTCATACAATTGTATTTTAAAAAGTGAAGATAATTTGTACCCTTGTGTGCGTGATATTTACGTAGCGACACATACTAAATAGATATTGGCACGGCGCTTATTCTTACCATAAGCTCCAATATGAGATTCCTTTTCCGTACGTAATCTTTGACGAATGGATCTAGTGACTTGGCTGGCGGTTTCATGCTGCGAATTGATCTCTTGCCCGCTACACTGCCTGCTCCGCTAGACAAAGTCGTTGTTGACATGGGCACCTAAACATTTTTATTATTAAACCTTTATTGCTGATAGTTTTTTTTTTTAATATTTATCTAGAATTTTAGTCCTTTTAGCTATTTATCTGTTAGCGTGTCCTCATCTCAAAACCTCTTTTCCTACTCCAATACAAAAATACTTGTGTTTAGGTTTTTACATATTCAAATAAAACAGGCGCAAACTTAACGAAAATAATTACGCATTCCAAGCGCAACTGTGAAAAAGAAGGGTAAAAATGTCTATTTCGTTCAGTTTAAGAGAAAACAAAACCAATAAAAATGTAGCAAAGATTTTTTTTATATTTTAATAAAAATAGCGAGCAAACGAGCAGGTGAGTCACCTGATGTTAAGTAATTACCGCCGCGAAAATTTACAGCATCCCAATGCGTTGCCGGCCTTTCAGGAATTCGATGGTCCGCCCCATGATTACATTTAGATTACAACATGGGGTTAATTCCCCATCTAGTGGGAACACCGCCGATAGGAGGTTATTCCACAATATAGCATGTGCGTGGAAAAAAGGATCTGGCACAACCGACGGTCGATGTGCACCAGGCACCCAGGTGGTGAGGATGAAATTGCTTTCGGTGGCGTGCGGTGCGGTTGTAGAAACAGGACGGTGGGAGATTTCATTGCATATCATTTATTTAGAAATGTAATTGAACTAAAACTTCGATCTAATTTCCTCACCGTATTAATCCAACCGGAAGTTTGTCGATTGCCAATGTCACTGCTGTTGACTGAAGATCTGTTATCCGTCGGCGAGTTGGACGTGTAAATGCTTTGGTTACTACTCGGGCCCATTAATTCGAACTCCGCTGTAAATAACATACAATGTAATACAACAATACTCTCAAAACAAGCGGTAATATTTTCTATGAATGCAATTAGTACCTATTAGGCAAGCGCTTGGCTGCAATCATACCTGATGGCAAGTGATTATGCAGCCTAAGATGGAGCGCGCTTGCCTAAAAGATACCTATTCACTGTTGATATGAAGGTATTATAAGAGTAGGAACGTATGATAAGAATGTAGGCCCATATTATAATTGGAGGGGAAAACTGATGCTGGAAGGGCGTTCCAAATCCTAGAGGTACTTAGCGGTAGGTATTTTATACGTAACAGCAACATTTTAGCTTTCTTGAGGTTTCTAAGTTTTCACCTAAATTTTGACATACCTATTACCTACGCGTATATTTTGTCCAAAATTTAGGTGATCGTGATTCAGAACAGGATGCAATCCCTAAAGTTTTTGTGGTAAGCTTTCTTAAATATCTAACACAGATTTTTTTGGAACTTACCGCCTATATCGCTGCTCTTCAAATACTTCTTATCCGAATGCATCAGTTGCCAGAACTTAATCAGTGATATGATATCCTCTCTCAAAGCGCCAGACATCTTGGCTGGACACTGTAGACCTCTGCAGAAGTAGTCTAGACACGCGCTGTAGACTCGTTCTCGTAGGATGTTACGTGCCAGAGACCGCGGTAGGATGTCGCCTTGGAGGAGAGATAGGCCGCAGGATAGAAGCCTGTGTGAAAATGATTACTATAAGACCAGTAACACTATCTCACTAGGATATCAGTGGCGGCGCAACTAGTCGCGCTACCAACAAAATATTTTAAGCTCTGTGGGAGGGTACCTCACCTGGTGTCTTCTTTGTTGCGCATGCAAATTGGTGGCGGCGGCCGGGATCATCACTAATATGTACTCATATAGAACTATTTAGTGTCTTACTCATTCGACTACCAGTTACACTACCAGGGACGCCCCTCCTACACGCTGCTTGTACGTGTGGCGGTCAAGCAGATGGCGCTTCTCACTCGTATGAAGAAATCAATCAAAACCGTCGTCGCCCAGCTGGCGCTACCGAGCAACACAACCGCTCGATGGGAGATCTCCCTATTGCTATGGTCGAGCACACAGACACCGCTCCCCTACATACGTAACGTATAGCAAAAGATATGTTAACTTTTCAATATCCATTTTGAAACTGACGATCTTAAGATTCGTTCGATAAGTCGTAAACTCACCTAAATCTAACTCCAGCAGCTTCGACATGTCTATTGATATGATCACGAATGTCACCAACGGTTACTGGGAGTGATCTGAAAAATAAACAAATTAGGCACCCATACCTATATCCATCAATAAAATGTCTATAAATATCAGGCAAGAATACGACAGATTTTCTAAAAAATGTTCCAACCCACATCGCAAAAGAATTAATCTGAATATTTAGTATCCTATGGATATAAATTTTTGGATGCGATATGTCATGTTACCGTATTCACCCAACTATATTCGATTTTTTTCAAATCTCAGTTTTGACTTGATTGTGGGTTGGAACGGTACTCAGAAAATACGTTTAATTTAATGTTTTACCTGTGAAGTAGACTGGCTAACATTTCGACTTTTTCCAAGCTATTGTATTTAGCGGTCTCAGCGACTTCGCATAAATATCGGACCCATACTGCGTGAGGGGCCACGAACGGTGGTCTAGGTTCTAGTTTGGCACCTAAAAACGATTGATTAATTTTATTCTAAGGTTCAGTCTCTCTGTAGGACTAATTAATTCTCAACAAGGAAATCTGTAAGAGACCCAAAGTAACCAACATAGAATCTCTCTCAAGAAACTCAAGAATAAGCAAGCTCAAGTGGCAATGGGCAGGTCATGCCTGTCGCAGAACCGATAGACGCTGGGGCACACGTGTTCTGGAGTGGAGAAACTTCGGCGTTAAAGTCAAATTGATCTGAAAAGCCTTGTTTTAGAGCTCAAGTTCGTCCACACATTTACTGCCAGCGGTCAGCAAGAATTAGTACCACATATTTAAAACAATCTGAATGACCAGTCAAGTCAATTTCACGAGAAACTATCCTCTAAAATCGAGAAACAAAACTTCACAATATCTTACAGATGTCAATTATAGGATATTCTGCGAAAAAATGGTAATAAATACCTTCGTAAGCCGCCAAAGGGCTGATCTCCTCAGTTTGTTTAGAAAATAGCCCCATCTTCCTGTCAACAGTACATTGCCAGGCCATGAAGATTTCTTGTAAGAGTCGCAACTCCAAGTCAGGTCGCGCCGTACTCAGCCATTGCCAGCATTCCGCGGCCGTTGTGACTGCGTCCTCCGTGAATATGTCTACTTGGGACCAGGCTGGAAAGGAAATTGACGAATCGGACATAACCTCAAATATTCCTCATTCAGAGCGAAAATTACATGCTCTTTTGCGCCATAAAATAGCTACATGGGCAACATCGCTGCCACCGGCGTAAGCGCTTTTTAAGCGTGGCTTCCCGTTTCAGGCTATCATTTTTAGTTAGGCGTTTATACGCGCGCTACATTTGCGCTTCAATAAACTGAACAACGCGCTTATTCTAGCGTGTTCGCTTGAACTAGTGGGTCAGTAAGTATCGGTTGAAGTTTTTCGTCTCACGGGTCTCATACGAGCTTATAAGCGCGTCTACGTTCGTATGGAATGCGCGTGTGATAAATTATTTACTAACACGCAAAAAAAGCCAATCTAAGAACGCTCTTGCGAAGTATAAGTAAGTACTCTCATACTCACCAATGCTGTGAAGTACAGCACGAGCGGTGGGCGTCGTTCCTGAGGAGGTTGACCTCGCATGCACTAAAAGCGCTGTGCAGCGCCACAAAGCGGCTCGATGGGCGGTTTCGCTGCCACTTGCGCAGGCGTCCCTTAACGCAGTATGGAGACGCAATCCCACCCTCCATATTGCCGGCTCTCCGCCGCCTTCTGCATATACTGCTCCTGCTACCTGCAATTTTAATAATATTTAGCGAAAATGCGACGAATTTTCTCCTACTTTTTTTCTTTTTATCCTATCCTAAATTCAAAATATTTTTATTCAATCAGACTTTTACAAGTACTTTTGAATCGTCAAAAGCATCTACAACTGGTTCAAATGCCATTCCTACCGAGAAGACGCATACTACCGAGCGGTTTCGGATACAACCAATAAAGCAGCGAAAGTTTTATTAAGAGGTATTTTATCCAAAGCCGACCTTGATAGGAGTGCTGACGGCTCAAACCACGATACCACGACTAAATACTGGCTTCACTTAAAAATTATGCCCCAAATACTATTTAATGGACCTTATAAAGAGAACGAGTGTCTTAGCAATGTTCTACCTTGCCTTTAACAAAAAACGTAAGAGGTTATACTACCTTCACCCGCATATCGACTTCTTTAGAGTGCTACAGCACCGGAATCTTGAGGGTGATCCTTTAGCCAAATGTTCAAAATATGACTTAATACTGGCATCACTTAAAAATTATGTCCTAATTACTATTTCATTGACCTTATAAAGATGTTCTAAGAGGTCCTGAACGATATTTTACCAGTTTTTAAACGTAAGACGTAAGAAGTTATACTCACTTCACCCGCATACCGGCTTCTTTGAGACACAACGGCTAATAAAGCGGCGGAATCTTGAGTAACGCAGGGTGGTCGTTTATCCAAAGCGGATTTTGGTAGAGGTGCCGACAGACGGTTCAAACCAGCTGCTCCTAATAATGCCCCCGTTGCAAGGGCTAAGCCGCAATGGTGCCAAAGTGTTGAGTTGGGGACCTGAACACAGTTTAAATAAAAAAAAAATTAAAAAAAAGAACATTAGTCATAGTAATACTCCCCTATCTCCTCCAATTAAGCGTATAGTTTGTGCCAGGAGTGGGTACGACAATAGTGCAACGGGTGGGGTTTGAACCGCCAACCTTTCGGAATTCAGTCCGCTCCTCAACCGTTGAGCTATCGAGGCTCTAATCTAATTATGGCACAACCGATGGACCTTATCCGCGTGGATTTAATTTTTTTTTTAAATCCTAATAGGTGAACAAAATCTCAAAGAAAACTCTGGGGCATCTACATCTCCTCGCAAAATTCGGCACATAATGTTTAGTTTATCGCAAGTCCGTCTGACCTTCAAGAAGTTAAAACTTAAGCGACCTAAGAGAAATTTGGTTGGATATAGGAAAAGTTATGTCAGGGAAGATGCTTGATAAAAAAAATTCTTTAGACTTTCATACTTTAGTCCAGTAGGTCTTCCAATATTTTTATTTACGTTACCTGATTGAGATATTCCTGTAAATGAGACCGAGTAGACTGGGGTGCCCATTTCATAGCTTCTTGAACTATACCATGACATCGATCAGCGAAATCTTTTACAATGCCCTACAAAAAACATATAATAGTGCTAGTTCAGTTGTTCATAAATTAAAATGACAAGTCTAGTGCTATCTTTTTCCGCACGCAACAGTGTGAAAAAGACAGCACAACTTCTAGGCCCGTTAAATTACGTTAGAGATTTTCATAAGCCTAAATAGTAAAAGCCCATAGTGCCTAAAAATGACCTGAGTCTCCTGGAAACATTAATATTCTTTCGAATAGCATGACTGTAAACGCACAACAGACGGAAACGTTTAAGTGCGGAAACCAGCCCAGAGAGAAGAAGAAGAAGCATGACTGTAATTTGATAAAGTTGAATGTACAATCTATTATTTCTCCTAAATAAAATATGCTGAAGCATAATATTTATAAATTCAAGTAGAGCTATATAAATCTTCTTACCTCTCGACCTTCTAAAGTGTCCTGAAGTTGCAAAGTAAAGTCTGTACCGGGCACTTTCAATAGCGGCGTTTCTTGATTCGCATCTAATTCCAAACTAAAACTCAACACTTGGAGAATGTCTAACATTGACCAGAGCACCTAAAACAAGAAAATAACACCCTCTTCATACAAATGCTAGGGCACCATGCGTTCATTTTATGGCACCATCTCCCTGTACCTGTCACAGATTGTAGCATTTGTGATAATTTACTATCATTTTAATCCTTCGATGAATTTATAATTTAGGGCAACCTGTGCCACTTATGATATGCCGGTTCGGAAAGCAGTAAGCAGTCGAAAAGTCGAAAACATTCTGGACATTGCATCAAAACCGAGTTCTTTAAAAGACTGTCTGCAAAAATCCAAACGCGCCGATCGTAATTATGAAGCGAAGTTTCTTAACGGGCGTTTTAGATGACTGAGCAAACAGCTAAATAAGCTGATTGTTACGGACAATATTGAGGACAGAAGATGCAGAGATCGCTCACCAACAAGATGGCCTTACCAACTGAAGTAGTCCCATTCGTGCCAGTTCTACACTATTGCTAAAATGGCCACTGACAGAAGAAAATGGAGACAGCTGATCCACTCGAGGCCAGGACTTGCCAGAACCACGATCATCAGTAATGAAGGAATGACCGGAGACGGACATTTTCATGAAGTGTTCTTCAGATCTTAAGTGTTAATGCCATTGAAGTAGTTTACATCAGAAAAAAATTATGTATTAATCCAATTTTACCCGACAATTCCACAAAAGATGCGGGAACCTGTCCACCAGCCCAGCTAACCATTTATCAGCGACTCGTCGGATCTGCTTGTGTATATGGTTGAAGTTGACCAGCAGGAACTGCGCGTGACCTTCCAGCTCCCTTTCCCGACACTCATCCTTGAGTTTTTCAGACATTACATCGAGGAACTTTTGGAATACTTTATCGCCAACGCTGTTAAGTGTTTGCCACAAAAAAAAATATTACTTTTTCCATGCTTTATGTCATTTATCCAAAGTAATTTAAAACTAGCTGATGGAGATTTTTAAAACTGTAAAAATCCCATATCAAATTTTATCGAAATCCGTTTAACGGTTGAGTTATGAAAGAGACAGAGTTTCCCATTTAATTTTAATATAATGTATGGATATAATAATAGTAATACAAAAATATTTCACTTAATTATAACTTAATTATAAATAGGTATCTTGTAAAAATGTATTGACTTACCTGGCAACACATTGCCACATACCACTCTTATCTTTCTGTAGTGCTGTATCACTCAAATACTCAATTATGTGTTGTAAACTAGGCTCTGGTGAATTACATACTCTGTCCAAAAGAAAGAAAAACTCCGTAAAATGTGTTCATGGACAAATAATTAATAATTTTAACTTTCAAAATAAGATTAACCTATACATTCTAAAACAGATTTATTTTTATTATTTTTATGCAAAATAATTTATTATCTATCGTGCAAATTGTCGGGAAAAATACCCGATTACGGAACCCTCGATGCGCGAGTCTAACTCGCACTTGGCCGGTTTTTTTGCACGAAAATGTTGTAGCTATAATACGAGTATGAATGAACTCACCTCAAAGTCTCCAACCAATAAACGCTCAGCAAATACATGCACGGCGCGAACGTCAATTTAGGAACTATAACAGTCACTTCTTGTTGGTGATCCAATAAATTCAATATCTGTGTCTTTAACTCTTGAAGTTCATTAATCGATACTGAATCGTTCCTGACAGCTGACGTGTACTGTAACTCTCTCATTTCCGATCGCAATGACGTTTGAGAGACAAGGAATGGTGATTTCACGGCTATCTCTTTTACACCCGCGTACCATTCTTGGGGCCACAATCCTGAGGATTTTTTTAATTGGGATTAATTTGGGTTATTTTATAGTTACAATGTTAAAGTAATGTTATTGTGGGGTCTTAATTTTTTTTAATAAATATTTACTGATAAATTTTCGAAAATCGCCATTTTAAGAACTTTTTACTATAGAACCTTTCAGTATCAGGCTTGTGGTCAGATCGTGATCCTTCTTTAATAATTTATATACAGTCTGCGGCGGCCCATGCGCTGTTATATTTGAAAGAACTCTGAGAAAATGTACGGTCGGCCTCAGAATTCGAGCAGCAATTCCGCGAAACTATTGCATCAAAAACCTGACCTTTTCTATAAACACGCCACACACACCTAACGCATGTGCATAACCGTGCAACGTGAATATGATTATTAAGGTGCTAAACGATTTACGGTCTTTGACAGTACTAAGCAATAGTTCTGAAAGATCACGACCTAGACTCATCTCTTAGAACGTCACGGTTAAATGCACATAAACCGTTACGCAGGCCATACACGATCAAGTTTATCGGTCAAATTGACCGGTAATTGATCGTGTATGGGCTTGAAGCGGCGTCCAGTATACTGAAATAGAAAATGAATATAAAATGGCGTCTAGTAGACCTGACGTTGTGACGGTAAATGGTTTAAGTAGAATATAAAATAGCGCCCAGCAGACTTGACGGTGTATGGCTATCAGTTGTCTGGACGCCGCTTTAAGTCCGCTGCAAACTTGATCGTGTAAGGCCAGCGTAAAAGAGTACGATTTTTTATTTTTTATAATTAAAATCTCATGATTGATCAGTTGATCACACGAAATCCAAACAAAACAGCAAATTCAAACGCACATTTCGTAAATTTTATTCAGTCAACAAAAACAGCGCAATTTAAATAAACAAAAACAAACTATTCCAGCATCACCAATAAGTACAAGACTTTAAACATTTAAAACTCGCTTTAAAAAGCAAAAAAACCAATCGAATTCACGCCTAAGTACATAACAAACTTGAAATCATAATTGCTAACAACGCATTCTAAAAGGGACAAAAACCGATAAACATTGAAAGATGTATGAAATCAAAAACACACTACATTTTAAAACACTCTGAAAATTTTTACAAAAACCATCCCTGCACTTTATTATGCGAAATGTTTTTGAAATAATGACATATACAGCATATACACTATTTTTATTTAAAAAAAAAGAAAGTGGTGTTTTAGTCGGTAACAAATCTCTACACTTGATGATTTTCCTCTTAAAATAATTATGCTAATACGCTGACACATCTTGCCAGCGCATTAATCATTGGCTATGATGCTCTTTAAAAATATATGATAACGATAAGTACAAAAGGACAAAAAAAATCTAGTCAATGCAGGACTAATTGTAATTTCAATAAATAATTTGTAAAAAATAGGTAGGAAATATTCTAAGTTGTCAGCTAATTAACAATCCATTCATATTCGAAAAATTACGTTTGAGTTTTCATTCGTTACTTAAATACGTTTGTGCATCATAACTTTGTACAGCTGGTGTTGACACTTCCATGAAGGTTTCTTACATAGTACCAGACCGGGTTCACTTGACCCAAGAAACATACCTACGATAGCGGACCACTTCACACCGTAAAGTTCACAGCACTTATCTCTTATGAGAGAAAGAGAGGTCAGGGAAAAGAGTTAACATGATAGAGAGGTGTTCATGAAATTTTAGGCCGCAGCGCTGTGCGAACTAAACTGCACTTTATTGCGTAGTCAAAAGAGTTACTACTTATTTAAAGGTCTTTGCGGAGCGGCCTTCTATAGTCTATACCTCTAAGGTAATAGATAGTACCAAGAACGAACAATGGCTGGCGCGCGAGTCTTATTGCAACGCATGCCGGTCTAGTATATTAAAAAAAAAATTGTATATATCATCATATCAAAAAACACATAAAAACTTTCATACCTAAATATAAAAACCAAACGACATACATCTAAAAATTTTCTAGAAGCATCTTTACTCACGCTTTCGCATTGCTACAGGCGTGGCCATAGAAGAAGAGACAATAAGATGTTTAAATACTATCATAATATTATAATAGCACAGTTTAGGCCATCAATACATTACGTTATTTTAAAATCCACAGCTACAATAGGGATGGTGCCTCTAGTCAAATAATTAACTTTTTACCAAACGTCAAAACGCTCGCTTGGTAAGGGCGCTTGTATGAAATACATAAATGTGACGTCACACACATTTTAACATAATTTGATGTACTTTTTTAGTTAAACCAATAATTTAAAATGGTTAGCAAACTTAAAACTAACAGCGGACGTGGATTTTAAGAATTTTGACAGATTTTGGGCATTTAATAATTTCTAAAAAATAATTTATTTTTGACATAGGCATCATCCCAATTGCAATTGACAGCTACAATCTGTGTGCTTAGTATGACATTTTGCGTCTCATCAAAGTTGATAGAATTCGAGTATAAAAACACTTCAGCGCTTATGTAAAATGGACCGTTATTACCTTGTTCTAAAGCTCAAGTTTGTCTTCATATCCACAGCCAGCACTCCAAGTGGAAACGTTACGAAATAAAAATCAATGGTATTGAATTTTTGACTTTAAATCAAGAACGATTAGGTCGATTTTACTCTGACGTTATTATATTGTTACGACGCTCGAATTTTGTCAACGTTGGTAAAATGTAAAATCTCATAAGTACACTGATTAGCTGATATTCTGTAATTTCGGCGGAATTCTTGCCTTTGCAATTGCACAATCACGATTGTGATGCTACCCTCATAAGCCTCAGGCTGTTAACCAATTAAAAGTGATAGCAATTATTATTACATTGTAGCTGTCAAGTTTTGGGCCTATAACCACAGAAATGTTTGCATCGTACGAGAGCGATAATTATTATTTTTTAATTTATAGACTAGCGCTTGGCTGCAATCAGGCTGTATTCGAAAGAAAATCTCAGTTCAGAAGTGGGATAGACGTATAATGAAAGTAAGAAATCTTATTCGGTTCTTTTGTAACGTTGATGATGTTAATGTTTCAAGATTTGCGTAACGTAATGTACAGATGAGCCCTTATTTTAAAGTACTTGAGGAATATACAGAGAGTGCTGAATTGAATTTTAAAACAATGGAATTAGAGTTGATAATCGAGCAGTTAAAAATTGTGGGTACATTTAAATAAGAAGAATGTGTTATTAGAAACAGAGGGTAGTTCAATATTTACCTGATTCGGCAGCGGTGAATCCCATTACGACGCAGTACAACCAAAAATCTCTAAAGAGCTTATGTAACCGAGGCTTTGGGTTTTTTATCGGAGGCAACCTTTTAACTAGTACCTGTAGAGAGAAAAAATATTTGTCTATAGGTATACTGTTTTAGTGAAACGGTTCGTGTCGTGAGGTGAGGTGGTTCTATAGGTGTACAGTTTGACGAAACGGTTAGTGAGATAAGGCGCGGGTTGGGGGAAGGTGACAGTTGAGGTAAAAATCAAGGATCTGAGCGCTCTCTGTCACCCTCCCGCACTGGGCACCTTATTCCACGAGCCGTTTCAAGCAAGATACCGATAGATAAATCATTTAAAAGTTCCAAGACCTAGCTCGAATTAACCGCTCAGTTTAAGCAAATGAGTTAATTTATCAAATTGATCAGTTATTATTTAAGCTATATTTACCACAATAAAGGATATAAGAACGCCCAAATTGCCTACATAACCCGAAGCTTTCAAAACACCAGACGAGTTGCACAAACAATTCGAACAAACCTTCAAACAAATCGTATTTTCAAGTGATTAAAGTATATTTACCGCAGGGGATTAAAGTATATATAACAGGTATAACAACGCCAAAATTACCTACACTGCCCAAATACTTCAACAAAGGTCCAGGTGAGCGATCGGTGACTAGATCGCCCCCTAGACCAATCAATTCGATTGAGCAGATCGTATTTTTAAGTGACTAATAGTATATTTACCGCAATAACAGGTATAAGAACTCCCAAATTGCCTGCACTGCCGGAAGCTTTCAAGACGGGAGCTGGCGAGCGGTCGGTGGCTCTCTCACCCCCTAGACCGAGTTGCACGAACAGTTCGAGCAAACGAGTGAGCAGATCGAGACGAGCGACCGTCCCTCGAACGTTGGCTGCTATGTTGGCTAGTGCGTTAAGTACTGCGCCTGATACATGCCTGAAAGAGACATTAATACCAATACATTAAAGGTAAATTTTTGAAAGATTTAGAAACTAAAAAGCCTCAACTTTGAATTCCTTTACAATTTTTATTTTATTTCTCAAGACATATTTAATAGTTACGGAAAAAACTCATGCTAAGATACTTTCATAGAACGTTTGCGATAGTCCATGATATCCATGATATGATATAAGATGAATGATAAGCTTGCTGCGTGTTGCACCATACAATTTTGATTGTTTCAGGGTTTCCTTGGATATCATGCTAAGATGAAGTTATTTTGGAAAACATGACAAACTACAACCTGCATGCTTGAGAGTTCTCCATAACGTTCTCAAAGGTGTGTGAAGACTGCCAATCTGCATCGTATAGCTAAACTCTTGTCATTTTGAGAGAAAACCTATGCTCAATAGAGCGCCGGCGCGTGGGTTGCTCAAGATAATCCATACTAATATTATAAATGCGAAAGTGTGTCTGTCTGTCTGCTACGTTTTCACGGCCCAACCACTGAACCGCTTTTAATGTGTACAGACTTGGGGTAATCCCGGGGCCTGTCCCGGTTACTTTTTATTACATAGGCTATTTTTCATCCCGGAAAATCAAAGAGTTCCTACGGGATTTAAAAAAACTGAAATCAACGCGGGCGAAGCCACGGGCATCCTCTAGTGGTAAATATGTATATGTCGTCGAGTCAATATAAAAAAGAGGTGTTAATGTCATAGACTCCGTAAAAAGGAACGTTACGTGAAGGTACTCAGCCATATTTGTTGAGCTGTCACTGTCAGAGTTGGATTTTGATCGGCACGCGTTGCTGTGTTCAGAATTCACTCTCGCATTTTATTATTATCAGAATATTTGCGTAGCGATTAGCGATTCATTCCAGTAGTGATTATATTCTCTTTGATTCATTCTTGTTCTGGCTTCGGTCCGAATAGGTTCTCAGTAGATACGGTGTGTGAGTGTCGAACTGTAGGTTTTAGAGTAGAGGTTACCTAAAGCGGTGCTGGTGGTTGAACGAGTTGTTATTGTGGTGATTAGGTTAGATGGTTGGTTTGGGACCGGTGTAGGGGTGGAAGGAGCCGGTCTAGGTAGGTTAGGTTAGGTTTACCTAGTTACGCTGGAAGTTGTCACGTACAGTAAGTGAGAGTTATCATGTTTGTAGTTGCGGGTAGTTCAATATCACTTGATAGTCCAAGAATATCGTTAGTACGTCCACGAAAGCTCGGTTAATCTAAAGGTTGCTATCCTGACATATGCACTTAGTTATTATCCAGGTTTACTAGTAGTTAGATCATGCTTCAATCTTAATAATCATTAGAAGCGCCTACAAAGTAATAAAAAAGGTGAAAAATATGCCCACGATAACCTGATAACACCCTCGGCCTCCGTTATATATATAAATTGGTAGTAACTCACCGATACTGCTTCCTGTCATCAGTGTGTTGGTAAGCAGCGCTGGCGGCTTCTACGGTGATGACGGTAAACATGCGCATGATCTCATCATGAGCCGGCCCCTCCGGGCTAGCCAGCGCCATGCAGCCCAACTGATCCACAATCAGCGTGTCTAGCGAGGATGGAGAACGGCATAGCCTTGAAAGAACGTTAAAATCCTCAGTTCTTTGAGGAATACTGTCAAGCGTAAAGTGTAGGGACATATTGTAATGGTTAGTTGGACTGTGATGACGGTAAATTTGGGCATGATCTCGTTATGAGTCGGCTCCTCCGGGCTAGCCAGCGCCATGCAGCCCAATTGATCCACAATCAGTGTGTCTAGCGAGGATGGAGAACGGCATAGCAAAGAACGTTAAAATCTTCAGTTCTTTGTAAAATAGTGTTGAACGTAAAGTGTAGGGACATATTGTAATGGTTAGTTAGACTGTGATGACGGTAAACATGCGCATGATCTCGTCATGAGCCGGCCCCTCCGGGCTAGCCAGCGCCATGCAGCCCAACTGATCCACGATCAGCGTGTCTAGCGAGGATGGAGAACGGCATAGCCTTGAAAGAACGTTAAAATCCTCAGTTCTTTGAGGAATACTGTCAAGCGTAAAGTGTAGGGACATATTGTAATGGTTAGTTGGACTGTGATGACGGTAAATATGGGCATGATCTCGTTATGAGCCGGCTCCTCCGGGCTAGCCAGCGCCATGCAGCCCAACTGATCCACGATCAGCGTATCTAGCGAGGATGGGGAACGGCATAGCCTTGAAAGAACGTTAAAATCCTCAGTTCTTTGTAAAATAGAGTTGAACGTAAAGTGTAACACAGACACTAATGTGTGTCTAATGGTTAACTGGACTGTGATGACGGTAAACATGCGCATCATCTCGTCATGAGTAGTTCCTTCCGGGCTAGCCAGCGCCATACAGCCATACGCCATATAGCGAGTATGGGGAACGGCATAACCTTAAAAGATCGTTGAAATCCTCAGTTTTTTGTGGAATATGAGAAGTGTGAAGTGAAATCTATATTCGTTTCTATGTGACGATATCGCAAATAAAAAAAATTAAGGTAAACCACCATGTGAATTTTAAAAAAATACATAATCTTGTACGATGGCACGGAACCTTGCGGGTGCGAGTCTGACTCACACTTGACCGGCACTTAAATTGCACTAGCACAAAATCTTCACTTTGTACTTTCTTGTGTTCTTTAAACTGCACTAACACTGTAACTACATTAGCTCAAAAGGCTTAGTCCTAAGTCTACGTTTTAGGTCTGTGGAGGAGCTGGATAGCCTCGACGTTCACATGTTGATGGAGCTTATGTTTGTTAATAACTGAGTACATAGAGTGCCATACATTACGTCTTCACAGCGTCGCGTCTGCGCGCCCATGTCGCTTGTTACAATAAATCAAGTCTCGAAAGATTAATAAAATCTGAAAAAATTCATACCTCTGTTGAAAAAATTGTAGGATAGTATCCGTTGTCTTTGGTGTGTCCTTCAAAGCTACGGCCACGTGTCCCAACATTATCACAATGTTTGTGCTGATTAGTGACGACTCACTGAAAAAACCCAGTATGCTATTAATAGAAGGACCACCTTAGGTCATAGGTCATATGACCTAGACATAGGTCTCTCGTAGAGTTATCAACTAACTTACCTATCACTAGTCTCGGCAGTGAACAGTCTATTACTAACGGAGCCAACCAAGGCAGGAACACAAAAAGGGTCCACAGTTAGGGCCGCTTCTAAGGCGACGCATAGGTTCTCTATGGCCGCGTCTCGGAGTTTCTCGAACGGCGTCGATTTCATAGGCGCTCCCGTTTCTGTCAGATTCTGGTGTTCTTTGCCTTGAACTTTAAATATTATAAAATTATATATTGTACAAATACAGTATATTAGTATTAAAGGCTTGAGAGACCAAGGACTAAAGGTTTTGTAATTCAAAGGTCGTCAAAGACACTTCTGAGTTCTGACCCAAGCCAAGAAAAAAAGTATTGAGTAATTTTACGCAGCGGGGTATTGCAATAAATAAAGGATTTTTCTTTGTTTCATTTTTTTCTACACTTATGAAATGCTTTTGTCTAAAATTTTGGGTTAATATGTAGATCCCTGTAGTATCATTAGATTTATTTAGCCTTAACTAAAACCTTAGTTCTTCTTGAATCCAACAGATTTTAGACAAAAAGGATAATTCCGGTATTATAATATGTACGACACTTAGGCACACATTTTCTTTTTATTAAAAATACTCATGATTTAAATAAGCTAGTATAAAAAATATATGCGCTTAGTCATTATGTCAGTAAAATGGACTTACGTGAGGCTTTCATGTGTTCCTTCCCCGTTTTCTCCAGTTCGAGTTTGTGCAATTTAAATAGTATAGGCGAAGGTGTCACTAAGAAATCTCGCAAACAATAAATCGACGTATTCGCTATTGTTGGAAACTTTGTCGCTAACTTTCCTAGACCCTAGAAAAATTTAAAATATTTAGTCGTAATAACTTGACTTCAAACAAAGACTTATTGAAACAAATGCAGTTTATCTATTTTATGCAACACTTTTAAACATTACCGTTTGCCCATCAACGTTTGCAACAACAAAGGAACCACCTATTGGTGGCTGCCTATTAGGAATTTGTTGATCTGCCCCTTGAATAACCACATGTTGGAAAATCGAACACCACCGAAGGGAGTTGATTCCACAATTATTTTCATGCGCGTGGGAAAAGATCTGCCAAATACGGGTGGTTGAAGTGCACCAGGCACCCAGGGGGTGAGGGTGAAATTGCTTTCGATGGCGTACGGTGCGATTATAGAGGTGGAAGATCAAACAACTCCTCAGAATTTTCCCCGTTATAACAAAGGCGATAGAACACGCCAAAACTATGACAGCACACAAACCTCTGTATATAACAATGCAAATGATATGAAAAATACATACGAATAGTAGATTTTATTTTATTCATTATAGGCAAGTGCAAGATAGGAACTTACCTCAAGACAAACCATCAGTAAAGGCATGTGAGCCAATATCAATTTATGATTGTGATTTGAGTTAATTTTCTCCGTTAATCGGCCGCAAAGGGAATCGGCTCCTAAGGAAACAATGCATCTTTAAACAATGTTTTGGAATATCTTGAATATTCATGATTATATACATATGCAGGGTGTAATCAGAACGCTAACAAAAACGAATACAAAATCAAAATCAAAATCAAAACATTTTATTTGCTTAAATGCGGGTTAAATAGTAATTACAATTTTATATTGGTATCACCACATTTGCCATGGAAATGGCGTGCAAATTACGTACATACATGAATCATTACAAGTTACCGTCACTCAAAGTCCATAATAATATTATCTACTCAATTTTAAGTCAAAAAATTCTTTGAGCTCATAAAAATTGTGCATATTAAGCCATTTAAATAGTTCAGTTTTGAATCTACTTAAAGGTAACAATTTGATATTATTCGGGATTTTATTAAATATTTTAATACATAACATGACACAATTTTTTACAAAATACTTAGTCCTAGGTATATAATTCAAAACTAAACGGTCAGAATTTCTATTGCTACGGGCATGATCATAATATGTATTGCTTGCAATTGTAAATAATGCCTTGTGTTTTTTAACGAAGCAACAGATTTCAAATATGTATAAACAGGGAAACGGTAGTAATTTTAATTTTTTAAATAATGGTCTGCAACTGTCCAGAGGTGCAGCACCGCACATAGCACGTATACATTTTTTTTGGGCGATGAAGGCTCTATTCACGTCAGTGCCATTTCCCCAAAAAATCACGCCATACCTAAGAATTGATTCAACGTACGCATGATACACCGCAAGTACTGTTTTAAAGTCTACTACATGTGATACAGGTGATAATACTGATGATTACTGATAAGATACCATTAAAAAATTACGAAAGAATATTTTTTAAAGTTCACAATATATTGCAAATAAAACATCAGACTGACACTAGAGGTCAACGAACGTTCCGTAAATAGGTCACTCGAAGTCAATGCCGCGTCGTAGGTGGGGCATTGACCCGAGTTTTGCACGTTATACAATGCGGGTTTGAAAAATACTAAATCACCAAAACTACAAGATAAGGCAAATGGTTATTGGCATTGGATTGTGCTAAGGTAGTATAATAATAACGCTAAGTTTTTGCTAGCGTTCTGGTTACACCCTGTATAGTAAAGATGTTCTATTTCACGAAGTCAATTTGGTTATGTTTGTGTGAGTGCACACATATTCACTGTTTTAGTGTGCGTAGTCTCGACCGCGACAAGGTTTATACTACACACACATATGCGTTAACGCTTATCAGAACACTCACTACTACAACCAAGGCTGAGCGTGCATGAAATAGAACAACTATAATAATAGTTATAATAATAGATTCGCAAGCAAATCGTATCCCATGCTTTCCACAAACTACAAAAACTTTTCAATGACATGTTTTGTGTATTTCACAATTACATAATAATTCTAATTATATCTTCTCAGAGTTACGGCTAAACTATACTAAGAAACGGTTAGTTAAAACCATTATAAATCTTATGAAGTTAGGTATTTATCACGAAATAAATCATATACTAGTGCTACCAGAGTCGATTTTTCGCCTCCCGCCTAACTTCACTCAAAACTTCGTTATCAATACTATCACATTTCTGAGTGAGGTTAGCGGGAGTGTGAAGATGTGCCTATCAGCGTTTTTTTAATACGGTAATAATAATAGGGATGTTGCAAATATCTAGAAAATGCGCGTTATTATGGGAGCTTGTATGAATTAGTGAAATCTGACGTCCTAAACATTTGACGTACTTTTTGTAGTTTAATGGATAATTTAAAATGTTTATCAAACTTAAAACTAACAGAACGTGGATTTCACGTATTCTGAAAAGGATAATTAATCCATACTAATATAATAATGCAAAAGTCTGTCTGTCTGCAGCTTTTCATGACCCATACGTCAAACTAACTTTAAGGGATACAAGGATAGCTTGCAAGCCGGGGCGGACTACATTTTATTCCGGAAAATCAAAGAGTTGCCACGGGTTTTTTAAAGACCCATCCGTAAACAAATTTTGTAGTTTAAGATAGTTTGCATGTAGGTACCTAGTTACTAAAAAAAAATTTAACATAAGTAACATCCCTATTGCAATCTCTAAAAGACGGTTGGAACTTTTATATTTACGGAAATTCACGTAGGATTATTAATATTATTTTATGAAAGGAAAAGATGTTTCACATGATATTAGTAACAAGGGGCAACACGCAAACCTTACGTGAAAAATACCTATTAAAATAGTTAAAGCGTTTAATAGAGCTGGCACGTCATAGTCGTCGTCAACTGGAAATCATTACTTAATATCAAAATATATAAATAACTATAACTCGTGCGCATTAACATGGCACCTGGCTCGAAAACAACCCCCCTCCCACTTCCCCGCGCGTTGTCCCGCTCTCGCCGAGCCGCCGCGCCGTGCGAGACCAGTACCGGCACGGCGAGAGCGGGGCATCGCGCGGGGAAGTGGGAGGAGGGGTTGTTTTCGAGCCAGGTGTCATGTGAATGCGCACGGGTTATAAATAACTAAATATAATATATAAATAAATAAATACGTATTTATTTGGGATCCAAAGCGCAACACAGTACACCGAATAAAACACAACAGCAACATGACATACAAAATGATAAGGCATATTTTTTCTTGAGATTGGACCTATGCATATTAAAAGTTAAAACTAATCTTATAAATGCGAGAGTATATTCGTCTGTTTGTTTGTTACCTTCCTATCTGTTTAACCAATTTTGATGAAATTTGGAACAGAGAGCTTGCGTCGCGGGGACGGACATACTTTTTATCCCGGAAAATCAAAGAGTTCCCACGGCATTTTTAAGAAACTTAAATCCACGCGAACGAAATCACAGGCATCAGGCAGGCAGAGATTGGACTTTAAGAATAGTAAAGTAGAAGATTTTTTTCAGCAGAAGCAATCTATTTCATATTAGAAGAAACTCGAAATGGTTAGCGCCCACTGAGATTTTTGTCCCTGTCATTTGTATGGGATTACATAACAGAGAGAGAGAGCGATATACTAACTTCTTTCCGGGGATAAATATAAAACTAGCATCATCTTTTTCTTATTATGTACCGCCGAAAAGGATAGCATTTACATCCAAATAAGCACCTATGATTATTAAAATGTATATAGACAAATGTTCCTTACCTGTTTCATCACCAATAGCCCACACAAGAAGGTCGACACAGGCTGAATTGGCCATCACATTGACTTTAAACTTATTGACAGTGGCAAAGTTACTCTCTCTATCCTCTTTTTCGGATGCATCGTGGTGTCGACTCTGTAGTTCTGTTTGGCCGCTGAGGAATAGGCATTTGACGAATTCCTACCAACATTTTAGAAATATTCAGGAAACATGTCAAATACTTTTGAATAACCTAGACAAACTATAGGCGGGGAGCCAACAATCCTGAAAGCTCTGTGATCGCGGATTTGAATTTTTTTTTTAAAGTTAACAGAAAAATTTTACTCCTCATCACACCATTCAAATAGGTATGCTGGACCTTTCCGGCTAAAAAACATCGGTCGGCCGTATTTTTCTAAATCTGTATGGAATTTTGCACAAATCAACTTGAGATTGATCAAAATCCGCGATGACGGTAAAACATAATGGCCATTTAATAATATACAATTTACTTAAACATATATCGGGCTAATTAAATCCACGCCAACCAAGCTCATCTTATTCCTCTGAGTGTAAACTTTTCATGTTTAACCCCCGACCCAAAAAGAGGGGTGTTATAAGTTTGACGCGTCTGTGTATCTGTCTGTGGCATCGTAGCTCCTAAACTAATGAACCAATTTTAATTTAGTTTTATTTCTTTGATTCTTTGAAAAGTTGCTTGATCGAGAGTGTTCTTAGCTATAATCCAAGAAAATCGGTTCAGCCGTTTGAAAGTTATCAGCTCTTTTCTAGTTACTGTAACCTTCACTTGTCGGGGGTGTTATAAATTTTTAATTTACACTTGTCATCAAAATTTTTAAATCCGCGATCACAAAGCTTTCAGGATTGGTGGCTCCCGTACTAAAATGATTTAAGGCTTATATCGTGGTTTAGCGACATATCACAATGTAATAACGCCTGAATTTTAATCGTGAGGATGGCTTTAAGCTAGCAAGTATGTGGAATCCAGTGGTAGAATTATGCAAACCAGGACAGCCTCGTACACCCAAAGTTAATAGTGACGTTGTGAGAGTATTTTGCCGGACAGTTCGTGAAGTTCCAGCGAAAAGAACAAGAAAGAGGGTAGTTCGCTACTGCCCATGGCAGTTCGAACTTCGTCTCTCGCAGCACACCAGTCCCGTTGTGACCACTACCCATGTAACTGGGCCGAAATATCGATATATCACAAGTATAAATTAAAAATTTATAACACCCCCGACAAGTGAAGGTTAAAGTAACTAGAAAAGAGCTGATAACTTTCAAACGGCTGAATCGATTTTCTTGGATGATACCTAAGAACACTCTCCATCAAGCCACCTTTCAAAAAAAAAACTAAATTAAAATCGGCTCATTAGTTTAGGAGCTACGATGCCACAGACAGATACACAGATACAAACGTCAAACTTATAACACCCCTCTTTTTGGATCGGGGGTTAAAAATCATCGTATGAATCGTAGTACGTACCCTTTATTTACATGAAAACATACACAAAATAGCCTATAGAGGAGATAATATGTGCCTAAAATACTTTATATATCATTTTATAACATTTAGTATAATTACAAAAGATTGCTAAAGCGACTTGGGAAGAAAACTGGCGCACTATAGTGTGAACATTCACAATTGCTTTTTTTTATTATTATTCAAAATTAGTATGTTATCGAACATTCACTAATAGCTCAATCAAACGAGACAAAAGACTTAATTAAATAGCAGTAGCGTTCTCCACATCGCAGGTTAACCATTTTATATACAAAAACTAAAATTTATAAGACAAAAAACGTGGGTAGAACATGAAAAACACATTTACTACGTGGGAAAATAATCTAAACAAAGTCTATACTAGGACAAAAAATAGTATAGGGAAAGTACTCTAAACAAATTATAATACTAGATATAAAATGGTTTACATACTACATTCTGCCTTTACCTGAACTAGTTTTGCGCCCTCAAGAAGATTGTACAATAAAATTGGAAAATGAAGAAATATTATTTTAAAATTATAAAGTTTTGGGTCAAAAGAAAAAAAACAGACACAAAATCAGAAAAATTACAAGAGGAAATATAAAGATTTTTCTAATGGAATATTGAAGTTAGAATATTAGTAAGGCTAGTTCAGACATGGTGGAATCCGTGCGGTCGGTCCGTGCGGTTTTTGTTTATATTTCTTCATATTTTTAATTTCGCAAGGCTTCCGCTTGGGGCGCTGGCTATAACTGTAAATGTATGTCCTAGCTGGATAAACTTGAGCTTTAAAACATCGCAGTTAAGGTCTATTTTACTTTAATGCGTTTCGACCTGTCCGACCAATTGGTGCGTTTTCGCATGTCTGAACTAGCCTTAGATGATGAAAAAGAAGTCAATCGTTTTCAACCACAAAGTATAGAGATATAAGGCCAATGCTTCCATACATGCATACAATTTTGATGCAGACTAGAAACTAGATATAAACGATTTTAAAACAAATTAGGCAACTTACTTGCACATCCTTGGTAAATGGTCCAGGCAAATCTTTTTGGTGTTGTAAAATATCTCGTAATAGTGTTACCATAACTAAATTGAGCGTCTCAGAAAACGACTTATACGGGAAAACCTGAAAAGAATGTATAAATGTTAAAAATATATACATTTTTGACCCTGAGATGCAGGTTTTGTTAATTTAATTCAAGGTCGGGGCACAACTGCTAAAAAGACCCATTTTAAGAACAAATAAATCATTTAAAATTACATTTTATTTATGTTACAAAAACATTTAAGGTTGAATTAGAAAAATGTACCTGTATTTGGCCAGAAGCAAAAATGTCTTCGGCTTCCTCATCCAAAAACGCTAACAAATCTTTGGTCAATAACTTCTTCGCGAGCGATAGAATCGATTGGAGATACGTCACATAAAACTGTATACTGATTCTTTTTTCCGGAGACTCCGAATACCTCATGTACGGAAACTGGTTGAAACTCGATCCGAATTTGTGGAAGAAGTATGTCGTCGGATCGTATGGAACGGAGTTGTAACTATGGAAGGAACCCCGTTTCAAAGTCTCTCCAGTACTGTCTACTGTGTCGTTACCATTCTCAACTATAACCTCATTATTTGGGTTAAGATTCCCTGATAAAGACCTGGGGATAATCGGGCGGAACTGGTTAAACTTCCTCTTTTTATCTAAAGTGGAGTATTCGAAGCTAGGTTCTGGTTCCTTAGTTTTTACTGGACTGCTCGGTTGAGGGAACAACCGGCACAATAAAGGAGGTTCCACGGTCGCATACCGACCCATAGATCTCGCGAGACCTATCAAAATTGGTAGTGTACTCTTGCATAACTGGAGTTTGGATACTGAGAGGTAGTCCCTGCTCTCGTGGCAGTTGTTTATGACTTTTGTCAAGTTTGACATGAGTTCTATTTGTGCTGTGATGATTTCTTCTCGGAGGCTTGGCTGTTTTCTGGCAACGTCAGAGAGTAGCGTGTTGAGACAAAAGCTGAATTTTTCGGACATTGGTATGCCTGGAATGAAAAATTGCCTGGAATCATTAAAAATGACTAAGCTGTAATATTTTGTCGCGTAAGTAAATATATAAATAAATACACAGTGGAAGTAATAAATAAATAAATACACAGTGGAACTAATAGGTCTCAAGGTGCTTGAATGGCAACCTCGCACCGGAAATGCAGCGCAGTAAGCGTCACCAGTATAGTCGTACCGGCCGGCTAAGAGCTAATAGCAATAAAACTTTTTAACAATAGTGTTTTATATTTTGAACGGTCATAAATCCTAATGCGTGCGAGTAAAACTCAACCTAACGACTACTTGTTTAAAGCTAAATTGTTACCTTTCTCGCAAACAAAGAAATTCTACGATTGCATGGGGTTGTCAAATAGATGTATTTTTTAAATTGCCATTATCATAACTGCACATAAGGCACACTACTTATAATAATAATGAAACAAATAACATGATAAACACAATAATTTTTAATTTAAGTTTAGGTAGGTGTAAACGCATGGTTACTTTATCAGTTCTAAAGAAGGACTGATCGGTATTTTCGGACTTCCGATTTCCGGTTGCTTGTTGCAACCCTGTTGTAAAATATTTAGTAAATCTGTTGTAATTATTAATGACGGCATTAGACTTTGAACCTTAACGTAAACAGTTATAAATAATCGGACGATCTCAAGCGAGTAGCTGTGAGCCGCTAGACACATTTGATACAACTTTATAAGTCTATGTTCTGTTGAGATTCTTGCAGGACAAGACGATTTATCAATGCCTAATGCGTTTCACGAGTGATGACCAAATGTGTGTGTCATGATCAACCCGTTACCGGCCCACTATTGAGCACGGGTCTCCTCTCAGAGTGAGAAGGCTGTGGGCCTTAGTCTGCCACTCTGGCCCAATGCAGATTGGCAGACTTCACACACCTTCGAGAACCATGAAGAACTCTCAGGCATGCAGGTTTCCTCGCGATGTTTTCCTTCAGCGTTGAAGCAAGTGATATTTAATTGCTTTAAAAACGCACATAGCTCCGAAAAGTTAGAGGTACGTGCCCGGGATCAAACCCCCGAATTCCCGAGAAAAAGGCAGACGTCTTAACCAATTAGCTATCACTGCTTTTTCAATGTGTGTGTGATATTTGCAAATTGCGACAAAATCCTTTCATCTCTCGTAATTTAATAGAACGAAAACACATCTCCGCTTCAGAAGAAATTCACCCTCTAAGGCCCGGTTTCCTCCTTAGCGGAACGGAGTGGAGTTGTTTTCGTCAACCAATGAGATTTTCAAAAGATGACGTGTTCATTTTTACACGTCATCTATTAAGAATCTAATTGGACGACTGAACATATCTCCTCTCCACTTAGGTGGAAACCGAGCCTAATCTGTTCGTGACATCAGCTCTGTAATTTTTTGCCCACAATGGACTTTATAGCAATTATATAATAGATTCGCATTTAGATAAAATGCGACAAGTACAATTTTATTTATTAAAAGGACATCTATATTATTACATAGTTATAAGGTTGTAGGTATAAACACATAAACCATATATTTCTCTCTGTATGTTTGTTACTTGTTCACAATTACCATAAAGAAAAAATTAAATATAACTAGGTACCATGATAATTTTGGAATATTTGGGGTAATTGGACCCCAATCAAAGGTAGTTTTTAGAGAACAATACAAAAAAACAATAAACTCCAAAATGCTAGTGAGTAATATTATAAAAACAAGGTCCCACAGTTAACAATAAAATGTTCATATCAAAATAGTTACCAAAGAAATAATAATATTTTTTATAAACGCGATTACATAGGACGGAACAAACTCATTTGGTGCTAATGACACAAAAAAAATATCTACACATCAGAAACATCGCACATAATTATTTTTGCCAAGTTAGTATGGTCATAGCCTACAACATAGTAATAGACCTGTCTGTATATTACTATAATGGTTTTCTCAATAAAATTTAGCGTACAGCTTAAACTACTGGACGGATCAGGCTGAAATTTGGCATGCAGGTAGCTATTAATATGATGTAGACATCCGCTAACAAAGAATTTTTTCAAACCCCTAAGGGGTAAAATCAGGCTTTAAAATTTGGGTAGTCCACGCAGAACGAAGTCGCGGTCATAATATACTAGTTACCTACGTATAAAAATGTTTAACTGACCATGTAATGATAGGTTTCATTATAACATTCTAGAGTACATATAAACACTTGTGTAAACGGTATTAAATGTCCCCTCCTCCTGTTATTTCCATTTTCCACTATTTATACGAACCAAGATTTAATAACACTTCATAGTTTTCTTAACAAGAGAAGCTGATACTTTTTGCGTGTAAAAATGTATAAACTATTTTCTGTGACAGTTTTAGCTTTTATGCTTATTATAAATGTAAGTTAATTCAACTTTTAGTTCGAATGTACCTTAGTCAAATTGGAAATAGTTATATTTAGAATTTGTAACAGTTTATAAGCTGTCAAGATAAAGTTAAATAGCACTAAAACCCAACTACTACCCGCGAACTGCCGATAGATAGCGATAGATATACTTAATATAAAATTATTTTTCCGTTGCTCGGTGTATTTTAACATTGTAGTATATTTATATTTATGAAGTCGAAATTTCCTCTTTCATTTGATTACCCACTCGATATACTTAATAGCAAAAAAAATTTTTGGAGACCCCTTCTTTTTGGATGTAACGTCAACGTATCCGTCAGGTCCTTTGGCACCCAGACCATAATAACGAATTGATTGACACCTCATTCATCAAAATCGGCTCAGTAGTTTGGGCGCTATGGTGGAACACACAAATACAAACCTACATACATAGACTGCTACAAAATCAATTCCCTTCCTTTTGGCTTTGCCGTAGTCGGGTAAAAATAAACTTTTTTTTAAAAGTAAAATATTAGAATCTTCTAAAAATTATAATAATGATATTAAAACATTCATTCCAGATTGAAAATGCTTCTGCTCAAGGACAAGGAGAAGGTGGTGTACTCTATTTAATTTTAATATTAGAAAATAAAATAATAAATGTGGCCATTTTATGAATTTTCGCCATATTTAAATTAAATTATTGCAGGTGGTTATAACTAATAGCCTTGTGTTTGTAGTAAATATGCAAACAACTCAGTTATTATATGTATATAATAATTGATATACATTTTTAACATATATGTATAATTGTATAGGTACCTATTTTATTTTATTAACTTTTTTAGGTGGTGCTGGAGGTGGTGCTGGTGGTAAGAAAAATAATTTATATAGCATTTAATTTATATAGCATATAATGTTTCTTAAGATAATATAACAATGAATTAGTTAGTAAAATTGTTACCATTTTGAAAATTAATAATTTGATTTGAAATATTTATGACATAATTATTACTTAAGTATATTCTAATATTCTATGTAGAAACTTGTTTATTGAACTTTAGTTTTTTTTTAAAGGTAATGCGGGCTTCAGTTTTGGTATGTACCTACTTTATTCTTAAAATAAAAATACTTCAAAATTTATACCCCAATACTTCTAATAATTTACTCAAGTTGGTTGCCTACTTCTAATCACGTGTATAACTTGATAGTTTATTTGCAATAAATTGTATAAGTTGATATGATACTTCTAATAAGTTGTATAATATGGTTGGACAATAAGGATGGTGCCTACTGCCTACTAGTCAAATCAGCAACTTTTTATCAAACTTTAAGCCCCTCGCTTAGAATGGGAGCTTGTATGAAATACATAGATCTGACGCCATAAATTTTTGAGTAAATTTTTAGCTAAATTGATAATTTAAAATGGTTAGCAAACTTTAAACTCTCATCGCTTTAGTGATAAGGTTGCCCTTTATTTTTTATGTGTATCCTTTTCTACTTTTTACTATTCTTAGTCTTTGTAATTTTGTTAACAATAAGAATGATTGAATAAAATAAATAAACTAACAATTTTGGAAAACCATCTATTGAATAATTGAGATAAGAAATAATTAATGTTTGACATAGTCACCATCTCAATTGTAAAAAAATGTATAAGTTTGGTAGATTGTACTAGTTAGTTAATTGTCTAAATTATGCTTTTTTAGGTGCAGGGTTTGGCGGAAATGCAGGTGGAGGTGGTGAAGGTGGAGGCAAGTATTTAAGACTGAAAGTTTCAGCTAAAGATCCAGATTAGTATTTATAGCAATACTAATTCGAAAATCAGTTTGTCAGGTTCACATGAAAATTTCAAACTTGATTAACTTATGATTTTTTTAAAGTTTAAACTAGCAATTGATCACTTTTTATTCCATTAGTTCAACAAAACTAACTATCAAATACTATTAATAATAAAGGATATATAGACACCCCCTGCACACTCGCACGACACACGCGCTATCCCGCACCGGGTTAGCGCGGGGGCTGTGCGGGTGTGCGGGGCATCCCCACCCCGATTGCCCTCTCGACCTGTCGCATACTATACTTAAGTAAATCTTTCTTAGAAGGTGGCGCGGGAGCTGGCGGTGAAGCTGGTTTTAACTTTGGTGGTAATGAAAAAAAATCCTTATTAATAAAAAGTATACTTAGTTAATTACTGTCATAAAAGCAGTAACAGCCATATCACATATTATTGGATTGTTACATAATATGATGATAATGTACTAGAGGATACCCGCGACTTTGTCCGCGTGGATTTAGATTTTTAAAGATCCCATGGGAACTGTTTGATTTTCCAGGATAAAAAGTAGCCTATGTCTATAAGCTATCCCTGTACCAAATTTCGTCAGAATCGATTAAACTGTTGGGCCGTGAAAAGATAGTAGTAAGTAGACAGACAGACAGACACACTTTCGCATTTATAATATTAGAATAAATTATCTACCTACTAATTATAATTATCATGGCAAAACTAGGTGATTAGAAAGAAAGTAAAATTTTATTTTTTTATTTGATAAACTTTTGTATCTATTTGTTGTCTTATAGTTACAAAAAATTGAAACTGTTTTTGTTCTATATGTCACCAACATACTCCTTATGTAAACAATTTATTCAAAATGATATAATTAATTTACAACCATATAAGACGCTGCCCGCGATTTAAGTTTTAAAAAATCCCGTGGGAGGGACAGAGAGAGAGAGTTTAATTTACTAGAGTGTTAGAAAATTAAATATTTGTAATAATGTATGATTTCAGCTTCAGCAGGTGCAGGAGCAGGAGGCGGAGGACAAGGTGGGGCGGGCAAATAAATTTAATGTGACTGTTTCATTGGCTGAATGACTTTTAATAAATAAGTATGTAATATTAAGTGTTTTTTGGAGTTCTTTTTTTTTATTTACTATAGGCAAGTGCTTGACCACAATCACACCTGATGGAAAGTGATGATGTGGCCTAAGATGGGACGTGTTTACCTAGAAGATGCCTATTCACCCTTGTTTAAGCAATACATTGTTTGTGTGTTAAGCAATTACAAGTGTAAATTAAAAATTTATAACACCCCGGACAAGTGAAGGTTACAGTAAGTACTAGAAAAGAGCTGATAACTTTCAAACGCCTGAACCGATTTTCTTGGATTATAGCTAAGAACACTCTCGATCAAGCCACCTTTCAAACAAAAAAAACTAAATTAAAATCCGTTCATTAGTTTAGCAGCTACGATGCCACAGACAGATACACAGATACACACGTCAAACTTATAACACCTCTCTTTTTGGGTCGGGGGTTAAAAATATCACTTGCTTTAACAATGAAGGAAAACACTGTGAGAAAACATGCATGCCTGAGTTTTCCATACCCATTAGATACCTGTTAGGTATTTTTAGGACCCCCTAAAATTATCGTCTATCCAATAAACTTTATTGGATTAAGCAATGATTGTCAACAGGATAAAAATGAGGATGGTTTTGCTTTTATTGATATATAAGACTTCTTTAGAGATTAAAAATGTATTGTAGCTTCAAAAGTTAAAATCATTTTGATTTTTATTATATTTTTTTTACAGGTTCAATGACACCTTATGCCTGGATTTCAATCAATAATTCTACACAGTATCTTACTTAGTGAAATTTATTCATTTTCTTGCTCAAACAAAATAAACTGTTTAGCTTTTCAGAAATGTTTTGTTTTAATACTAGCTTTTAGCTAGTCTTCCTAATATATAAAACACAAAAAATGTTTTTACCTATGTTCATTATAGACTTTGAAACCATCATATTAGCACACGCCAGATATCAGCCCGGCTAGCATGGGCAGTAGATAAAAATTATATCCCCGATTATATCCACTGATTTCTATGACATCATAATCGGGGGATATAATTTTTATCTACTACCCATGCTAGCTGGGCTGCTAGTAAATAATAAAAATAAATAATACATACGATCGCCACTCTTAACTCTGTACATAGGTTCCTCAAACTGTGCATTGGTGAGGCACTTTAGTACTTTGAGGAAGTATGGTAACAGCTTATCCTGATGCTGCAGACCACTTTGTAGGAAGTACAGTCCTAAGGCGATACTGGCTTCTTGGCTCCGTGGGGTGACCACAAAGCTTGAGCTGGCTTGTGGACATAGCATGAATAGGGTGTTCACCTGAAATGACAAGAAGAAGTAGAATAGGAAACATTTGTTGGAAAAGTACTAATTACATCTCCAAAAATCGTGAAAAAAAAGTTTTGATAGCCTAGTGGCATCATTGGTTCAAAGATCAGCCTCCTTTTCAGAAGGAACAGGTGACTTGCATTGATGGTGAAGGAAAACATTGTGAGGAAACCTGCAAGCCTGTGAGTTACATAATATTCTGAAGAGTGTTTGAGGTCTGTCACTCTGCACTCTGAGTGGCAGACTATGGCCTAAGCATTTCTCATTCTGAGTGTAAACCTATTTTCACTAGTGGGCTGGGAATTGACCGAAATGATGACTCAAAAAATCAAAATCATATTACATATTTTCAAAGTGACTCTACCATATAAAATATTACATTGAAAGTTGATGTTACTTCTCGTACGGACCCTTCGCACTTGACCGATTTTTTTTAACTTTCAAAAAAGTCTGCAAAGTAGATAGTAATAAATAATTAAGTAATAATAAAGCGGCATATTTTTAATAATTTAAAATAAATTTGCTTCACGGTCATTGGCAAAGAAAGTAGATAGCTTCGGGAAAATGACCCTGGACCACTGAATCATCATAACTCAGCTTATGTCATATTTTGATGATATCAGATTGTAACTTACTAGGCTAACTACTACCGAACTATGATATTATTATCATTAGAACTTAATATACTTATACCAGTTATAGGTACATCTAACATTAAGTCAGTCCGAGGTAAAAGTACATTTTCGTAACACAAGAAAAATAATAAACAGGGATTACAATCGATGTTTTGCAACCAACCTTTTCCCATGGCGTAGGGTTGATACAGGACAGACATCGCGCCAGGTGCTGCACGGTCTGCCTGAAGAACTCGTTTTCGTCCATTTTTCAAGTTATTTCTTTTAAAGGATCATTTTCTGATTCGCGAAAATTAGAAAAACATTGAATTCGCTCGACGAACATTCATCAACTTTGCTTTTTCATCTGTCATCTGTCATTCACTAAACTTGACAGACTTAGTGACATAGACATGACATGTTTTTTGACGTGGACTATTCGGGCTATTCATTTCATGGGGCTATTCAAGGGATTGCCATGATCATTTTGGATCGAATTTGAATATTAATTTGCAAATTGATTTTAATTTAGACGTGCTCAGTACAATTAAGATTTGTAAATATTTAATTGTAAATAATAATAATTTATAAGAGGCTAGCAGCTTTGACTATATTTATCATTTATTTGACATATTTAATCAGAGAAATATAGTAGCAATCCTTGGTTAACGCTCGCTTAATATTGGCTATAACCAGAGACATGCTACCTAAACAAGATTGTGCACTGAGACTCCAAAAACGAGCCTATTGAGATAGCGCTAAATTGGAGTCTGTCCCTTTCTATTAGGGTGACAACACGATTTGATAATGTAAGACATTTGACGGATTATATGAGAATAGGAGAGGATGAATCATCATGATAACCCATCGCCGCTCACTACTGAGCACGGGTCTCTTCTCAGAATGATAAAGGTTTAGGCCATAGTCTGCCGCGCTGTAGTTATAAAAGTAGAGAAATTCAATTTTTTTTTGTTCTGCGAAAAAGTACCAGTCATGTTAAGTATGGGTACCTATAATATAGGTAAGTAAAATTATTTTGTATAATCTGGTGCATGTGTTTAGGTCCTAAACAGTTTTAGGAAGTTCGTAAGCAAGGCATACTTTTGGGAAAATTGATGGTACAGCGTTTCTTTTTAAAAAAAATTCAGTGCACACGAAGCCGTAGCAAAATCTTCCGCTTTAAAATGCATTCCGCAAACTGCCGAATATTTGGTGATATTTCCTGGAACGACAGCGATCTATTTTTGCCTTAAGTCTTCATTTTTGAGAAATCTATCGATAAACAGAAAAAAACACTTCCATTAAACAATCAAATTATGGTTACCTTACTACTTCTGTATAGTATAGTACAGAATGTTCGCCATATTGTTTTGCTTGACACCCAGTGTTGTCATCCTATTAATTTAAAAAAATATTTATAATACTTTTTAAACTAAATGATATTTTAATGACATTATAAAATAAAGATAACAGTATGAAAATTACTGCGAAAACAAAATAAAGTAATCTTGTTGTTTGAAATTAAATAAACAATGAATAAGAACTTTGTGAGCTACATCATAATTCGTACCATAGAAAATATTTTTTTATGCTTGCAATCCATTAGACAGTGACACACTCCAATTTATAGACCTCTCGCTCGGCTCGTTTTTCCGCTTAGCATAATTGTATTAGAAATTGGACTTTATGCTAATGCAACAGAATTTATTTTTGCAGGGAATTAAAGCTGAAGTGCACAATCATGTTTAGGTAGCACGTCTCTGGCTACAACACAGACCTAGTACTAGTATATCGAAGGGCTACAATGCCTATCATAAACTCGCCAGTCACAATAAAATTTAGATTGTAATAATGATTACTACAGATTTTCACAGGGGTACCTGGTGGGGTGTTTACTAATTAGAAATAAAGCAAGGAAATGTATAAAAATATTTTATTGCCTTACGAATTTTAACAGAATACATTACATCGAAATAAACACATTATACAATTTTATATCACTAATAATGACGTCAACAAATATAAAAATACTATTATTAACAATCGCCAAACACATTTCTTTCTAGACAATAAAATTAATAGTAGTTATTCTAAGTTCACTTCTTTGTCAAATTTTTATAACTGAACTGTAATTTGATATATTAATAGCGCCACGGAGAGTTTTTTTTTGGAGATTCTGAAACAAAATTAAAGAAAATTATTTAAAGGAAAAAAAAATGTTTTTTTTTTTTAAACAATTCGTCTTTATTCTAAAGAGTTATTCTTTAGAATAAAGATGAATTACAAATCTTCTACAAAATTGTTGAATGACAGATCTAAAATTAACTGTTTTTTTTCACTCTTTCCTGCAGAAAAGGATATTTCAATTTCAATGGATAGCAAAATCATACCTTTCTAAAGATGTTAGCCATCAGTAAGTTAGTTTTCTTGATATTTTCCTTCTTAATTTCCTCTTTCTTCTGCACAACTTCGGGAAGCGATTTGTAAATTTTCTCAGAGTGTTTCTTCATTTCACGTTCACTTATAAATTTTGGAGCAACTGAAAGAACAAAACGTAAATATTAATCATAAAATGTGGCCGATAGTGTTGTAAATAATCTCTAAACTACATTATCAAATCTTAAACTAGTGCTTTCCTTTTCCACAGTAAGCATAATGAAAGAGATAGCAATACATTTCAACCTACTATTTTAGTTAAAAAATTGTGTAGGTGTAATTATAGAATTATCAACAATATATCCCTTTACCTCCAACTAAGCGTAAAGCTTGTGCCAGGTATAGTTACGAAAGTAGTGCAACAAACAGGTTCAGATGCCTATTCACTCTTTCCTTGAAGGTAACTGGTATCTTACATTATTTAGATGCTTATATTATCAAAACTAGTGTAATCCGCCATTTTAAACACCATATTGAATTCATGATACCTATCCGCCGTATGTTTATGTCTGCTCTAGAGTTTGTAACCTAACTACACAGATCTATATTTCTGATTCTGACCTAGCCTTTCTTGGTTGTATGAAGATTAATGAAAATTGTAACCAACCTTTTTGTCTTCTCAATTGATCGCCAAGTGCTCTAGCAAAATCTTGTAAGTCAGATTCGCTAAGAGCATTCAATGCTTGTTTGCGGTCCAGCTGCAATGACAGCAATTGACGTTTGGCTTTGCGCTCGATTGCTCTGAAAAGTATTTTTTCAACTAAGTATTTAAAAAAAATCATACCGTAAACTGCATGGTGCATGTAAAACAGGCAAGTTTAAGCAAATACAAGTACACTGTGGTCAATTCTGTAGTACGCAATCTCTAAACTAGCCTCTCATATTTCTGTCTTTGAGACTGACAAAACGTCATTACGCGACAGTCCCACACATCCACACGTCACCCTCGATATCCCGTACCGGGTTAGCGTGGCAGCCGTGCGGATGTGCGGGGCGTCCCCACCCCGATTGCCATGTCGACCTGTCGCGTACTATATGTGTTAGCGATTTTACCTTTGCCTAGAGTTGAATTAAAAAAAGAAAACACTGTTGGAGGGAGATGGAAAAATGGCGGCAAGAAAAGCGGTTGATATTGATTCGAAGCAGAAAAGATTGGAATTTATTAATATGTTTTCAAGAAGTTAGTAGTTTAGAATTAAAGTTAAAGTTTATCATGCATTGTATAGCGATGAAATAAAGTCAGTTGTTATGAGTTGAGGATATTTTTATCAGTTCAGAAGTGGGATTACTCAACGCCCACAACTTTGTGAGCACTATTTATTATTCATTTAATGTAATTCAAGAGTTTTGAAATGGGTAATTAATTGATTTTGTTTCGATTACAAATGATTGTTATCAGTAAATATAATTATTTTCATAATATGTTTGAAAATATTTAATTAGTTGGTAATAGCAATAGTTTTTTTTTAATTTATCCTCTTCAGAAAAGGCAAAGGTCGTAGACCGTACAGCCAGGTTTTATTTTTCTTGGATTTAATTTCAATATTTTTTTTCTTAGTCAAAAACTTAAGTATGTACCTATCTATTGAATATTTTTTTTGGTAAAATTTAAATAAATTAAATAATTAATAAGATTAAATTGTAATGGTTATTCTAGACGCATGCGTGTAGATCTGTGTTTGTTGGGTAATTACAGCTACTGACTACTGTCTGCTACTGAATTGTTACAAGTGTGGAGACACCATAACAACCACCATAGAGAATTCGTACATTTAAAAAATTTAGAAATATGTGCGCGGGAAAATTATAGGCGGGAATCTTTTACTTCTAAAAGTTGAATGTCCTTAAAACATGATAATTAATAATAATAATTACTCAATACTCATTCATTATTTCGTTGAAGGTTTTTGGTTGGTGGTTTTATAAAATGGTTTTACTTGCGTCCGTTAAAGACTTTGAAACCATCCACCCGATATGCTCCAAACCAGTTTCATTAGGAAGACAAAATAATGCGTAGATGGTTTTAGACTACTAAAATTATGCATTAGGCATTTTTTTTAGCGCAGTAGCACATGATGGATATCCGAATATGGGTCAATTATAGTGCAGTATTATAAAACACTTGTAACATTTGTCTGGCTGTCCAGCGCGGAAATGTAGCCAGTATTTTTGGCACCATTCCACGCGAGCATGATTTGTACAGTAGTAATTAGAAATGGCTAACTTTAAGTTTTATTGTAATATTTTCAATGAACATTTGGAATTATTATAAAAACATAGTATTGTTATTACAATTTAACTTAACTCGCATGGACCATGTCTGAAATGATTAACACTCTAACATTAGATTAACATTAAGCTTACATTAAGCTTTAAAAGCGGCCAAAGAACCGCAAACGACAACGTTCGTTATCAATAACATCAAATTCGTCTACTTCGAGTACTAATAGAAAGACGGAATCGTCTTTGCTGAAACAATTGGTACTAACCATAAAGTACTTTGTAAATATAGGAAATAGAGACCAAACTACGGGCCTTAACCTCTCGTCTGTTATAAGTATTAAAAATAAATCTCCGTTGTCTGTGTGAAATGACGTCACCTGCGCGCGGGAAGTGAAATTCAAATGGACGTACCAAGCAACGCTTGGTACTTTGAACGAAATGAATGACTGTTTATTGTTCGTTATTTATCTGTCTATATTATAATATTAGACTTTAAACTCTATTTAAATACTAATAAAGCTTAAAATCCAATAAAAGAAGGCAAGGTAGTATAGACATGGATGGCATGGATCCATGACAACACAGACAAGCCGCCCGCAAGGATCCATGCCAACACAGACGAGAGGTTAATTTGGAAATGCATCACTAGTGCCCCTAGATTTCAAATTTGGAACTAAGGGAATTGAATCTATACCTGCGTATATAGGTATTATAGCTATAGTGCCTACGATGGCGCATAAATATATTATACTAGGTAGGTACTTTTTCTATAATTAAGGGTTGTATGGTTAAGTTCTGGGTCGTTTTTTCAATGGCCAGATGATGGACGGGATTCGATGTTTTGACAGTTTATGCGTCCGTTTTATTTGAATGAAGCAAAATTATTTTTAGGATGATTTATATTTTTTTATACTTACTTAAAAAAATTGATCATTTACATTGTACCTAACTTAAATATTTTGCTGATTACACTACAAATTACACTAGAAATAATACACTTTCATTTGTATAAATACAAAAGTCCTTGTTCACTAACAAATTACTCATTGAACAAGATTCTTAACTCAGGTGCTCAAAATATATCACTGTGATGAACTTGACTGCCGAAATGATAGCTTAACTCAAAGACAATATAAAATGAAGCTTTTTATAAAAGCTATCGCCTTAGTAGTTTTTTTTCATGAGCTGATAGGTACACCTTACAAGATGCCACATACCGCCATCTATTGAAGATTAAATTACTTGATTACAACACTGCTAAATTAAAATATTGTTATTTTAGTATTACAACGCAGAATTTTGCGTACTATGTAATTTTGAAGTATAATACGAAATACATTTCCCTACTTTTGTACTAAGTTTGAGCACCCTGGTACTAACTACTAACTTTTAACTCAGCGAGAACAGGAAGTCCTTTATGGCCACGGGTCACAAGTCACAACATAATAAGAGAATTAATGCGATAAAGATTTACCTATTTTAAAATTCACACTGATGAATGGCCAATATTAAAGGGTTTACTAATGCATTATAGCATACTGCTAAGATACAGAGAACCCTAGAAATCAACTCAGTAGGTAAATGAAATTATAAACGCTTATGTTATACATACCTACTTACTCTGGCTCACTTACTCACACCAAACCCTTAACTTACGCTTCAATTACTATTACCAAAAGGTTTCAATATATTGACATGGGAAGATTTGACAGAACTTCCAGACACAATAATTTGTTTATATAATTGTACCTAATTCTAAGCCACTTTAGGTATAACTGAATGCTCTCTGGTATTTGCACTACTCCAGTCTTCTTTTTCAACGGCTAATTAACAAAATATTGTCACGGAAATGATACTTAGAGTTCCTTCTAGCTTAATGGGTGATATTATTTTATTTAAAACTATTGACGAAGGCGTTGATAAATAACAACAAGCATTAGAAATGCTTAGAGAAGCTAAACTTACTTTTAATTTCGCCAGACTAGATTAGAATATCTTGACTATGAAATTTCATCATCTTGCTTGTAAAGCTCGCATTGAAAACACTGAGGCTGTTGCATAAATAATAATGAGAAATAAATGGCAAATTATTACTATGACGTACAAAAAATTGCAATGTATAAGGTTCAAAGCACAAGAATATTATATAATATTGTATACAGACTTTTAAAAATTTAATACAGCAGCATAATGGTAGTACTGCGTGATGCTCGATGGAAAGTTTCCCATAGGTCATAATGACAAAGTGCTAGGATATGACCGCAATGAAGTAAGCAGTGTAGATAGTACACTAAGCTCAATACAAATGTATATAATAGCGACAGCTGAGAAAATGAAACCTTCAATAACATTTTCAGTTCCAAACAATGATAAATTTAGTGAGGAATTTAATACAAACACAGATTCATATCGATTGTTTTAAAATGGTCTAGAATGTAAATCCGTAGGCTTAAATTGTTCTTGTCCTTTATAAAAATGCTAGTTAGTTCAAATTCTGAAGTCTTAATGTAATTGGGTAGATACATAAAAGTTCATTTTATTTTATACACTAGTAAAACTAAAAGTAAACAAAAATCAGGTACCATAATGCTTTAATAAATGTTTAATTGCGATTTTGTTGCTGCTTTGTGTTTGCTTTCTGTTTCAGCAACAATCTATAATGATGATCAAGGCGTAAATGCGCTACAATTAACGACTTATTAAAGATCATAGTTTAATAGAGAGATTAATGACTTACAAGAAACAAATGAGCTATTGAAATGATCAGAAGATATTATACCAAAATAAGAATGCTGCTATGACGTTGTGGATATGATAACGATTACAATAAGAGAATGAGACTATTAGTTTACGACCATTAGGTTGGTGAGAGGGCCACCATGGCGTAAATGATATAGTTAATTAAGATGATGATTAAAATGATGATTAAGATGTTGATAAAAGAATGAGACTATTAGTTTGCGACCATTAGGTTGGAGAGAGGGCCACCATGGCGCAAATGATATAGTTAGATAATGATGACACGTAATAATAAGCGAGTATATTTCTAAAGTTAAACACTTCATTTACTTATTTAAAGAACTCAGATACTGCTTAATTGTTTTTATTTTGTTCCTTTCAGGCATCATTGACATAATGATCATGGATATTTTACTGATGTCATGACGTTGTGGATATGATGACGATCACAATAAGAGATTGAGACTATTAGTTTACGACCATTAGGTTGGTGAGAGGGCCACCATGGCGTAAATGATATAGTTAATTAAGATGATGATTAAAATGATGATTAAGATGTTGATAAGAGAATGAGACTATTAAGTTTACGACCATAGGCTAGTGAGCGGGCTGCCATGGCGTAAATGATATAGTTAAACAATGATGTCAAGTAATAATAAGTGAGTATATTTCTAAAGTTACGCTACATTTACTTATTTAAAGAACTCAGATACTGCTTAATTGTTTTTATTTTGTTCCTTTCAGGCATCATTGACATAATGATCATGGATATTTTACTGATGTCATGACGTTGTGGATATGATGACGATCACAATAAGAGATTGAGACTATTAGTTTGCGACCATTAGGTTGGTGAGAGGGCCAACATGGCGTAAATGATATAGTTAATTAACATGATGATTAAAATGATGATTAAGATGATGATTAAGATGATGACTAAGATGTTGATTAAGATGTTGATTTGAGAATGAGACTATTAAGTTTACGACCATAGGCTAGTGAGCGGGCTGCCATGGCGTAAATGATATAGTTAAACAATGATGTCAAGTAATAATAAGTGAGTATATTTCTAAAGTTACGCTACATTTACTTATTTAAAGAACTCAGATACTGCTTAATTGTTTTTATTTTGTTCCTTTCAGGCATCATTGACATAATGATCATGGATATTTTACTGATGTCATGACGTTGTGGATATGATGACGATCACAATAAGAGATTAAGACTATTAGTTTGCGACCATTAGGTTGGTGAGAGGGCCAACATGGCGTAAATGATATAGTTAATTAAGATGATGATTAAAATGATGATTAAGATGATGATTAAGATGATGACTAAGATGTTGATTAAAATGTTGATTTGAGAATGAGACTATTAAGTTTACGACCATAGGCTAGTGAGCGGGCTGCCATGGCATAAATGATATAGTTAGACAATGATGTCAAGTATTAATAAGTGAGTATATTTCTGAATTTACACTACATTTGCTTATTTAAAGAACTCAGATACTGCTTAATTGTTTTTATTATGTTTTTTTCAGGCATCATTGACATAATGATCATGGATATTTTACTGATGTCATGATGTTGTGGATATGATGACGATCACAATAAGAGATTGAGACTATTAGTTTGCGGCCATTAGGTTGGTGAGAGGGCCACCATGGCGCAAATGATATAGTTAATTAAGATGATGATTGAGATGTTGATAAGAGAATGAGATTATTAAGTTTGCGACCATAGGCTTGTGAGCGGGCTGCCATGGCGTAAATGATATAATATGATGACGATCACAAAAAGAGATTGAGACTATTAGTTTGCGACCATTATGTTGATGAGAGGGCCACTATGGTGGAAATGATAAAGTTAATAAGATTGTTGTGATCATGTGGGTGAGCGTGTCGTCATGACACAAACTAGCTTAGCGAGCTTAGAGAACATGTAAACAGGAATCGTCAGTTATCATAAAGCTGTTGATATTTTATGTCGATGAATAGAAGATGTATACGAATAGACGATGATTAGGAGAAGTTATAAGAAGCAAGAAATACAAGAATGAGGACATTCTAAGAAAAGGATGGCCGAAACGATATAATTCTTCGAATGTTTCAATCAACCAAAGATGTGGTTTAATTAAAGACCATAATAGTGATCATGAGATTAAGATAAAACTATTTGATGTTTGATGGAATAAGAAACTCTTTCAAGATGAAATTCTTCGAATGCAACAATCAACTAAAGAAGTTCCTTGATTAAAGCAGAGATGGTGATCATCAGATGGAGATAAAGCTATGAGTTTGATAGAATGAGAAACTCTTTCAAGAAAAGTTGAAACTCTTCGAATGCAACAATCAACCAAAGAAGTAGCTTGGTTAAAGCAAAGATGGTAATCATCAGATTAAGATAAAACTATTAGTTTGATGGAATGAGAAACTCTTTCAAGAAAAGATGAAATTCTTCGAATGCAATAATCAACCAAAGTGATTTGATTAAAGCAAAGATGATGATCATCAGATTGAGATAAAGCTATGAGTTTGATAGAATGAGAAACTCTGTAAAGAAAAGATGAAATTCTTCGAATGCAATAATCAACCAAAGTGATTTGATTAAAGCAAAGATGATGATCATCAGATTGAGATAAAGCTATGAGTTTGATAGAATGAGAAACTCTGTAAAGAAAAGATGAAATTCTTCGCATACAATCAACCAAAGAAGAAATCAAAGTAAGGCTATGAATTTGATGGAATGAGAAACTTTTTCAATGGAGCCTATTGGATGTCTGAGGACAGACATGAGGTCAGAATGGCCGACTGTTAGCGATTTTACCTTTGCCTAGAGTTGAATTAAAAAAAGAAAACACTGTTGGAGGGAGATGGAAAAATGGCGGCAAGAAAAGCGGTTGATATTGATTCGAAGCAGAAAAGATTGGAATTTATTAATATGTTTTCAAGAAGTTAGTAGTTTAGAATTAAAGTTAAAGTTTATCATGCATTGTATAGCGATGAAATAAAGTCAGTTGTTATGAGTTGAGGATATTTTTATCATATGTATGAATGACAAAGACGACGCTCTACGAAGCCGAAGCTGATTATCTCTTTCTAAAGTTAGTACTGTAAGCAGTGACGGATTAAGACTACTTGGTGCCCTAAGCAATCCATGCCCGTGGGCCCCCCTATAGCCCAGTAATTTGGTCGTCAAAAAGGGGCTTATCTGGAAAGTTTTCAGAATGTTATGCAAATTGGTGGTTTTATAGATTTCGATGTGCTCTTTCCGAATTTTTATTTTGCCACCTCGTACCTTTGCCGCTCGCGCCGCCATCTTGGAAAAATGGCGCCCAAAAACAGTTTTTTCACGATAACTTCTTTCCCACTCATTTTACGATAAAGATGGCTATGTAACAATTAAACTAAAGACAATTTCCTACAATTTGTGTAGTCACCTTTTTTTGTAGACTCAATAGTTTCAGCGTACGAGCGCCACAAAGCCCACTCCAACACACGTTTTGGCTAAATAACTCATTTCCACACCACCATGTGGTAGAGTGAGTGGTGTGATTTTTTTTATGGTATCTCCAGGAGACGGTAGTCACCTTCAATTTAAGCCATCACTTCATTCAGAGAATACTAACACTCTTCAGAATTCTGCTCGAGATAAGAGTAAATATACTGCATCGCAGTTTCGATCTCATATGAATATGGACCTTTTTTTTTGGGTTTCGAACCCAAAGGATGCCAACGGGACCTTATTACTAAGTCTCCGCTGTCTTCCGTTCATCCGGCCGTCCGTCTGTTTGTCTGTCAGCGGGCTGTATCTCGTGAACCGTAATAGATAGAGAGTTGAATTTTTCACCAAATGTGTATTTTTACACACACATTCACATAATGTGTTTTTTTCACATAATGTGTATTTTTATTGCCGTTATAACAAAAAATAATAAAAATTTCAAAATGGCTGACATGAAAAAAAAACAAAAAAGTAATGTTATTTCTTGTTTGATGGTACGGAACCCTTCGTGTGCGAGTTGGGCTTGCACTTGACCCATTTTTTTATTTTTTTAGTTTGTAGTGCGAGGTAAAACTTTTCATGCACGAATTGCGATATTGTGTATTGACTGCGACCACATTATAAACATGCTCGAGACGCCGAAAAATCGGTCAAGTGCGAGTCCAACTCACATAGGAAGGGTTCCGTACCATAATACAAGAAATAATGCTCTTTTTTATATTTTTTCATGGCGGCCATTTTGAAATTTTTATTATTAATTGTTATTATAACGGCAATAAAAATACACATTATGTGAAAATTTCAACTTTTTACCTATTACGGTTCATGAGATACAGCACGCTGACAGACAGACGGACAGACGGACAAGCAAACGGATGACAGCGGAGGCTTAGTAATAAGGTCCCATGGGCATCTTTTGGGTTTAAAACCCAAAAAAAAAGGCTCATATGTACGTGAGATCGAAACTGCGATGCAGTATATTTACTCTTATCTCGAGCAGAATTCTGAAGAGTGTTAGTATTCTCTGGTCGAACTGATGGCTTAAATTGAAGGTGACTACCGGTTCCTGGAGATACCATAAAAAAAATCACGCCACTCACTCTACCACATGGTGGGGTGGAAATGAGTTATTTAGCCAAAACGAGTGTTGGAGTGGGCTTTGTGGCACTCGTACGCTGAAACTATTGAGTCTACAAAAAAAGGTGACTACACAAATTGTAGGAAATTGTCTCTAGTTTAATTGTTACATAGCCATTTTTATCGTAAAATGAGTGGGAAAGAAGTTATCGTGAAAAAACTGTTTTTGGGCGCCATTTTTCCAAGATGGCGGCGCGAGCGGCAAAGGTACGAGGTGGCAAAATAAAAATTCGGAAAGAGCACATCGAAATCTATAAAACCACCAATTTGCATAACATTCTGAAAACTTTCCATCTCATATTACAGAATTACTGGACTACTATCCGTATGTCCACTAGAATCGGTCTTTAAACCTTTACCGCCTAAAAACATTAGTTTTTTGTAAAATAAGATGATGAGATGTAATGTACTTTAGAAGTGGAGTAGTTAGGTTCGAATTGTCGAATGCACAAGCGGGCAGCGAGTGGGCAAGCGGGAGTGGGGTTATGACTCTAGATCGGACTCTATGTCAACTTAAAACGAGCGAATCTTCAAATTAGTCCTAGAAACTTTTTTTGGTGTGGTTTTTGGTGACGTGAGAGTGAGACGTGATGCCCTAAGGATGGTTTTTTTTTTGTGCTTCTTCTGGTGCCCCTCAGACGTGATGCCCTAGGCAATTGCTTAATTTGTTTAAGGGTTAATCCGTCACTGACTGTAAGTAATTTAGTAGACTCACCAATTTTTGTCACTTCATTCTGAACGCAATGGACACTATTATATGCACAAGCATTACAGTTACTGATTGGTAAACCTAGAAAAATACTCTATTTCATTTCTTGAATTATTTTTACTTTTTTTTCTTACCATAAAGCTCCATTAATTATTTTTACTAATAAAATAAAATGTAAAATGAGTTTAACAAAATACCTCCATAACACATATTGCAAGTTTCCATACAAGAATTTCCATTACATGTTGGAGGATGCACAACTATCATATTCAATCCAGGAGGGCAGCCATCTCTTGGCCTAGAGTAAGAAAAATTGGTGAGTTCTACTCTATCTTCTACAAGTTTGACTTTATTGATTATGCCTTTGTTACCACATGTCTTATATACTCTGCACAAACTTATTTTAGGAGTCAAGGACTAGGTACTGATTTTATACGATTAAAACTAATAGACCTTTTTACCAAATGAAGTCAGTTAAAAAATATTATCAAGTTACCTGGATTCACTGATCAGTTTCAAACAATCTTGCCGATTGGAACATTTCTCTATAAAATCTGGGCGATTTTTTTCTAAAAATTCCCTTACAGTATAATCTTGAGCCTTCCTGATAATTTCGTCTGAACTGGATATTTCACTGTCATTGGGCAAACTTTTTGATCGGTTACCTCGCGAGTTGCCCCGAGGGCTACAGTCAGGTATGTTTCTCTCAATTTTTGAAGCCATTTCTTTAAAAGGCACATTTTCAACCTTCCGCTTTGAAGGAACTTTTACGATTATATTCTGCAATTGACGGCGATTATTACCGCAATTTGTTTCTTCACTCACAAGACTATCTGATGTTTGAATGATCAAGTTGTAGGCCACGCATTTTTTCTTTGTTTTCTCAACAGTTTTCGTTCTATGACTTTTACATTTGTGTCCTCTACAAGAACAGTGATGGACGCGACTACATTGATCGCAATTTACTGAAGTACTGCTAGAACCTTCGCATTTTTTACCACTCGTATGCAGTTTGCATCGTTTCTGGTGGTACTTTTCACATTCCTTTTTAATTTTATTCAAAACTTTGCATGTTGCTGCATCAGAAGATGTACTGGGAAAGTCAGTTGATGTAGGAAGATCTGATGATTCAGTGCACGTCTTGTGCGATTTGGACTTTTTGGTGGATAACTGTACTGCTTTATCTACTAAAGTCTTCTCTGGAATAGAGTCAGTGCTTTCTTTATCTGGCAAATTTTCCCTTGCATCATAAACATCAAAAGCAGATGAGCATGATGCTTTATTCTGATCATGGTCTGTACTTTCTTCAGTATCTAATAGATAACTGAGAACACTAATAATTTCTTTAAAGCATTTCTTTCTTTTGCTCTTTTCAATATCTTTTTTTGAATACCGTTTAGTTATATCTTGTATTATATCTAGCACAGGATCATTAGTACCAAGCATCTTTGTTTGACCATCTGTGCCACTACTAGATGACTTAAACAGTTTATCAGTGTCTGAACTTACTTTGCTTTTGCAACTTGTCTCCATAGATTTAGAAGATGTCTCAGAGGAACAAGAAGCAGCTTTTTCTTGCTGTTTTGGTGATATTGCTTCTGATTGCCTCTGAGCTATTTCAGCAACCTCTGGTTGATTCTCTGTATTTTTAATGATATTCTTGTGAAATGTAACATGACTAGCTTTTTCTATTTTGCTAGGATCAGTATTAGAACGAAGTAGAGGTTTTTGAATGTGGCTTCGATCCTCTGTTGGATAAGTGTTATATTTGCATTCAGTACTGACAGAAGCAGTTACACAAGAAGACTTAGATGGGGCATTAGGTTTTTCACTGTACTTATCCTGAGAATCAAAATTATCTCTGTATGTATTTTTATTTTCCCTACATATGGTTTTTGGTGGCTTTCGATAATATTCTTCAAAAATGTTCGTATTACTTGACTGCACTCCTTTAGAGCACTCTTCTTGCAATGACGTAGCGGTTTCAACAACTGTAGGCTTTACTGTCTCAGTTCCTTTAGACATAACATTTTTATTAGTTTTTATTTCTTTTGGTGATATAGTCTCATCAAAAGGTGGTCTGTTGCTCCCAGAACCTAGACTAACTTTTAGCGTCATATTTGTGCCTTGTATAGGTATCGTAAAATTGTTTGTTTGGTTATTATCAACTCTATTTGTATCATCATTGGTGACCTGATCAGAAGATTGTACTTCTTTGTCAACTTTTTGAACAAAAGTAAACTCTTCTTCAGCACTTGTACTTATGCATTTGTCAGACCCAGTTTGTAATTTCTTTTTACTTTCAGGCAAACTACTTTCACTACTTTGCACTTGAACACAAGTTTTTTCAAATTGGTGGATATCATTTTTCTCCAAAGCAGGCTGGGAAACTTTTTTATATCTTTCATTTATTAATTCAACACAATTTTCATCATTCACAATATTTATGTCAGATAAAGATGGATCAGATATCTTTGGGTCAATACTGATTTCAGTTTGGATGCATCTTGTAGCCTCATGTATTATAATATTTGGTTTGTTATGTTGTGGTTCCAGTATATCAAACCCATTTTCTCTATATTCTGTTGATGTAGAGCCAGCACTTTGTTGACTATTAGTACCTCGGAGAATTAGTGGTAAGTTGATGTTAGTTTGTGATGATTTTGAAGTTTGATTATTTGAACTAGTACTATCTTTAATAACCAAACATTTTCTATCACAGTCTTGGCTTTTGAATGAAGATATCTTTTGACGAGGTGATGTGAAATTACTAGAGCTTCCACTAGCAGTGTTTCCAACTTTAGATACTATATCTTCTAATTTTATATTTTTGCTGGGTAATCTAGAACATTTATATATTAAAAAGTTTTCAGGCATTTCTTGTGACATTACACCATCTTCAGTACATAGGCAAACATATTTAAAATCATCTTTTGCGCCATCAGATGCAGTTTGTGGTCTATCACGTGGACTTTTACATTTTTCACATTGAGCCCGCTTTATTTCAAGTATCTCTGGTTGCTGGAACATTTCTTTTGTTTTATGATAAGGCAAATCGTCGTTCCTACAAGATTGAATATTCACTTGCACTGAACTATCTGTAACTCCGACTTTAGGATGTACTGCATGAAGAGGACAGCAACAGTAATGTTTCTCAAATTTACCATCAATTTTTGAAGTGCCTGCATTGTGATGTTTGTTTACAACAGGTACATTTTTACAACGATTTTCAGAAGTACCTGATGACAGTGTGAATACAGAATGACTTTTTTGTTTTCTTAGAGAATTATATTTTTCTGTATTTATATAAGCACTTGATCCACCTTCCAATTTGCTTGCATCACCTGATCCATCATCATAATTGTTTCTAATCAAGTCTTTCATTAGGTCTTTTATCCGATTCTGAGCTTTAGCATCAACTTGCCTTATAGCATTACGAACAGCATCAGAACTAACTAGCTTTTGTTTTAGGAACATTTCTTTTTCTTTTAAATGCCTCTTATATGCTTGTTCTCTTTTTAATGCTTCTAAATACTTTTTGTACAATTCTTCTGAAGATGTTTTATCTACTCCTACATCAGACAAAGCTTTACTTTTGTTCGGAACATCAGAATCAGTATTAGAAAGATCTATGGACTTTGAAATTTTTGATTCAATAACTTTTTCATTTTTTGTATAACTAGGAATATTGGGAACACTTTGTGATGTTGAGGCAATGGGATTTGCATTGAATTTGTCCATGCGTAAAATAGATTTCTTTGGTTTTGATGGTTTGGTTTCATTGGCAGTATTATTTGTATCTGAGGTACTTGTGGTAGTATAATTATTATCTCCTAAACCTAATCTTTTACTATTGAAACTCAACCCTGATAAAAACTCTGTTGAGCTTTTGTCACCTTTATATTTAGACTCTACGAGTTTTTGCACTATGTCTTTAATGAGATTCTGTCTTAAGTTGGCATCTTCATATTTTTGGTCAAGAGCAGATTTAAGGATATCAATGCTCTTTTCTAAATCTTTGGTGAATGAATATTTTGTGGTTTTACTTGAGTCTGTAGTTAGCCCACTTGATTCTAGGCTTGATTTATTATCAGCAACGTAATTCTTACGGTGATCATATTTCATGTGATTCTGGTTATAAATATGCCCTGGCATATATTCGAAACTCTCAGCTTCTGATAGCTGGTCTCCACTTTTCTCTAGTGGCACATTTTCTTTATCAGTTATCAGTCTCTTCTTACTGTGTTGTCTTTTAATTCTTCTCACTTTTTTCTTTTTAGTTTTTTTCTTTAAGGTATTTAAACTTATTAGTACAGGATACCTTTTAACTTGAGGTTCTGCATCCTTTACTTTTTCACCAGAGCTGGAGGATTTGTCTTTACTTCTATTCAAAGTAGTTTGAATTTCCTTATCCATTTTAATTTGTGGAGTAACTTCAGTTTCTACTGACACCTTTTCAGGGCTCAAAGAAACATTTTTTGTCATATTTTCAATAACAACACTGCCATTTCTATCAACATTAAAAGATATGTGTTTAGTCAAGTTAAGATTTATAGGTTGTGGATTATTATCAGTATTTTGTGGAATAGATAATTCAACTGACTCAATGTCCTTTTTATATATTTTTGTTGTTTTCTTTACAGCACCTTTCTTGTGTTTTGATTTAGTTTCATTTGCATCCAATGGTGTGGACTGTGCGGTAGGATTTCCTATTTCACTATTTTTTGTGTCATTATATGAATATTGCTGTTGCAAAGCCATTCTTTCCAAAGTGCTGAGACTGGATGCTGAATTCTTTCTGTCACTTTCATTAGCATAGCCCACATCTGCTAAGGAGTCCCATTCAAGCTTGCGTTGAGAAGTTATACTACTCGTAGGTGAATGGGGCTTATTAGTCGAAGTGTCTAAAGTACCATCAATAGCTGAAAAAAAGTATACTTTGACTTAAAAATATACAGAAAAAGCCGCCATTATAAAGATTTGGAACTTGATTGTAAAATGCAACTAAATAAGTTTGATTTTAATATTAATTAATTTTAAAATGATTTGCTTGTATCAGTGTCCCATATTACTTACATTTCTGTGACTCCACATCATCCGATTTTACAGATTCGTTTTCAGAATGTTCCGTGGGTTCTTCCACAATCACTTCCTCCCTTATTATGGGAGGAGATTCAGAATCACTTTTAACTCTTGACAGTTCAACCTGTAAAAGTAAACTATTTATCAAAGCATGAACTGGTTATAATGGAAAATACGAAAATTCTGTTTTTATGATGATCTATTTTCAAATACAGTGTCTGGTAGGTTAAAAGAGAGAAAAGACAATATTGCAAATACAAAATTATTTAAGTGTTGACATAATTATAATATTTAAAGTTAACATTACACATTAAGAATGTAATCATTCATTATACAAACAATGAACACCTAAACAACAAACCAAGGCACAACGAGAAGGTAAAGTGCGAAATTTAGTACCACTTGAGTTTTGACACCAATAATTCAGCAAGACAGATGAGTTCAAGTAATTTTCATGAATAGGTAATCAATAGATTGTAACTAGGTCACATTACCTGTTTGTGTATAGGTAGGTACCTGCTCTGTGAGTAAAATATATAACTATAAGTAAAAGTTGTTGCAAACCTGAGAAGTAGAAGGCTCCGGAATGGAACACTTGATAGAAATCCGGCAAAGTTCTGTAGAAGATTCGCTCCTCTTGCCACCAGAATCCGAAGACTCGTCCTGAGATTTCATTCTCCTCCAAAACAAACTAGACGGGTCTCTCAGTTCACTTTGCGCTGTCGATAGCGAGAAAAACTGCTCTAAATCTCGCTTCCTCCCAAACTTTTTATAATAATCCAAAATTAAATTATTAACTGCGGAACAAGCAGTGTGAGATTCTTCGCAATTTGAAACGTGTTTATCTTCGGTTTCTTCAATTTCCATAGCTCAATAATAGAATTTATTGAATAAAAAAAAAGTGAACATCGCGGAACTTTTTAAAAATAACAATAAATTAATTAGAAAATAGCAATAACAATGAATTATAAACAACTCTCCTGACGTTTCGCTAACGACATTTTTGATTTTTGTAAACAAAACAATTTTGAAAGCTCTAGCTCTTTTTCCGATTTTGTCTATGATTCATAATGGTTGCTGCGCATGTAAAATCCGCTATGTATATTTGTAGGATTTTCGTTTTTGCTGTCATTTTGTTTGGTTTTAAAAGGTTAAACAAAGGGTCAGTGGCCTTTTAATACTGCGTGATACTACCCTACCTACTACTACTGGTAAAACTTTTAAGCTAAACTGAATTTAAAATTTCGATAACGTTATCGTCTCTCATAATACCCAAAGTAACGATATCATTTTTAATTTTTTAATAGTTGGAACTTATCAATTTTTATGAAGCTAAAATTAATTCAAACGATAATAATTATAATTAGTGCTTTTGCCATTTATTACCCGACTACGGCAAAGCCGAAAGGAAGGGTTATGATTTTTTAGTTTTATTAGTAAGTGCGGCTGGTAGTGGCAGTGGCATTCTACTAGAGCGGTTAAGTCACAGAGAGTAACTACTACTCAATTACCACTAACGAAAAAGAAAAATAACGTTATCTAAATGATGACATGAGCACGTCCATGCCCACCATGAGTCCATCACTAGTGGTGGAACATGGAACATTCCTTTTTCTGATTTCTCATATTTTAGATATTTGTCTGTGGTAAAAAGAAAAAAATTAATGACATGTGACAAGTGGCAGAAATCAAAATTCAATTGCATATTTTAATTTTTAATTTTTATGCTTTTCTCTTTTCCATAGCGTAATCATATCATAATAAACCTATGATTTTTTCAGTCTACGATTCATTGTGTATTTTTAAGTAAAAAAAGTAGGGTAATTAACTCATCTTTTTAAAATGTCTCGACAAACTTCTCGCCTTGATGCAAAGAAAGTGGTAAGCACAAAAACCTACTGGTCAAACTTTTATTTATGTGGATTGTTTTAAATTTCTTGTATTAATATTTATCATATTACACTTTTATAGAATTCGGAGCTTCTTACACTTACGTACGGTGCTCTTGTGTCTCAAATGCTCAAAGAAACTGAGAATCCAGAGGATGTAAATAAGCAATTAGAACGAATTGGTTACAATATGGGCGTAAGACTTATCGAAGACTTCCTGGCGAGAACGACGTCTACTCGGTGCTTAGAAATGAGGGAAACTGCTGATAAAATACAGCAAGCTTTCAGGTAAATAGTTCTACAGCTAGCATGAAACTTGAAACTCTACAGTGGATTTAAAGCTATCAAGTTTTTTGCTTTTAAGGGGCGTTGCAAAGGGCCGAAAAATTCATATAATTTATAAAAAATGTGTTTTATCTTAAAGACCACAGACTAAACAGTTAAGATTAATGTAAATATAATAATATACATCTAAAGTCTACCTTGACTTGTTTCTATGAACTTTATATTATTTGTGTACTGGAAGGTTTTAGAAGTGACTAACTGACTCAGTAGTAATAGAATTATTGTTGTAGCATTGAACTTTGATAGCTACTCTGTAATGATAACTTTGAAACTAAAGCTAGAAGGGTTCTGACTTTTAGGTAAAAGTATCGTTGAGACAATTATGTCTTACAATAACCTCTAATAGGCTGATACTCTTTGTATTAGCTGAAATGTACACTTACATACATTGCTTAAGCACTATGTAAGTCAAATTTGAAACATTACAGGGGTTTGAATGAACTTAGTGTTTAACACCAATAAATTACGATAATAATTAATGTTAGCACGAAAAATGCTATTGCTAATGCTCAGGCAATTACAACGATTGCGATTATCATAACATAGTAATCACAACCTCTTTTTTTTTCTTTCTCGTCTGGCTTTACAAAGATTAGCCAATGTCAAGTTTGTAGTTATTTGTAACAAGTTAGTTAAACTATACAAGTATGGACCCCGTCTGTGCCGGCGCTCGCCGACATACGCACGGCACCCCCTTAGAGCGCTTTCCAGTCAGTTTTAACAAAAAAAAGGGCAGAGCACGCCCGCCAGCCAACACCAACACAGACGAAGTCCTCACAACCTCTGTACTAACATCTCTGATATATCATTACAGGTTATACCTAAACATGCAGCCTACTGTCACTAGCTGGAGTAGTTCTGGTGATGAGTTCTCTTTGGTTTGGGACCAGTGTCCGCTGAGCGAGTGGGTGGAAATGCCCAACAATGGCCTTAAGTACTGCACTCTGATACCTGGGGCGATACGCGGGGCACTACAGATGGTGCAGCTTGATGTGCAGTGCTGGTTTGTGCAGGTAACTACCACAGTGTAAATACATACAGTGAGACAATACACTTGATATTTGCCGATGAGCCAGCTTTATGGTTGTAGCCTCGTCACCTTCCTTCTTCATCATACCAAGTGATAAATTTTAAAAATCAATACCTAAAATCTGATAATGGCTAAAAAAGTGAATAGAAAGATAGATTTTAGAGAAAAAAATTACCCATAATGAGGGATCTACTACTAAGCAAAATAATTAAAGTGTGTTCTGCCTGCTTCTAGTTGGTATATTCCCTCTCTCCTACAAATTCATGTGGATGAAGTCGTGGGGATCAGACAAAGTTAAGTTATTCTTTAATAATCCTATAGTAAACCCTATTTCTGTCTCTGGAAACCTAACTATCTCTGAATGCCAAACCAAGCTTCAACAAAATCACTTAAACAGATAGACCATGGAAAAGTAACAGACAGACAAAAACTTTCATGTTTATTATGGGTTACAATATGGAACTTACTTTTTTTATAGGATCAGCTCAAAGGTGACTCAGTGACTGAACTCCGAGTGAAATACATCAAGAGATTAGAAGATGCAGTGCCTGCTGGAGAAGATTAAACCAAAATATACTAGCTAGCTGCCTACTACTTTGTCTGCGTTGATATTAATGTGAATGTGCTTTAAATACATCTAAACCTTCATTGATGCCAATGTGGTTGTACGTAATCTTTGAACTATACTAAAGGCAAGTATACTGTTTTGGTGAGACAGAGAAAATCGCGTCAAAAGCCACATAAAAGTTTAAAAGCTATGAGCAAATTTACAGACAAAATAGCGATTATGGCTTTGTTTTGTACTATTTTGAGTAAACAGTCATTATTCTAGACCTAGTAACTAGTTTATACTAGAATATTATATTATTAAGTATTAAGTTAATCTCTAAATTCCATTTATTTTAATAAGTATTCTTACATATAAAAAGTTCTCTATTATTAAAACTGTTATATTGTAATTGATTTTTTTAATACTTACACTTTACTTTTTGATTACAACATGGGGTTATTCACTACCAATTGGGCAGACCAACAAATTCCTGGCTGGCAACGCATTGGCGGTTCCTCTAGTACTGCAAATATTCATGGGCGGCGGTAATCACTTACCATCAGGTGACCCGCCTGGTCGTTACGCGGCAGGTTGAAATGGCAATCGGGGAGGGAACACCCCGCACACCCGCACGGCCTCCGCGCTAACCCGATGCGGGAGAGCGCGGGCGTCCCCCCGCCTCATACCCAGATTGCCATCTCAACCTGTCGCGGACTATAATGTAAGCAATCATTGTCAAAGTTTTCTTATTTATTATTATTTTTTATTTAATTCTTTATTTGAACCAAATACTAGTTTTACATGATTCCACTTGACATCCTGAAACTCTTGAGCTTATGTGGATGTTGTCTTAAATAGACGAAAATTAAAACAATTAACTCTCCTGAATGGTAGATACCTATTTATGTAGCTACTTCACATATGATTGGATTGGGATAAAGAATAGATTCTGAGAGGAGACCCGGCTCAGTACTCAGTAGTGCGCCGGCGATGGGTTGATAATGATTAATGATGAAAGAATAAATTGCCCTAAAAATTGGTATTACGTTCAGATTCTGTTGTCAGTTTTTGGGCCTACGCAAACGACTGACAATAATTGTCTGCGGAGGACAATGTATAGTTCGCGTTCCTCACACGTCTAATTCGTTGCAACTACACATTGTGAGGACTACATCTCCTGAGGATGCTCCGGTGTCGTGTCGGGGCGAAACGCGCGTCGAGTGGTGTTGGAATTTGTGTGGTGCTGCGTACCATACAGATTTCGTTGGTTTGGCGGATTATAGCAAATTAAGCTTTTATATCATCCTTGTATATCATGGACTTCCGCAAAATAACGCCTGCTTCTATAATACGTTACGTTAATAATTAATATTTAAGTATGTTAAAAAATTCGAAAAATCTTAATTTTTTAAAATTAATTTCTAGCCCCATAAACAAAACATCATATCATTTTATTGCTACTGTCCAAGACCCTATTCTATAGTGGTTTTTTTAAGAATACTCAGGTAATCTAATTAATTTCATTGTATTCTAATTTAATGATCGCGCTACTTTAAAACTGAAGTGATCATCTATGACATCGATGAATAGTAAAAACTGAAATCCCGCCGTAAACAAGCGAACTCGAGTCCATTTCGATCATTAGAGGAGAATGAATTCAATTGAGGCTCGCCCATTGTTGTCTATTCGAACCGATGCTAATTGAACAGTTATCAATACCTAACTATTGGCACTCGATTCGTACTCGATGCAATTGAAGAGCGAGTTCTATTGTGTAGATGCTTAATGCTTTTGTGATTTGGAGAGACGTCGAACGAATATTTTTTTAAAAATCAAAACAAGCTAATACAGTCTAGTTAATAAACCTGTTTAAGCGAGCTTTTTTTTATAGTTTTTTTCGTTTTTAAGTTCAAGTTTCTAAAACCAAAGACGATTTTATTTCGTACATGCCATCTACAGCCGCTTCTAGCGAAACCCTCTCGTATCGCTTTTCCGAATATTCGACCTTAAATCAAGGTTACGTAGGTTCATTTTACTCTGACATTAAATTATCAAAACTCCAAAAACTGGGGGTGATATGCAACTAGGGGTTATCAAAGCATGTTATAGTCAAAGGGCAAAAACTAACTCATTTTTTAGAAGTCTCAGCTTCGATTCGCGCCTGGCCTACTTACTGGCCTACCGGAACCCTGAACTTCTGCCAATAACTCAACCCAGACCTTTTCCATGCTTTTCCATGAGAGAGAGAACCTGTCTGATTTTTCTTTGCAAAAACTTTATCTTTGCAATGAATTGACGCTAACACCGACAATTTGACGTTATTTAATTGAACAATTTTTTTTAGCGATATTCGTGAATTCGTGTTGTTGTATGAACCGGTAACAAAGGGCGGAATGAATAAAATTTCAAAATGTGAAAAAATAAGTTTATATCCTCTGCAAATACATGTCTATGGTAGATCCGATCTCAGACGCGAGGCCAATAACTTAAAAAAAAAAAATGTGGTGTGTTGCAGAAGTATAGGGATAGGTTTGAATAATAGACACTTTCCAATTTCACTTCACTGTATTTTTGAGAATAGTTTTCTCTTACAATTATTATTTCTCAATACCCGTCTTTCTTCGATACCTTCGCTATTTATATCAGTTTGACAGACATATTTTTAACGTAGGTAGGTACTAGTTTTCGGAAAGCTATTTGACAAATTACCACAGAGGTAAAAACATGGTGATGTAATAGACAATTAACGTAACAATTATATCAGCTAAATGTAAAATACGACACAATATGTATTGATCTAAATAGTTAATAACTAAATGTGATTTATAATCCATTCCCGCCAATTATTTATAAATAATAATAATTAATCTGATATAGGTCTAGATGTCTATGACTCATGATATAAGGCAGCATCTTGAGGTAGTTGTTAACACTCGGCCATCCTGGAAAGGCCGTGCCCCACGGCCCGCAGATAACATCCCGGCTTTCGCATCATTGGCCACCTGGCAAAAGAAAAACACCGAACAGTAATATGCACTTAAGAGGTTACCTAAAAAAAACGCTTGGTCAATCTGTTTCGCCACCAAGTGACCAACATTAAATGGCTAAATAATAATAGTGTCTCACTTAGTCAACCATGATCAAGTAGACATTCATAATTTAAATTAGAAATATGTACATATGATATAATATTCAATAGATTCATTTTAGTTATTACCTACTTCATATTAAAATTGTTATTGATTTTCTTCTTTTTTTTTAATGATTTGCTATAAGATTTAGGTATTAAATAAAAATAACTTTTGATTACCAGTGGGTATGTGATTAACATTGACAAAATATAAGTAACAGATTTCGTTGTAGCTTCCTACTATCCAAAATTGTAGGGACTTAAATGACTATCAAGATAAGTTCTATACAGCTGACGTCATGACTCATGAGACAACTTTATTAAGAAGTTAAAATTGGTTTAGAATTATGATTGGCTCAGCACTTATTAGTTGCTTATTGTGGTGCACGGGAAAAGTTAGGTATCAAATTGTGACATCTTGCAGGTTTCGGTGGTATCTTTCGAGGTCGCTAACATAATACTATTATTATGTTAGTAACTAGGTAAGTAACTGACTTTCGATGCTTTAGCGTTTTCTATTATAAAGATGAATTTGCCACGGGGATGACACCTATAAACCTGGAAAGCAAAACAGTGTCCATATTTATACGAAATTTCATTTCTAGCCCTTTTTCTTTTAATCCGTACTAAACGTTTATTGAATTTTATACTCATTTTTCTCTAATGTATATGTAATTTTCAATTACTTGATATTTTTATAATTATACCTAGATATTAAAAGGTCGGCAGAGGGTTTTGTTTTAGCAGAGTTTATTTTTGGTACTTTCAAATTATGTTGTACATACGTAGCACATATACCTATATTTTTCCCATTCTGAATAAATCATGCAGCATAAATTTTTATCATTGAAAGGTCACACAGATATTATAATAGGTATACAATAAGTAGTAAATAGACTAGATAAGTAAATAGACTCGTGGCGTAGGTCACTCAGACTCGTTCCACAGGTCACACAGACTCGTTGCTTGGGTCACACAGGCTCATTATGTAGGTCTTATAGACCATTTGTGCAGGTATCCCAGATTATTTGCGTAGGAGACAGAGTGCGTCGAATAAGTAGCTCATTCAGATTCGTTGCATAGGTCATGCAGTCTTCTTTGTGATTTCGTACGGACTATTCATAGGAAGATCTCACAGACATATTCTAGGGGTATGCCACAAAGTAGGTACAGACATTGTACTTAAAATGCATTTTTTTTTTTACTCAAAAGGTGAATTTCTATGAGGAATAAGGAACAAAATAAAGCATAAGTACAAGGGAACAAATCTTATTTCCACAAGAAACAGAAACAGGGTTGATACAAAACAAGGCATCTAGGAGAGCAATTTCGAAAATGAAAGAATGTCTTTTAGCACTTATCCGCACTATTTGAGAATTTATAAATTTACCGAGGTTGGAGATAGTTGGCAAATATTATCATGTCTCAGTTTATTATATTAGATACCAGAATGCAAACTAAAGGAATTTCTTATTTTATAAAACAATATTACTCCATTAATGGGCCATCCATGTCAAAAGTTAATTAGTAATTAATTAGGGCATATAGAGCTTTAGACATAAGTTTTAAAAAAAAAATTTTATTTTATTCATGACTTTTGTATTTTTGAAACATACTATATTTACTCAAGACAACCATACTGTTGGTCCGACGACATCACCAAGCTTGCGGGGAAAACTTGAAGGAAGCTCACCCAGCCTTCAGAAGAATGGCGTGTACGTGAGGAGACCTACTTATGTCTAACAATGGATAAATAAGGGCTAACAAGAAGAGGAAGTTATTTACTGTAATGCTTATCAACGGTAGTGAAAACAAAGTAAAGTAGTCTTGACTCTTGAGTCTACTAGCCTCTTTTACTACATTATCTATTGTTGTATTTTATCAATCTTCACTCAAACATTCAGATAGAGAAGTCACTCAGATGTTTCGTTACGGAAATCACGCAGACGTTTCATTAGGGAAGTCATTCAGACATCCAGATAGGAAAGTCACTCAGATGTTTCGTTACGGAAGTCACACAGACGTTCCGTTAGGGAAGTCACTAAGACATTCAGATAGGGAAGTCACTCAGATGTTTCGTTACGGAAGTCACACAGACGTTCCGTTAGGGAAGTCACTCAGACATTCAGATAGGGAAGTCACTCAGATGTTTCGTTACGGAAGTCACACAGACGTTCCGTTAGGGAAGTCACTCAGACATTCAGATAGGGAAGTCACTCAGATGTTTCGTTACGGAAGTCACACAGACGTTCCGTTAGGGAAGTCACTCAGACATTCAGATAGGGAAGTCACTCAGATGTTTCGTTACGGAAGTCACACAGACGTTCCGTTAGGAAAGTCACTCAGACATTCAGATAGGGAAGTCACTTATTTCTTTAAGTGAAGATACTCAGAAATATCTTTAGCGAAGACATTCAGACATTATCTTGATGTTAATCAGCATTTACTGTTTTAGTAATATCATAAGATTTTCTTTCGATTCAAAATTAATAACCGTTGTTTTTAGTAGGTTATCGATATACGATATTATCTAGGTTATATATTCTATAATCGGTGTATTTATAGTATTATGTATTTTATTTAATCTATTAATAGCACTTAAAAAAATGTTTCTGCATATAAAGATAAAGACAAAGAAATCTCATAAAGAATCTTAAAGTAAGCGCTGCCAGCTTAATTTTCTGCATCAGACTTTCATCAATTGCATTAATTGTCGTCAGTTTAGTAATTTTGTATTTGTTAATTTTAATATGTAATTGTGAAATAATAATTAATACTCGTATTTATTTAGTTTTATCGTTCTTCTTGCTAACTACCCACCATAATATTAAGTTTACTTGGCACAATAAATGGCAAACGTTGTGTACACTTATCGTTGATATTCATATCAGTGTATGTTATAGTGCGTAAGTATTTAATAAATGTAGAATATGTATATTTTAATTGTTTCTTATTAAATAAATCAATACTTAAGTTAAATTTTATGCTTGGACGTTACGAGGTCCTAGCTCGTTTACGGCAAAATAAGGCCATAATGTCACAATCACAATCACCTCTAATTGGTCGACGCTCACTCATTCCCGGCTATGTCAATGCATTGTTGAGATAAGAATACCAATCACAGCAATTGAGATTGTAATAATGATTGATACAGTCTTTCAGCAATCGAACAAATTGTCTTCCTATAATTTGTAAAATAAAATAAAATAAATCTATCATACTGTTACTTATAAACTTTTGACCTTTACATAATCCTATTATTGAATTCTATGTACTATACTAGCCAATAGTTAACGTAGTTTGGTACAATAGTCTCTTTTGTATAAGTACCCATTTTTATTACATATGATTTGTCAAAAACAAATAAAATAAAACTAGTAGGTAGCTCAGTTTGTTGTAGGCTCTACTCAGACCTAGCCTAGGCGCGTTTGGAATCCTCGCTTAGTTTTGAATTTAAGCAATTAATTTGTTTTTAACTATGAAAATAGTAGGTAAGTATACATTTATCTAAAAAAAGTTCAGTACATACTGGCACTATCAAAAATTAAGTTTCCGATATAGGTTAATCTGGCTCTATTTTTTGGTCTTTCTGGTTAGGTATCATCTAGTAATCTCTATTATAATTAATTTTATAAATTTAATTATGTATATTAAGATTATTTGGCTGGAAGTATTGCTGTTTTTCTTACTTTCATTGGGTTTGTCATACAGTCTTTAATTTGCATAATTCACACAGACTTATTTATATAGATATTTGGCGAGTCATTCACCCGTTAGCATGAATAGGTCACACAGTCACTAAAGTTAGCTAAGGATTAAATTATTAACATATTATCCTCACATTTCAAAGTACCATGATGAACTGATGGCCATCGCTAGTTGCGGTTTATCCTAACAAAACAGAGTAATTCCATTTAGACATGAGCCTTTAATTTTTGGACTAGTACAGAGTCTGCTACATCACCTACGTTCATAAGTTGTATACCTACATATTTCAATGCGGTTAAGACCTCCAGAAATGAAATAGCTTAAATTATTTTGTCACAGGTTAGAATGTTACTTACTATTAGGAACTACTCATTTATTTCAATTGTAAAAGATGTTATGGAAGAGCGGGGCCGTCTGCCACAAGTACTAGTAGCAAATCTAGGCACTTACTGGGATGGTCCTAATTTCTATGTGTTCTCTGTAAAATTATTTTAACGAAATAAATATTTTTGTATTTTGTATTTGTATATAACTACTTTATTAATCAGCACACTGAGCTATGGCGGTAGAGGCGGTTGTCAGAATTTTTGTGATTCAATTCATTCCACAGGATTAGCGGTGTTTGAAGTACCTACTTAAAACGCGTATACAGGTTATTTAATTTGTAAATAATAATCTCACAAAAAAAAAGGATTTGATGATATACCTAAAATTATTAATTTATCTAACGAAGGTAGTTTGACAAAATCGATATTTCTCTCATTCAATGCCATACGATCTGTTGCTAAGTGAATTGTATGTATGCGCACCCAAAACCTCCTTTATGATGAAAACTTTAGATACTTATTATGGTATTATCAAATCATTTGAAAAATTAACTTCCAGTATCAATGTGGGCAGGCAAATATTCTATCTTCACTAATGTTAATATTTTGAGAGGCATTTGCATATGCTCAGTAAATTGATGGTTAGAGTGAATATACCTAAAACGACTCACCGGGTGCGGGTATGCTCGACTTTGTTGCTATGGCGACACAGGAGGACGAGTGGCGGCTGGCACGATGCGACGAGTGGCAGCTGGCACGGCGCGGCGAGTGGCAGCTGGCACGGCGCGGCGAGTGGCGGTTGGCACGGTGCGGCGAGTGGCAGCTAGCACGGTGCGGCGAGTGGTGGCTAGCCCGTCAGTAGATTACAGCTGCGCTTCTTGTCCCCGCGTGGCGAAGACGTAGTAAAGTTTTATTCCCCTTTTCTTCATCTTGAAGCCTGCGCCGAAGTAGTAGATTCTTCTACAATTTTTCGATGATGATAAGTAGGTACCCTCAATAAAGTAAGTAGGGCTTGTGGTATTGGTAGACCGTAATTTTGCTCGTAGGTATTTCAACTTCAAGTCCTCTGATATTATAATACACAGGACAGTCCTCGGGTCGCATCTTGAAGATGAGTTTGCGTCGATATAGGCCCATGATGTTATTTTCTAAGAGAGGCGTGGTGTCTTCAGAAGAGAAGAAAAAAAAAATTTCTTTTCACGTTCTTCAATGTTCTGCTCTCTTCTCTTCTTGTGATCCCACTTCTGACTGTTGCAGAAGTATAGGGATAGGTTTGAATAATAGACACTTTCCAATTTCACTTCACTGTATTTTTGAGAATAGTTTTCTCTTACAATTATTATTTCTCAATACCCGTCTTTCTTCGATACCTTCGCTATTTATATCAGTTTGACAGACATATTTTTAACGTAGGTAGGTACTAGTTTTCGGAAAGCTATTTGACAAATTACCACAGAGGTAAAAACATGGTGATGTAATAGACAATTAACGTAACAATTATATCAGCTAAATGTAAAATACGACACAATATGTATTGATCTAAATAGTTAATAACTAAATGTGATTTATAATCCATTCCCGCCAATTATTTATAAATAATAATAATTAATCTGATATAGGTCTAGATGTCTATGACTCATGATATAAGGCAGCATCTTGAGGTAGTTGTTAACAGGTGATAGCCTACATGAGACTTTCCGCCTCCTATTCGGAAAGTCGGGGGTTCGATCCCGGGCAGATATTATATTATTATCTCTAACTTTTCGAAGTAATGTGCGTTTTAACTTTTAAGCAATTAAATATCGCTTGATTTAGTGGTGAAAGAAAACATCATGAGTAATGTTTTCTCATGACACTGAGGTTGGTGAGGAAACCTGCATGCCTGTGATTTTTTCATAAAGCTCTCAAAGTGTGTGAAGTCTGCCAAACCGCACTGGGCCAACGTGGCAGACTATGGCCTAAATCATCATTTTGACAGGAGACCCGTGCTCAGTAGTGAGCCGATCATATGATGATGATGATGAAGAACTACTAGTATCAGTAGATATGGAGTCTGGATTATATACTTGCCTAATGCCTGGCACATGCACTTCGCCGACGACATCAACAAATGAAGCCAACAGACAATGGCTTCGTTAGTGAAGGAAGTAGGAACCCCCCAAGTGTCCCTCATTCTACAAGTGTGTAGACTCGACGTTCACATCTTATATTTCAATAACAAACTTTATTACCAAGGATTAAGGCTTAAAATCTTTTGTCTGCTTTTTGTTCTTCAACCAGGTGAGGGGGCTTTATTCAGGTAGGTAGGTATATAATATAGGTAGGTAAGCACATAAGTAAGTGTGTGAATTGTAAAAGTTTTGAGATTGCTAGCATATAGCAGTACAGGCAACGGTGCGTTTATTTGTGTACTTATAACTCGGTCGCGCTAAGTTTGCACCTCGCTGGAATGCGGCGCCTCTCCCACTTCCCCGCTCACCTCCCCGCGGTCGTCTTGTCGCGTCAGTACGGTTCGCATACCGTACCAGCTGTGCCGTACCTAAACGTTAGTGTGACGTAATCGATGCGAGGTGCAAACTTAGCTTGAGCGAGTAGTATTATTATGATAATATAATTTAAAATTTGCACGCCATGGTATGGCAGATTCTGGCTTGAGACAGAAAATTGTAATCAAAAACTAATTTAACTATGTACCTATAATCAGCAAATAAAATATGTAATTTGAATTTGAAAAACGGATTTTTAACATGAAAACTTAGACACAGATCTCTCGTCTCAGTGGAAATGTTTTTATGAAAGTTCTTGTTAAAACAGGAACCTAAACTTGACCTATTCTTTGCCCGAGATCTCTAGTTCAAGGGTCATACTATTTTTATCTCTAATGCTTATTTATTGCTACCCGTGTATATAAATTCTGTTTTTAACTACTTATTGGTGTATGGATAAATAATACAATTGTTTTACTTACACAAAACTTAATTTAATATTACAGGCTTTAGTACTTGGAACAATCGAAATTTTCTATAAATGTGTCCCAACGTTCGGTAAATTTAATCATTGCGTTCACCTTATCACTGCCCTTTAGAGAACTGTATTTTATGGAATTGAACGCAAGCTGTTTCAGCAGTCTCAAGTCTGATAGTCGACTCGCCACTCCGACGAATGCCACATAGAAATCATCAGACAAGGGATCAGCTTCCCAAATACCTGGATCATCACTAGACAGCACTACCGGCATTCCACTAGCAAGAAACCCGCTTAACGGATGATTCCGAACATCTCGCACTAAAGACAAAACGTTGTTAGAAATCACATTCACTTCCACACCTATATCCCTCTCAATCACCTCTCTCATTAGCAGAGGATGCTTTGGCAAAGCATACGCATGGCCCAGTCTTTTAGCTCCTAATAAGATAGCGTCTATTAAATTCTCGTCTGTAGAAGTTCCATACCAATCAGTTTCTCCAGCGTGAAAGAAGTAATCCAAATCTTTGGATGCAGCTAGCAGCTGTGGTATAAATTCTATTAGAGGGCTGCCTAAATCCTCTTGACCTACTAGATCAAATCCTGCAAAAACGTCCGGTATATCAGCTTTTATAGCACGAGCTAATCGCAAATATTCATCCAACTGATCTCTATTGATTCCTCTCGCGGGTGCATAAATTAGCTTTGCCCCAAGAAAATCAGGGTGGTCCTTTTTAAATTGATTAAATGTCTTCTTGTAGGATTTTGCAGTGACTATTGGATCATAAACTGTGCCATCCAACTCATATAAGCTCGGAAGGACACTTCGGAATTCCACATACATTATGTTGTCTTCTCGAAACTGTCGTAGGACCTCATAACAATATTGCTCCCATATCGGCCTGTAGCTTACAAGTGAAACAACTCTTTGAAAATATTTTATGAAAGTGCCCCACGATTCTTTTATGCTCGGGTACACAACATCTGGATTGTCCACGTACATCGTGAAATATTTACGCAACTTCGCGTCAAACTTGGCCGTGTTATTCGCCGACCGTCTTGCGTCACTGATCAGTTTCCATTTATTCGTACAGGGTATTGACGGGGTTTTATCAGAAAATCTAAATAGAACGTCATCTTTCTTGAAGCAAATGTAAAGATGGTCCGTGTAAGTTAAGTTTAACATATAATCCGGTCCTAGAATTCCCATATCGTGAATGTGCAACGCTGCTCCTTTAGGAAGGTCTTTGATGATTTTGTAAACTCTAGATGTTCGTATATCGTCCTTGTACGAGAAGAAATGCCGAGAGAGTTTGTACGTCTGTGGGTTGTTAAATCCGTAGTCCACTTCTCGGAACTTACGTTGCATTAGGCAGTTGTTGACGTCGGATTCTTTATCTGTGAGCGTCGAGTTTCCCCCAACAGATAAGAGGGCTTCATCTCGTACGATCTTTGCTCGTTTCGCTTTGTAATCGTCAATTGTGGCGTAGCAAACGGCGAATAGGAATAGAAAGGGAAGAATAAAACGCATGTTTTGTGGATGGGGCAAGCTCGGTGTTGCGCCTACAAACTCCGATAACACACTGGCCATGGCTCGTGGCCGCGGCGTGACGAGTGGCGACAATTTGGAATCTCATCGGGCGAATGACCTAACGTAGTTATGTTTTACCTAAACATTGATTACATAAAATTACAAGGAAGTAAGGCACCTACCTAGTTATAAAACATGTAGGAAAACTTTTATTTAGAGCGAGCGCTTACGCACTCATCCGATCCGAGTCCTTGAAAATACGGATAGAAACTCCTACTAAATGCATTTATAGGTACTTACCTTTATTAAAACTATATTTCAGTAGATACTATAAATGCATTTATAGTACCTACTGAAAACTGAAGTGTGCCAACTTCCTGGTAGATAACCGATGTTTCTATGCCTACTTATAAATAAATAATATTTTGATATTATTAACACGTATTTCATATTTGCTGAATAAACATTGTCGTCATTGTTATTTCAAACTACTTTTTTATTACATTACTTTTTAAGCGGTTTAGGGCAAAGAGTTGTCATACATATCTATTACTAGAGTAGCAATGTACAATATTATGGAGTCGATTGGTGACCAGTCATACAGTAGTGGTAGAGCGAGAGAGAGCCCACGAGGGCCAGGCCTTCGTTATTTTATAATAGCTAAAATCTCTGCGTATCGTCTCCAACACAGGGCGATCAGCGACTATGAAGTTTGAATCATGGTGGTTTTAGGAGATAACAGGTAACAAAAGTGTAAAAAATCTTACGTCAAAATATAAAGTTTACTTTTTCATATTTTCGTCGGAATAGTATTAGAAATCACGTCATGCATGTCAGACACTTAGTGTCTGACAATGCGTGGCAACCCCCTGCCAAGACGCCCATAAATTGTAAAAGCTACCATGAACCAGAATTCATAGCTGATCGCTCCTCTCTGTATTGGGGACAATACGCAGATAAACTTTCAGTTTTAATATACCAGTTAAGTTCTAGCCCTCGCAGGCTCAGTCTACGATAAGTAGTCAAAATGGGTGTAATTCGAACACCTGTTCGTATATTATATTCTGTTAGTATATTTATTATTTAAGTTTACAAAATCCCGCGGAAACACACACACACATGCTTACAAACTTTTGCCTTAATAAAATTAGTGGGATGTGATAGTGGCGTGACTAAATGTGGCAACAAGAACCAAAGTTGCAAAAGAAAACAGATATGGGGCCTATTGAATATACCTACTTACCTACTATTTGCCTACATATTGTAGGCATTGGAGGCTGTTCTCGCAAGCGCAGCGAGCGCTGTGATTGAGTGGTTGAGTCATCGTTTGTATTTGTTTTTTGGGGGTTTCATAATCATTTTTATTTGATTAATGAAAAAATCATAACAGTTTCTGAAATCTAAGATTTTGATCGGTATTAGGTATGCCAACGGTCCTACGAAGCTCCTGTAGAAAAGAAACTGTATGTTGTTGCAAAAAAATACTTTTGCGCTGTTAATTTTGTAGCATTGGCTTACATTACTTCTCCAAAGTAAAACGACAAAAATGGCAACCAACTAAGCTACCTACCCACATAATGCCGAGTAAAAAAACCAACTTGCAAAGCACCGAAACGATCTCGCATAAACCGCGATTTGTATGGACTTTTTTAAACGATAAAATTTACTAAAACTCATTCCGTGCTGGTGTAAATTACAGCCAGCGGCGTCCTAAAGGGTTCGTTTTCAAAGCAGCGCTCTAAAGAAACTAAAAAAAAAATATAATCTGAAAAGAAATAAAGGCCGTCTCATCCGCCATGCTGATTTTATGCAGCTAAAGGGTTGGGGAACGTTTTAAGTGGCACTTTAGTACGGTACCGCCCCGTACACACTTTCGCAAAATAAGAAAAAAATATGGCCGTCACAGCGACATGCATGATATTGAGATGTTTCGGTGCCCTCGCCACCTCTCCTTTAATCTTCTAATTACTGCTCCGGAGTCTGGAGATGACACTTTCTGAAATGATTCGGGAACAAAGGACGTGCGATGCCAACGCACAATGTATGATAGGTGCAGGGATAGATGTGTACCTAAATCATAAATGCGAGGGTGCTCTTGGTTATTTACCGTCTTCCCTAAAACACTACCCATCTAGATCCTACTATTAAGCCTTTCAAAATAATGCATTATTCAAAGAAGATTCCGGGCCCTATAATTCTGAAGGTGACCACTAACTGACCGCCCGACTAGATAATTATACTTACCTATTACTTGTGTGTTGCATTGAGTTTATATATGCAATTTAAAAAAAAAACTAAACCTTGGTTCTCTAGTCTCAACTTTTTGAAAATTTAACGACATTTACAATTTCAATGTCCAACGTTAGAATAATTTTCTGTGATCCATCGTAGAAAATTCCCTCATTTTAACGCTGAGTTGTTCAAAACAAATTCAAAAATTGAATTGGATAGTAAAATATGTAATTTAATCACGAGACTCCACAGAATTTTTGTGATCAAATTAAGTAAGTAGTTTAATCTCCTCTTGTTTGAATTTGTTTCTCCAAAGGGGCATTTCATAGTGTGCAGGTATGTGGAGAAATTGCCAACAAAAGCTATCTATAGGTATCTAACTATTTATTTATTAATATTTTCAAGGATATAGGTACGTAGGTAACCTGCCTATATATGCTAGAAAATATTACAAAATATTATAAGTACCTAAAGATAATTATCATCAATTTATTTAAGGTTATACCCTGTACTTTTACTTATTCTGAGATTAAACAAACCTTAGCCATCGTCATAATTGACTATGAAATATTGAATAATATAGAAACATTGCTTAAGGGGACGGTATATTCCAGGTATAATTTCAAATCTAGAGATGGCGATACACATTGTATCGGCATCTCTCTTAGACGCCCCTGAACCGGTTGCGCATCGCCACAGTGTAGATTATTATTTTCACATCGCTCCTGCATTTAATCATTACGTCACCCCACTTCAGTGTTTACGATGGAGTAAAAAGTCAAGTTATGTATAAGTTTAAAATTCAAACTTATAGTGATAAAAAATATTTATTATGAAATAATTAAAAATTTATTTAAAAAAATTAATCTGTAGGTATCATCAGAATCGATTACATTCGACTTCGCTGGGTTACTTTATTGTAATATATAACATTGCGTATCTATAAAAAATATGTGTACAAGTTAAATATTGTTTTATATACTACTAGAGGATCCCTGCGGCTTCGCCTGCGTTGATTTCGGTTTTTTTGAATCCCGTAGGAACTCTTCATTTTTCCGGGATAAAAAGTAGCCTATGTCCTTCTCCGGGATGTATCCCAAGTCTGTACCAAATTTCATTAAAATCGGTTCAGTGGTTGGGCCGTGAAAACGTAGCAGACAGACAGACACACTTTCGCATTTATAATATTAGTATGGATTTTAATGCACACTGTTGCCAAGTTACTATCATTAGTTAGTAAACAGTCACTGATAAAAAAAAACAACAATATTATAATGTACTTTTATTGTTTTGTCAACAACGAGAAATAATGAATGAGATCTATTTACAATCATGCTAATAGGTGTCTTTTTCAACCTGTATGCTTATTATAGTAGGAGATTTAACATTTTTCATTTCATTCATTCATCATCATCATTAGAGCCCGTGGATGTCCACTGTTGGACATGGGCCTTCCCTAAAGAGCGCCAGCCGCTTTATATCATCAGTCCATCGTGCTGGAGGACGTCCTACACTACGCTTGCTTATACGCGGTCTCCTCTCATCCTATTTTCATAATAATTAGTACTTTCCCCTAAAAACCTTTAAATTGATATCAATAAAGTTTTTTTTCCATCTTATCTTCTAATACTTATGCATTTTACAAGTTTGGTTTTTGATCTTTGAGCTACCGGGATAGAGCACTCAGATTAATTAATTTTTATTTTCAAATTATAAGTCCTGGTCTATAATGACCTAATATTAGCTTCACTACACTGCAATGTACTGTTTACTGCATTCTTTTTAAAATAATTACTTTTTTAATGTAATAAATGCACAATATAAACTTATCTTAAAATCTAGAAAAATCCTAAATAAAAATACTTTATAACATAGTACTGAATTTACTACTCTATGGCATTCTGTACAATTACAGTATGACAAAATGCTTATGAAACCCGAAACAGGTCCTGCCGCGCTGAGGCGACGGGTATGACTGACAAGATAACGTAATTACGGCCCATAACACTCAACAATAGGGTCGAAAATTCTTTGTACTCGCTCTGTACGCGATTTGAAGAGAATAAGCGAGGAAGCGTGAAATCAAATAATTTAGAATATAATTTGAAATATAGCACTTACTGTGAAATGATCGGACCGAATTATTTATTTGATTGTTTTACACCTATGGTGAAAGTTACGTCTTTAAGAGCTTTGTCATTAAAGAGAAAAACCCAAAAGTCTAAGGTTTTAGACCAAACTTCTGATTTTTTTTCTATCGAGGAAAGTTTGTCCAATCATGTTTTAATCGGACCAAATCCAAGGGGATATAATGAAAAATATTATATATTAATTTCAAATTTTTCGATCCATGCGTTCCTAACTTAATTCCATTTTAGTAAACTTTAGTATCGACGAAAACGGAGACCGCCGCGTTAACAACAGTAAAGAGAAATAACAAAAGGTTTATCTTATATCTGATCTGATTGTCGATACCAATCAATTGAAAGTATATTTTAATCAATATATCCGAGATTAGTACCTACCTATCTCATGATAAATAAACGCCAACATTAATGACAGAAGGTAGGTATGTTAGTGATTATTCTTAGTTAGTCAGTGTAAAACACAGTAACTAATCTGCGACATATTTATTGTAATTTTGTAAAAATTATTCCTCTACAGTGTCATAGCTCGATGTACTTAATAATTAGAATATTCTAAAGTTTCTACGAATAGTTGAGTAGTACTAAAAAAACGTATACAGTAGGTAGGTAGGTATTTTTTTTGCACCCATTCATTATTAGTTCATTGCTAAACAGCCTTGTGCTCGATAGAAATAAATTACTTATAAGTTGTGAGGGTTGTGTTGCAATTTCAATTATGGTGAAAATGTGGACGACGGTGTTGTGGACATTGATTTGTATAGTGTGCCCAGTTCTTACAGACGATGGATTAGAAAAATTGCTTGAAGAAAGAAATAGTCTCATACAAGAAGAGCTAGAAATGATGGCGGGCAGCGACATCGTATTAAATGATATCGAAGAGAAAGCGAACAATATCATCATGAAGCTGAAGGAAAAAGAAATTGATTGCGGATTTGTGAACCCTCAATATCATAACTTTTCTAAACACTTCTTTGATTACAAAGAGGAAGTGAAGAATTCAGAGCTCTTTAAGATAATTCAGAAGATGCCTAAAGGTGCCGCTCTGCACGGACACGATACAGGAATTTTAAGTCCAGATTATGTTGTATCTTTAACATACTTGGAAGATCTGTTTGTATGTTTTGAAGGAAAGTATATCCAATTTTTATTTTCCTTGGAAATGCCTACTTCCCCATGCAATACAGAATGGCAATTAATGAGAGATGCTCGCTATTCATCAGGCAACGTGGAAAAATTTGACGCTGTTCTTAGAAAATATTTCACTATAGTTATTGATAACCCACATGAAGTCTACACCGATGTAAATGCAGTTTGGTCGGCGTTTCAACAATACTTCATTGCAACTACAGGTCTATTTACTTATAAACCAGTTTGGGAAAAGTATTTTTATGATACTCTTCTGGCATTCAGAGAAGACAACGTGATGTATGTGGAAATAAGAAGCGTACTTCCCGAGTTGTATGATCTGTATGGAACTAAGTATGGTATATTAGACACGGCCGCTTCTTACAAAATGACTCACGATCAATTTATGAACGATTACCCAGATTTCTTTGGAGCAAAAATAATTTATGCCCCTTTAAGATCCGTTGATGCTAAAACTGTTAAAGAATATATCGCTAACGCAAAGATATTAAAAAAAGAATTCCCAGATATTATTGCAGGATTCGACTTAGTAGGACAGGAAGACTTGGGAATGCCAACCAAAGAGTTTTTTAAGATTCTTTTTGAAGCAGGTGACGAGTTAAATTATTTCTTTCATTCAGGAGAAACTAATTGGTTTGGAACTACCTCTGATGAAAACTTAGCAGATGCCATTGCCCTTAACACTCGACGCATAGGCCATGGTTATGCTATCATTAAACATCCTCTACTGATGGAAGAAGTTAAGAAAAGGAATATAGCATTGGAGGTTAATGTAATTTCTAATGCCGTTCTAGAGTTAGTAAGTGATATTAGAAATCATCCTTTGGCTTCATTTTTAGCCTTCAACTTGCCTGTAGTGATATCCAGTGATGATCCAGGAGTATGGGAGTCGGAGCCGCTGACTCATGATTTTTACGTCACTTTCGTTGGTGTTGCGAGTCGACGAGCTGATTTGAGACTTCTTAAAAAATTAGCTCTCAATTCTTTATATTATAGTGAATATTCTAATAAAGATAAAATAGTGCATGAATTTGAAATCAGGTGGACAAAATTCATAGAGGGAATCATTCAGGAATAATTTTTTTAGTAAACTTAGGTCATTATTTATGTTCAAAGTTGTTTGGCAATGGTGCTTATTCGGTTATAGGTAAGTTCGCGACAGGTTGACATGGCGATCAGGGTGAGGACGTCCCGCACACCCGCACAGCCCCCGCGCTTACCCGGTGCGGGATGGCGCAGGTGTGTGGGACGTCCCCCCGCCTTATACCCCGATTACCATGTCGACCAGTCGCGGACGGCATTTGTACACACAGTATCTCAGAACAAAATTAAATTGACAGGTATGAATGCTTTCATTTACCGCCCGCGCCACTGAAATGGGCATATACAAGTAGGTACGTTGGAAAAGGTGTGTTATAGATACAAAATGTAATTGATGGTTTTATTTCTAAGAATAATAATCAAAATAAACTTTTGGAACACCAAGCTACCTATTCGTTTTTTATTGATTAAATCTCTGGATGAAAGAGATAATTATTATTTTATTGATAACACAAATATTAATTACACAATCAAAATTATCGGAAAAGCAAAAATTTCCGCTATCGCTCAGATCTTAAGTTTTTATCTACCTTCCAACATGTGATTTATGTAATCAGAATGTTTTTACCTAGCTAATTAGGTATAGGTAGGTACAACTAACTAGTGTAGGTAGGTATAACTATCCAATGAAATTGGATATGTATTATGATATCCAGTGGGATAATTAGGTACAACCCAAAGACTACAGTGTATAAGGGTCGTCATCGTAATTATCAACCGATAGACATCTACAGGTACCTTCTCTTTTACCCCCCGTCCACACACTGCCCGTGTGTCATGGGAAGGAGCGAGGAACGGAGGCAGAGACGTAGTGTGGCCGCTCCATCGCTCCCTATTTTGTCGGTAAGAATACAATAGCACGCACGCTGCCACACTTTCGACGTCCATCGCGTTGCAAAGGCAAGCAACCTAGTGCGGCGGCGTCGCGAGAAATTGCGCGAGTAGAGCAGTGTGTGGACGCACAGTTAGGGATTTCCATTTTCCACACGCCTCGGTCTTGCGCCGCTTGCATCCAGCGGCGATTCCCTGCAACTCGTTGGATGTCATTTGTCCACCTGGTGAGGAGTCTCCAATCTGCCAACACTGCACTTTCCGAGGCGAAGTTACCATTTAGCAGAAGCAGCCAGCACCAACGTCCTCCAGAACCTTAAAAAGACGTCTTTCAAGTTTCAACACAGTGGTAAAACAAAAATCCTTTTGTTGTAGAGGGTTTGAGTTAAGTATAGAACAACCGACCAAGTGCGAGTCAGACTTGCGCACTGAGGGTTCCGTACTCGGGTATTTTTTGCGACATTTTGCTCGATAAATCAAAAACTATTATGTATAAAAATAAATAAAAATCAGTTATAGAATGTACTGATAAAGCCCTTTCATATGATACCCTATTTGGTATAGTTATCTTACTTTGAAAATTGAAACATATTTAAATTTTTAATGATGACGGATTTATTCCTTCACTTGTGCTATAAGACCTACCTACCTGCCAAATTTCATGATACTAGGTCTACTGGAAGTAGGTGGAACCCTATAGGTTTTCTTGACAGACACGACGGACGGACGGACGGACAGGACAGACAGACAGACAGACAACAAAATGATCCTATTAGGGTTCCGTTTTTCCTTTTGAGATACGGCACCCTTAAAAACGTAAGTACTTACCTATATATGTAAAATCTCAAGTATCTAGTAGAAGACCTAGCAGGCAGTAGCGTGCACAAGGCTCACAATCAGGGTATGCATTCGTTGGTAGGTTAGGTACCCACCTTAGATTAGCTATCGCCACATCCAGGAATCAAACTCGGATCTCCCTCTAGTAGACCACAGCGCACCATTACGCCAATAGAGGTCGTATAAAGGACATCTACTCCTAATTGCTCACCAAATCACCAGTGACTGTGTTTATCCGAGTTCCACTAATTAATGCTACTAATCGCCTATCATCGCTCGGTTTACGCACTTTGCTTCATGTAACCTTAGGCCTTGTTAGGACGCCCGTGTTGGCCTCCTATTCAGAGAGTCGAGGGTTCAATCCTGGACATGGAAAACGTGAGGAAACCTGCATGCCTGTGAGTTCTCTATAATGCTTTCAAAGGTGTATGTAGTTTTCTATTCTATTCTCTTCATTCTGAGAGGACACTCGTTCTCAGTAGTTGGCCAGTGGTGGATTGATAACGATGATAATGATAAGATAAATTCCCAATTTGACGCATCGGGTCCTCCCACCGCTATAGGTACCACTATGCCGGAAAAGATGTAAAAGAGTCACTAAACATCTGCTCCTAATTGCTCACCAAATCAACACTAGCGTCGGTGTTCATCCGTGTTCGACTAATTAGTGGTAGTGCTACTAATCGGCGATCATCGCTCGGTTTACGCGCTTCGCTTCATAGCATTGCTACGCTCCGACTGACAAATTGACTGTCATAGTCAATGTAGGATAACGCCGCGGCGCCTTTACAAATTGTCGCAGTATTAAATTAGGATACGAAATAATTAAATCTATTTTTAATTACATCTGTTTGACTGCAATCGCACCACTAAGAAATATATTTTTAAAGTGTGTCTGTCTGTCTGTTTGCTAGCGTTTCACGGATAATCCGGTCCATTGATTATTACCTATATCCAAACACCTAGTAGTAGTTTTAGGGCGTTTTGTTTCGATATATGAGTCCAGATTGTAGGTTTCATTCAGTGATCGAAATCATGAACTTTGGATTAGGTTTTTAACCCCCGACCTAAAAAGAGGGGTGTTATAAGTTTGACGTGTGTATTTGTGTATCTGTCTGTGGCATCGTACCTCCTAAACTAATGAACTGATTTTAATTTAGTTTTTTTTTTTTTGTTTGAAAGGTGGCTTAATCGAGAGTGTTCTTAGCTATAATCCAAGAAAATCGGTTCAGCCGTTTGAAAGTTATCAGCTCTTTTCTAGTCACTGTAACCTTCACTTGTCGGGGGTGTTATAAATTTTTAATTTACACTTGTAGGTCGTTTTATTGGTTGTCAGATTGTATATTTCATTCAGGTTTCGAAATCATGAACTTTGGACTTGGTTTTAGCACAGTTTGTTCTATGAGTTCAAACTTATATGCAGTGGGCCAATAATGTCTGATTTAAAAGGAAAAAAAATCTATTAGAAGTGTAAATAATAAATATACATACTTACCTACGCCGTTTTGGTTTTGTTCGACAGCTTCTCAAACAAATAAGTATATTACAGTGCCATTCATAGTCAATGCCAAAGGTTATCACTTATTCGTTATCACATTTCAGTTGACTTGTTTATTGTAATGGACATTATAAAATAATGTAGATATTATATTTACACACAGAAAAATATGCACTCACACTACACTTACCTATTAATAGTTCCGTATTTAGATCACTATGTTAGGCACAAGGCTTGCCCTTAATTATTTACTAATCTTTTTGCTAATAGTATATTTTATAAACTATAATATACAAAGTTGGGAACTTTATCATATGTATAACTAACTACCTCTATTATTACTACATATTATGCCTTACGAATATTCTTAGAATTTTATTTTCTTTCACGCTAAGTGTTCCAAGCCTACCTAAGGACAGTCCGCGCCCTGGTTGCGACATCGTAGTCGATTGCGCTGCTAAAGCAAGCAACGTTGAGCTAAGTCTGCAACCGGATTGGTTGCAGACCTATAGAACATAGGTACATAGGAACATAGGTATAGGTACCTACTTTGAATTTGCCCAATTTTGGCCTTTAATTTCCTCCTTGCCTCGGACGTCGATCACAGCTAAGTAATACCACGGCCATTACCCATTCTTCGTCTGTTTATAGTATTGTTCTATCCATAATCTGTCGAAGTTACCTACTTAGCGTCGTTCTTAATTGTCGAAAAAGACTATGCAATTTTTTGAAAAATGACAGTCGACAAAGACCTTCGTTACTTCGAGAGTCGACATCGACCTTTGTTTTCTCGACAGTCAACATCGAACTTCGTTTTCTCGACAGTCGATATCGACTTTCGTTTTCTCAAAGTATACATCAACCTTCCTTTTTTCAACAGTCGACATTGACCTACGTTACCCCGACAGTTGACATCGGCCTCCGTTTTCTCGACAGTCGGCATCGACTTTCATTACGTCGACAATCAAGATCGACCTTCGTTACCTCGAGGGTATTTTCTCCGCCGAGCGCACGTGGGGAAAATGCCCTAACGAAACGAAGGTAACGAAATTTAAAAAAGAGTAAAGGTAAATTCAAAAAGAGTTCTCGCGGCGGAGGAAAAACGCACCGCGAGAATCGTACTTTACGGCACAGATTGTTATGATAAAGGCCGATTCACACCTAACACGTACACGTGACACGTGCGTAGACGCGCGTAAACCCCTAACACACCAGGTTACGATACGTCCACGCTTACGCAAGCGGTGTGCCATGTTTCATACAGTTCCCACAGAATAATATACTTAATAGTACTTTACGTACAGTTCCATACATTACAACGCAATGGTACGCGCTACGTCTACGCTTACGCAACGTTTTTGTATGAACGAGCTATTAGTTTAGACATGAGCTAATTTAGTTTTGCAATAAACTCCGTGTCGGCAAATTGTCAGAGCTCATTTAGGTGTTCGCAGTAATAGACGACAGAGAGTGAAATTAGAGACGTTCGCCTTGATTTATGATGAGCCTGCCAGACGCTATATTATACCTAGTGTCATTGCTTTTGCGAGTCTAGAGTATCTCCATAATTTAGACAAGTGTAAATTTAAAATTTATAACACCCCCGACAAGTGAAAGTTACAGTCACTAGAAAAGAGCTGATAACTTTCAAACGGCTGAACCAATTTTCTTGGATTATAGCTAAGAACACTCTCGATCAACCCACCTTTCAACAAAAAAACTAAATTAAAATCGGTTCATTAGTTTAGGAGCTACGATGCCACAGACAGTACACAGATACACACGTCAAACTTATAACACCCCTCTTTTTGGGTCGGGGGTCAAAAAACTTTTTCCTGCGACTTCGTCCGCGATACATTTATATGATTAGTAGGCTAATGGCACTCAAGTGCGTAGGTATCAGTAAAAGAATTATAAGAATCGGATCCTTAGTTCTGGAGATAACCCGATCCGATTGCAAACTTTACCTCTTTAAGTTTATATCTGAGGATTTGTATATCTAAAACAGATTAAGAAGTATTTAATGAAACCACTAACTACTTAGTTACAATAAATAATTTATTTGATTCTACATATCTACTAGTAGGTCAATACATTAAAATTACATAGGCAATCCCAAAAAGGTAGACGTACTTGACGATTCAGCAGCACTTGTAAAAGTTAAATTGAATAAAAATATTTAGTTTTTTTTAAATCGTAAAATGTGGCCCATGTTGATTTACAATAATGCATTACTTACTTATCTAATCTTTAAATAAATAACTTTGTACAAGGTAGGTAAGTATAGTAACCAGTAATAACCATACTGCTTTTTATACAAGTGTAAATTAAAAATTTATATCTCCCCCGATAAGTGAAGGTTACAGTAACTAGAAAACAGCTAATAACTTTCAAACGGCTGAACCGATTTTTTTGAATTATAGCTTAGAATACTCTCGATCGGCTAGCCACCTTTCTAACGAAATAGCACAAAATTAAAATCGGTTCATTAGTTTAGGAGCTACGATGCCACAGACAGATACACAGATACACACGTCAAACTTTAAACCCCCCTCTTTTTGGGTTGGGGGTTAAAAAATTTGTCTAATATAATAGGTATCTCATTAAATTACGCAGGTATCTACAGTTTATAGAATTTTAATTAATTTTTTTAATTTAAATTAAATAAAAATAAGACGCTCCAAATCACTGGCAATCTTTAAAAATCGTGTCAAGAAACACTATCTATCACTATAAATCTTTAGTTTCTGTCATAGTATATTATGTACACTATGCTATTTATTTATTTAATTATATTATACAGATATGTTATATTATGTATGTGTATATGTTATATATATTTATTTATTTATTTATATATTTATTGTATAGTATGTACCTATTAGAGTGTATGTCTATGTATACGTAATTGTATATATACATGATGACTCCTCGTCTTATCCTTTAGGTTCGAACATACGGGTTACCTGGGAGAGATCACTTTAGATAAATAAATAAATAAATAAATAAAAATTTAAATTTAATTTAATAAAGAATTTAATTAAATATTTTTAATTTTAATTACTTTATGCCTAGTAGGTAATTTAATACAACTTTCATTTTGATGAGTCAACAACTAAATAGATTCACAGGATGCCGGAACTCTTTAGTCTTCACAAATAGGATATCTATCAGTGAAATTCATCAGTTAATACAATTGATCATCACTGTTCTTTCGGATCACAGATAATAATACCCTACATATCAAACGTGTTTTCTATCGACCAACAAAAATGATCAAAACTGAATCAATCCTCGAAAACATTATAATAATATAACATTTTTTAATACTTATTTACCAACATCACCCAAATATTCTAATTATATCCCTAACGAAGGCATTCCACTGTCTGTGTAACTGTCTAATCATGTCAAATTTACCTTTATTATCCAAAGCACTATATCTAATCGAGTTGATCACTAACTGTTTTAACATGCGTAAGTCTGCCTTTTTGCTGGCAACACCCACAAATGCGATATAGTAGTCCGTGGATAAGGGATCCGCTCCCCAAGCACCAGGATCATCGCTTGATAAAACAAGAGGCATTCCGAGGGCTAAGTATGTAGCCAATGGATGGTTCCTCACATCACAAACTAAAGACAACACCACGTTCGACACCACATTTACTTCGATCGCTATATCCCTGTTCCTCACTGCAGCCATAAGCGAAGGATGTTTTATTAATGCATATCCGTGGCCAATCCTTTTAGATCCCAAAAGAATTGCATCCACTAAATTCTCATCTGAAACTGTTCCGAACCAATTCGTTTCTCCACCGTGGAAATAAAAGTTCATATCCTTCTTTGCTTCTGAGAGTATAGGGAGAAAGTCCAGTAACGGTTTCCCCAAGTCTTCCTGACCTACTAAATCGAATCCAGCGAATACATCTGGCAGTTCCTCTTTTATTCTTCGAGCTATATTGATGGTGTCAAGGACTTGATTAATCCCAGTAGCACGATATTTTGACACTATCAATTTGATGCCAATAAAATCTGGATAATCTTCCTTAAATCTTTTCGCTACTCTGTGGTAGAGACGCGGTAGGTACATTCGGTCGTATTCAGTGCCATTCAGTTCATATAAAATTTTCAACCCACTCCTCACTTCGATGTACATAACTTTATCGTTGTAGAATTCTCGTAGCGCCTCATAGAAGAACTTTTCTCGAGCCGGCCTGTAAGCTATCAAGTCATTGATGGTTTCCGCCACTTTATTGAACCTTTTCCAGACGTAATTGATATCTCCCGTATAGTCTTTTTCATCATCAGAATACATGGTAAAGTGACTTTTCAGTTTATCGTCGAATGCTTGTAGATTTTCGGTACTGTTCCTTAGTTCGCTGAGTAGTTGCCATTTAAAAGGACAAGGTCGTTGGGGGACGCTGTAGGAGAAGTGTAATTTTAAATTGTCATCCGCCGAACATACGTATAAGTGGTCTTCATACGTCAGCTCTAGTAAGCGATCCGCGCTAAGCATAAGCGAGCTGTGGACATGAAGCGCAGCTCCTTTGGGCATTCTTCTAATTATCTGATACACTTTGGAATTACCAATATCATTTTTGTAGGCGAAATAGTGTCTTGAGAAGTTAAAGTGCTTGGGATTGTGAAAGGATTCGTCCACTTCCTCATTCTTGTAGTGCATAAGAATTTCGTTTGCTCTGTTTTCTTCGTCGGTCAGTCTAAGATTGCCACCCACTTGTAGGTCAGACTCTTCCGCTAGTAAATTGGCTCTCTCCATGTTGTAATCAAACATCTTGGCCCAGACATTGTGTGCACTGAACAGAAATAGGACACTCAATATGATAACATTATACATTATTTCCCTTTTATTTCCACTGTATCTTTACTATCTGGGGTCACTTATTGACAATCTGCGGTCAATGTTACGGCCGACTGAGCTGGCAAGGCAGGCATTGTAAGTTTATATAGACCTTGTGCAATTTGCAACTTGGAGATTTTGTTTATCAATGACACAAAACAAAACAGAACAACGTTAAAATGCATTTAAATCTGATTTGCAATTTGCTTCGCCAATAAATTCTCGGGAGTCTTCTACCATCTTTAACCTTACGTGCTACCTCGATTTTATTCACCGTGTCCATATTCACCTGACTGACAAACCTACCTGAATTATCACTAATGTGAACAAAATTTAATAGCAAGTGGAAAACCTTGGAATTAAATTACCTATCTGATGGTTTGTGTTATATATAGTAGAGAGGTTAGATAGGTAGGTATTATTACAAAAAATACACGCATACGCGCGCCTTCAGTGTGGCGTCCTGTCGCGCAGTTACCGCTGCACATCGCTGCCTCTCGGTTTGTACCTGTAAAAGAAGTTCTCAGGTAGGTACAGGTAGGTATTTTTCCATGTAAGAAATAAGAATAAAATATTATATACCTGATAAAACATCAATAGATAGGTTTTTATCCCTTGAAGTTGCAGATATTTACTACTAGAGTAAAATGAAGGAGTATCTAGAAATTATAGGATCGAATACTTTATGTGTAGGAACGTTGCGTTAAAAATTATAACTATAAAATTAATTATAAAATATGTGCCATAAAAAGATATAAAAGAGGAATAATAATAAGTACTATATTAATGTATATTTTTAACTAGTGCCATCTAGTACAAACTACACGTACTACATCGTAAATATCGTAACAGTTTTATCAATTGCAGCGGGGTCTTCTCCGTTTGGCTTCAACTCGGCCAAGACGGGGACTGTACGGGGCACACCGGTCCCGACCTCGAGGCGTAGGTTCAGTGTGTTTGGGCAAATAGTTTCTAAAATGGCACAATATGTGGCGCTAGCATGCATGCATACATGTTGTTCACGATATTGTTCACAATAGAGCTTTTAATTAATTATTACTCAGAGGTTTCAATTAATAATTATTATTATTACAGTAGGTACGACATACGTATTGGTTATTTAAAGTGTGATAGGCTGGATAAGTATAACTGACGATAATTTTTAAAATCAATTTAATTGTTGGTTGCTACTCAAAGCTAGATGGAGTTACGGTCCAATTTATTTATTTATGAAATTTATCAGCGCCATCTTGTATTCAGTAGCTGTCACAAAGTATATTATTGCAATACAATTATACACAATCGGATTTGACCCTTCACGGCGGAAATGACTAGTTATAGGCTATAATAGCCTACGGCTCTACGCTATACAAAGACGAAACCTTAGCCTTCCAAGCCTAAAAATAGAAGGATCTAGGTAGTAAGATGAGGAAATCCCGGGCAGGTCTCTACCTTGACTTGGGTCAACTGATATCTAACTGATTTTTGGCTAAGTACTTCCAAGTTCCAACTATCCCGTCCGAGTAAGTTGGAATTTTATTTTACAATATATATACTATACTATATAGGAATACCTGACTTCGTCTGTGTTGGCGTTTTCAGGCGCGCGTGCTCTGCCTTTTTGGTGTGTTTTTTTTTTTGTTAAAAGTGGCCGGGTTTTATGTTTTATCGGTGTTTTTGGTGGTGGAACTGACTGAAGCGCTCTAAAGGGGTGCCGCGCGTGTGTCGGCGAGCGCCGGCACAGACGAAGTCCATACTTATATAGTTTCCCTAACTTGTAAATAACTACAAGCTTGATATTGGCTAGTCTTTGTAAAGCCAGACGAGAGAGAAAAAAAAAAGTATACACCTCCTGACGGTACCTACTTTTCATATTTTTATTTTCATTCTCAGGTGTTTGCAAGTATTCTTACCTATCTAATAAGTATGTCCCACGACGGGTATTATACGCTACGAGGCAGGCTCATTATTTTTTTGATACTTGAAATCAATCTACCCATTACATCGGTCCTAACATCAGCCTGCCCATTGCCGGGATGTTACGGATATTCTGTAGCACCTTGTACCTACTTGCCTATTTGAGAGTTTGGTAACCAGACATGGGTTCTAGGTTTGTCACTCCGATTAAAATGATTGAGATTTCAAAAAAAATAATCACAAATCCTATTTTAATCATTGCCTACATCCACAACATAACATTTATATAGCTGGCAACAGATCCATGGTAAGATCGATTTTGATTCGACTAAATAGTTTTGTCAAAACCGACGGCAAATTAATGAGTGATAACATAGGCCGCTGCGAATTTGTTCTATGGCGACGCGATGCGACGGCACGAGTCGGACCCCCACACGAAAGCAGGTATCGTACAAGAAATAACTCTTTAATCTTTGTGGCTTCCCTACCTAATCACAAATTCACGGTTTTCTCCTTTACTTGTGGTCAACGGGAAGTACCTACCTACCCTATAAGTTTTGATTCGATTAAGCCTATCTTGACAGACACAGATAGACAGACAGGTTTTGGTGAGCCTAAATCTCGCCGAAAGATTCGTCCTGATTAACCGACTGATCTTTCAATGCACAGCCTAAACCCCTTGTATTAGAAACTTGAAATTTTAAGAAAAAGTTCCTTTTATGACGTACCTACGGTCCATCTACCATCTAGGCCTCATTAAGAACGGATTTTCGAAAATTCCACCCCTATACTTAGAGGGGTTAAATATATTTGGTACTAAAGTTCGTAATTTTTCAAGTTAAGTACCTTTTAGGTATATTCCTAAAAATTGGTAATTGGGCTTTCAGTTAAAACTTAAGAAATACTTACGCATTTCATGATGATGTTTGATGAAATTCTACTCCCAAGGGGGTTAAATAGGGGTTAAAAGTTTATAATGAAACTCATTTCATTTCCCCAGTTAAGTATATCACTAAAGTAAAAACTACATAAAATAATCTGTAGAACAATGTTACTTTATGTAAAAGAAACTATTAAATTTAAAGTCTGCGCTCGTCTCCAAGTCACGAAGTTTCATCCATAACTCGAGGTGGCCTCAACTTTACTACATAAAAGATATAAAGATATAAAGTCACTCCGTCGCGTCTGTCTGTAGGAAACAGCTAAGCTCAAAAAGTGATCAACGGATATTTAAGTAAGTACTTAAGTAGGTAGGTATGTAGATCTAGTAGATAGGTAGTACTACTACCTACCTACTATAGTCGACGCATTTTTAACTGAGGTCATAAATCATATTTATCCGTCTCGCTCGCACTTGGAGGTCTTATTGAGAGGTGTGGTAGGTGTGTAGTGATGTGCGTAAGAACTGTAGAGGTGCATATTGATAACGGGATAGGTACGATCGATATGCTAAATTATGTTAAGCATTAATAGGAATAATTTTTCGCTATCTAAAAATAAAAGTTTTTAATTTGTACGATAAAATGTTTGTGTCGACGTAATCATAGAGAAACTGTATAGATCGTAATGTGGCCCCGAAAAGGGCCGTTTTTATCTTTTCCTAGGGATATTTCTGAGTTCTTCAAAATCCTCATCCGTATCTTCCCCATCTGTGTCATCTTCCTGTAGGTTAATTATAGCGACTCGTACGAATCGCTAGTAGGTTCCTGCTTTGCACGAATGAACAGAGTACCTACCTATCTATCCTTGACTTAGGTAGGAAGTAGATTTTCGATTGTATTTTGAATGAATAAAACTTTTATTGGACGTGACCACAAAATTAATACAGAAAAAACACATATACGGAATACATTAGGTAATAAGTACAAAACAAACACACACAATACATACCTATTTTAGATTTTAAATTAAGTAGTTAAGTACCTACCTATGTTATTTTATTTCATTTCATATCGTTTAAGTATACTTTAATTATAATACTAACTATTAAACTTAAAAATCTTGTAAGTTAAAACACGCCATTTTTTCTTTTTGTCGCCTATTCCGCAACATTGAAAGATGTATTACACCTGAAAACATAAAGATAAGAAGATATAATTAAGTGTCGATACGGGATTTGAAAGTAACCATAGACGAGCGAAGTCACGGGACAAAGCTACTAAGTACCTACCTAATAAAAAATAACCTGAGGGCAAATCGTGATGATGACGTGCCATTATGCAAATGCGTCACTTTTTTACCCTCGGTAAAGGAATTTGAACTCTATTCCCAAAGTTTAAAGAGCTTTATCGTGGTAAGAGGTTGGATTAACAGTATGGGTGAGAACGTGGTGATATAAACGACGTGACTGTGGGTTATCTTGTGTGACTTAGATTTATCTATTTGGAGCACGAGAGTTTTTCGAAATAGATTAATGAAGAAGGAGGTAACTTAAGTAAGTTTTTCTCGTTTTGAGAAAAAATAAGTAAACTCTAAACAGGAAAATTGCTCAAGTTTAGTTTAAGTTTAGGTAAAGTTTAAGTTAAGTTAAGTTTAGGTAGGTATTTATTTACCTACCTACTTATATCGCTACTCATAAAAAAAGTATACGTCTAATCACCAGAAATTATAGGTACACAGACATTGTTGATACTTGTAAATATTAAATAGATAGATAGAAATCGTAACTTTTATAAAATATTATAGCACTAGGTATGTATTTAAGCAATCCAAAGCTCCGATAATAAAATCAGATCCGACGGCTGACTTTATTCAGGTAGGTAAATCGTATCCAAAGAATCTGAAAAAAAAAGAAATAACTTATTGCAAAAATATACTTTACCTGTACCTATTTGCTAACTTAAATTAAATTAAGTACAAAATTAGTAAAATAAAATAATCATCTCCCAAGAATGAATATCACGTGTGAGTGTATTAAGAAATACAAATGAAAAAATCTAAAACTTATTGCGAAATATAAATTATGTGTAAGTACAAAATTATTGAAATAAAATATGTAAGTACCTAGTTTGCAATAGCTAGGATCACTTTAAACTATTACTTAAATCAAGTAGGTACCTAAGTCAAACTGACCCAAAAAACTAGGTTTCCAAATGCTCCAAAGTGGGTCCAAAGACAATAATTACCCCACGCTTCCACATGTCGTTCGCTCCCTACAATCATTCGGTCAATTTGACAATACGGGCCCCTGTTTTCAAAATATTTGCCGGACCGGACCAGGCAATTCCATGAGTGGGTCCCCCGAAAAATATTTTCAATTGAATAATGCATCCTGCCACGGCCATTATCGTTAATGCGTGCCGTTCCTCAATGTGTTTCATTCTTTTGTTCCAGATTTTGGGCTCTAGCACTCGTTTTTGAATCAAATTGTTCCTTTAGATAATGGGAGTGCTGTTAATTTAATATCGATTAACGTCACAACATCCATCCATATTATCCATATTAATTCCATACTAATATTATAAAATATCCGAAAGTGTGTCTGTCTGCTAATTTTTCACTGCCCAACAGTTTAACCGATTTTGATGTAGGTAATTTGGTACAGAGTTAGCTTACACCCTGGGGAAGGAGATAGGCTACTTTTATCCCGGAAAATCAAAGAGTTCCTAAAGGGCCATTCTTAAAGGCCCATTCGTTTAACCAATTTATATGAAAGGTACAGAGGAAGCTTGCATCCCGGAAATTGACATAGGCAACTTTTTATTTCGGAAAAACAAAGAGTTCCCACAGGATTCTTAAAAAAACTAAATCCACACGGACGAAGTCGCGGGAATCACCTAGTAATATATAATATAAGGTAGGTAGGCATATTTAATTTCTTTGCTTCATTTCAATCCATCGCTGGCCCGCTACTCGAAGAATGGTCTCCACTCAGAATGAGAAGGGCCTAGTCAACCTTATGGCTGTAGTAGTACCGTGACTAGGCCCAGTGTAGGCCAAGTGTGACCAAAATTCAAAAATTGTGACCTCTGAGAAAATTGTGGAAAACTCTCAGGCATGCAGATTTCCTTCCAATATTTTCTGATCTTTTCTGGCATGCACCTTTAAATCAAGTGCGTTAATTAAAGGTGCATGCCAGGGATAGAAATCCGGATCCCCTAATAGCTGATCGCTGTCTTAACAACTAGGCTATCACAAGATTTAATACCATACATTTCGGTACACCGTATTTACCAAGCACTTAATTACCTAAGTAAATATAATGCGTCCCAACAAATCCATTTATTTTTTTTTATTTTTTATTTTAAATCCATTTTAAAAATAAGTATGACACTATTAAATGATAACAACAAAATGCTTATTACATAACCACCTGATTTTAAAGATTGAAGGCGGGTTTTTGCTCTCATTAAAGACGGATGCAATCCGGGACAATGCGAGACCCGGTCTTAAATCTATCATGGGCATGGTGTCGACGACTTCAAAAGACGCCGCCACCATTGTGTCTACCCCTCCCCCCAACCTACTGAGGGAGGGGGGGTCGTATTTGCATATTAAAGAGCCGCTTAACGTATTGTGACGATTGAGATGTTATTTCTTATTTGAACGTCTGTTAATTTGGTTTGGAAGGTATATTATCTTGTCTTTAGGTACACTAATCTTTGAGCTTCTCTGAGAAAATGTTTTTTTTATTGAGGGCAAGTTAAAGTTACATTGGTGCTCTTGAGTATGTCAATAATCGTACGAAGTATATGTACAATATCCTACGAAGTTCTCAACATTTTTCATAAAGATGTTCTTCGATCAGGTGGTCTCCGCTGCCTGTTTTTTCCTGAATTATGAGTGGAAGGAGATTGTATTTGCTATTCTTCATAATATAACCAAAGTAATCCAACTTCCTTACATTTATAGTCTTCAGAATTTCAAGATCTTTGCTTAGCCATTTGTAGTCATGTTCTGTGCCGCAGTTTACGACAGAGCTGAAACTTGTAACAAAACGTCGAGGCTTCAACGTCACTGGCAGGCATCAAATGTTCCCATATTTGACGCTATAATGTATAGACTAAATAGTCTATACATTATAGCGTCGTCTATTTTTCTTTGCTTTTGCGTCACCCATAGCCTAATATTTAACATATCGTCGATGCAGGATCAATCGAAAAGTTCCCTTCAAGAGCGAGGGAACTTTTCGATTGATCCTGAATCGCTCTGCCTGTGTCCACAAAATTCTCAACATTTTTCTGAGACACTCTAACAACTTTTCAATTCCATTCCATCAGCCTGTATGCGTCCACTGCTGGATATACTTAGGCCTTTCCAAGAGCGCGCCACCTTACACGGACCTCCGCCTTCCTCATCCACCCGCTCCCCGCCACCTTCATCAGGTCATCGGTTCAGCGGGCTGGAGGTCGTCCCACACTGCGCTCACCGGTACGCGGTCTCCACTCCAGACCTGCACCACACATCTGCCCCATCGGCCGTCGTTGGTTCTGCGACAGACATGATCTGCCCATTGCCACTTCAGCTTGCTAATCCTTTGCGCTCTGTCGGTCGCTCCAACAATTTAGTTGGTATTAATAGGATTTTTCAGCTGTGTGCATTTAGATGTCAGCGACGCGTCGGTAGAGACTTTAACTTTAAGTACAGAATCACGGATTTTTAAGGTAAGAATTTAAGTTTACGTCTTGCTTCAATAACACCAACAACCATATTCATTGTGCCGTTAGACACCATCTGTTGCACTAATGGCAGTGGCCCCGAAACCGCAATGCGTATGCAGAACCTAACCACAGCGACGTTCCACTAATTATTCCTCATTACACACAAAAACACCTCACCCCAAGCTTTTTTGTTATTTTTTTTTGTTCATTTTTATGAATACGGGAGAGAAAATGGTTTATCAATATAACAAGTATAGGTAAGCTGTCTTACCTATACTACCTATTGGTTGGTTATTGGTTTATCATAAATGTCCCTAATTATTTCTTCAAACTACTTAGGTACAGATTAAATCACACTAATATAATATTATAAAGGCAAAAGTTTGTGTGTATGTATGTAGGTATGTGTGTATGTTTGCTACTCTTTCACACAAAAACTACTGGACGGATTTGTCTAAAATTTAGAAAATTAGAAATTTAAAATTATCCCGGAAAATCAATGATTTCCCACGGGATTTTTAAAAACCTATACCCATGGGAACGAAGTCGCGGGCATCAGCTAGTATATTATAAATATTCCAAGAAGAAAAATAAATCAATAGCACGCCTACTACATATTCAGAATTCACTGACTATTAAAAGATACGGTTACGTTGTACTAACTACCTATTGATATGATTACCTGTCTGTGTGCACCTTAAACGTTTAATGGTGGGTATCTAGTTCCTGAAATTAGCTTAGGAAGTTAGAATATACGAGTAGATACATGAATAGCGATAATATAAAGATAAAATTTGCTTAAGTTTGTTACTATAATTTCTCATTAAGTGAAGTGTTAGTATAATTTCTTTTTAGAATAAAATTCTTTAACCACAATAGCGAACGTACCTCAGAAAGGAGGTAGGTATATCGAATTAAAGCAAAGATTAGGATTTTAGGCCCTCATAATTAGTGAACTAATTTTGGATAAGTATAGATCACTACGGAACAGTTAAAAAGTTGAGCTCGATTCGCTCTTTGTAACACTAACTGCAGATCGCGTGCTATGGTTTTTTGCATATTGATGGATTAGGTTTTTCAAAAGAGGCGCTTACGCATCCGGTTCTATTTAAATGGTGTAAAAAAATTAAGACCAATTTAGTTGTTCTGCCGAAAGAATGGTGTTACTAAAAGCTTCCTTATTTTGGGAACTGGCCTCTTAATAACTGTCATCTTTGTCATAATCTATTTTTAACCCCTGACCCAAAAAGAGGGGTGTTATAAGTTTGACCTATGTACCTGTGTAGCTGTCTGTGGCTTCGTAGCTCCTATACTAATGAACCGATTTTAATTTAGTTTTTTTGTTTGAAAGGTGGTTTGATCGAGAGTGTTCTTAGCTCTTGTCTTAGCTATACCTAATCCAAGAAAATCGGTTCAGCCGTTTGAAAGTTATCAGCTCTTTTCTAGTAAGTATAACGGTAACCTTTACTTGTCGGGGGTGTCAAAAATTTTTAATTTACTGCTTATTTAATGCTTATCTGTACATATAAAAGTAAGTATATGTACAGATTAGCATAAGTTAAGTACACCGGTCACATAGGGCCATTTTGAGAAACATTGCATGCTCTAGATATATGAAATAATAGGTACCTACCTCTCATGCCATGCATGTTATTAATCGAGGTCAAGTCCCTACCCCCCGCAATACAAAAGAAAAGAATGACAATAATGATGATTGTTAATATGTCTGTTCTCAATTTCTCATGACACAAGAGGCCATCAGTAATTATCGTCTCATTGTCGATGACGACATATTCGAAAGACAGTTGCGAATTCAATTATTGTTGTCTTGAAAAAAGACACCCCTAATTTATTGTTATTCAAGAATTATAATAGGCTCTGTGGCAAATTACCCTTAACAATGTGGGCCAAATGACATTTTTTAAGACTTCCAATTATCTATAACTACCTATTTGTATTATTAGGTACCTAATAAGATGCCCGTGTCAGATCAAGATAAATTTATGCCTATATTTACTATGTTATAATTGATCCAATCGTAAACTTAGAGACTGAACTACATATTGGTTATTATATTTGGAACGGAAACGTTATTATTCCGCGACAATTTTCACTGTCAATGTGCTGCCATCAAACAAGAGTATGATATTGTTATAATGTCTTTTATTATTCATCATAGTTTAATTTGGTATCTAGGAATATGACAATATGTAAAATATTAAGATTCAAATTATCAATACGTATCACTAGTTAATTTATTGTAAAATAAATACTGTCAATATACTAAGATTGACATGATACTACTGGATTTAACATTTATCATACAGTAGTCAATAGTTATTATGTAAAATAAGGAATAAGAGAATATCTAAAATATTATGATGTTAATTATCAATACATGTCATTAATTATTAATTGTGAATTAAATACTGTCACTATACTAGGGTTGACATGATACCGCTGGATTTGGTATACAGTTGTCAATAGTTATTATGTGAAATAATATGTAAACCATCGATTTATTATGTAATTAATTATTATTGTCAAATTAACAATATGTAAACCATAAATATGTGTTGCTGATGATATAATTATGTTAAATTAAATATTGTGTTAGGTTGGTACATTGTACCAACCTTCAAATAAATATTAAGATGGACGTCACAATGGATTCCCGCCTTGTTTGCGATGGCAGTGTCTATAAAAGTACCTTACCTCGACGGAGGGAGGTCATTCTTGTGGAATAATTCAGTCTACGTCATTCTTGTGTTATAATTCAAATAGTAAAGTCAGTCTGGTTCAAATGGTGAAGTTCTTGACGCCAGAGCAAACAAGGGCGGCAGGTTATACCAAAGTTAAGTATTCTTATATTTTATTGATAATTGATATAATTGATAACCATTTGCTGGTTATAACTGATTATTAAATATGTTTTAGTACTATGTATTGAATGTTGTAATGGTTTTAAAAGACGTGTGTTGTGGAGTTTCTTTGCCCTTTCTTCTCCACGACGAAACACCTTTGCGAAACGGGCGGTAGAGTCATCTTTAAATAAATAGATCTATGCTGAACAATACAATAAAATACAGATAGATCTATAAAGATTAAAGTGAGAAAGATATCTGAATAAACGACTAATTATTATTATTCAGCTTGCTTTGTTTTACTTAGGTGTTTACTACCTACCCTCTCTTGGTAATTAATTAACTTTATCTATTGAAGTGAAAGTATAGATTAGGTTTTTAATTTATTTAATTTTAGAAAACAGTTTAGGATTCTTACTTTTACTAAATAATACAGTAGTTGCTTTGCTTGATTTTAATTGTTAAATGATTTAACATTTAGGCTTTACCTGACAAAATCATAGCTACCTACAAGTTTAAATAAAAGATAGATGATAACTTTTATTAGTCATCATTTAAGCCCACTTTATAATTTAAATTTAACATCAGAAGTAGGATTCGATAAGATCTTGTCTTAATACTAATACTTTTCAAATGCTTTCAGTAATCGTGGATGCGGCCTCTCCTCGAAGCGACAGGCTTCTGCCTGTCGTCAACGGCACTTGGTGCTGGTAATCCGAAGGCCAGAGAACGATGGACAACCCTGTCGTCAGTGGCCTTGATGCTAGTTTGGCACCGCTAGTTAAAACGTTTCTCCATTGGTGAAATTCAATGCTACAGCTAAGTTCTAGTGTTTATTTTTTTTTAGTGAGGGTGGTTACAAAAATTTTAGTTAATAAGACAAATCTAGATTAAGATAATTTTATTTAGATAATGGTAAATCTAGTTAGGCGTCAGATTGGCCGAGCGATTTATATAAAATGTATTTGTGAAATAATCACAAAATTATAATACTCTATCAAAGCAAAAATAACAACAAAACAATAGATTTGCTTTCAAGAATATTATCATATCCATTTACTTCAGCTAAAAGTCTGAAGGCTGTGTGTATTTTCTAAATTATGATTTACATAACCTAAGCATTAAAAAAGAACTATTTTATCTTCACTTTCTTTTCTCTCTTAAAACAATTTACGTATTTTTTTGTCACTCGAGTATTTTCATTTGTCTCTTTTCAAACAACTTTGCTTAAAAATTATTTCCTTTAAATATAGTTTGATTTTTAATCTTACTAATAAAATATCCTTACTGTTTCTATATTTAGCAAACCAATCAAGTATATAGAATATAGATACCTAATTTTAATAAGTCTTCCTACTAATAGTAATACATCCATTTTATTCTAGGAACAACTACATTATAACATTTTATAATTTTTGTTTTCTCTAGTTGTTTTGAAAGAGGAAGGAAGGCAGAAATCACATACAATAACATAAAATAAAGACGATGTTTATTCACATAACAAAAGATAGGCACAATGTTTTATAACAACAAATAAAACAAATTCTATAATAATCCAATTTCGGTCTGACGTCTAGCTATCTTAGTTTTCATGGCAGTAACATTGACATTGAATCTTTGAATATTAATTGTGTTACGAATAACACAATCGTATTTATATATAATCTATTTTATATACGTTGGTACTTTGTTACGAATGACATCATTTTATATATTTTTTTTTCATGTCGGTATTTTGCTACCGCAGTTGATTTACTTTCACTGGCTACAATGTTCTATTTTTCTATGTACTTCGAGAGCGAAGTACTTATCAGAATGGCCGAATAAGAGATATAATATGCTAATTATTTATACTTTAAATGACAGAAAGAAGAAAAACAAAGAAGAAAAACAAAAAAAAAAAAAGCAAAAAAAAAAAAAAAATCTTTTAGTGTCAAATGGTCAAACGGTCAAAAGATTAATAATCCCAAATGAGACAAGGACAAATAGAAAATTAGGTTAGTTAGTTCTGCTTGTACTAATCATTACCAGTACTAATTCTTAACTTCTATTAATACTTTTTTTTTTAAGAAGTTTTTAGTCTGGTAATGTTAGACGTCTTGAACTTGACAAATACTAGTACTGTGATCTAGTACTTGTCTCTGGTACAAGCCCATATCTTTATGGGGGGCAGATCGTTAGGTAGGTAGGTGTTAGTTCTGCTTGTACTAATCATTACCAGTACTAATTCTTAACTTCTATTAATACATTTTTTTTAAGAAGTTTTTAGTCTGGTAATGTTAGACGTCTTGAACTTGACAAATACTAGTACTGTGATCTAGTACTTGTCTCTGGTACAAGCCCATATCTTTATGGGGGGCAGATCGTTAGGTAGGTAGGTGTTAGTTCTGCTTGTACTAATCATTACCAGTACTAATTCTTAACTTCTATCAATACATTTTTTTTTTAAGAAGTTTTTAGTCTGGTAATGTTAGACGTCTTGAACTTGACAAATACTAGTACTGTGATCTAGTACTTGTCTCTGGTACAAGCCCATATCTTTATGGGGGGCAGATCGTTAGGTAGGTAGGTGTTAGTTCTGCTTGTACTAATCATTACCACTACTAATTCTTAACTTCTATTAATACATTTTTTTTTTAAGAAGTTTTTAGTCTGGTAATGTTAGACGTCTTGAACTTGACAAATACTAGTACTGTGATCTAGTACTTGTCTCTGGTACAAGTCCATATCTTTATGGGGGGCAGATCGTTAGGTAGGTAGGTGTTAGTTCTGCTTGTACTAATCATTGCCAGTACTAATTCTTAACTTCTATTAATACTTTTTTTTTAAGAAGTTTTTAGTCTGGTAATGTTAGACGTCTTGAACTTGACAAATGCTAGTACTGTGATCTAGTAATTGTCTCTGGTACAAGCCCATATTTTTATGGGGGGCAGATTGTTAGGTAGGTGTTAGTTAGTTCTGCTTGTACTAATCATTATCAGTACTAATTCTTAACTTCTCTTAACATTTCTTTTTTTTTAAAAGAAGTTTTTGGTTTGATAATGTTAGACGTCTTGAACCTGACAAATGCTAGTACTGTGATCTAGTAATTGTCTCTGGTACAAGCCCATAATATTTATGGGGGGCAGATAGTTAGGTAGTTTATTTAGGCTGCTGATGACCGCCCTGTTGCTCTACCGTTATGTTCCACTCAGTGGGAATAGGTATTTTGCAATAAAGGCCGGAGGCAGTAGTCTGCTGAGTTACTGACCCACTCGGTCTAGATCTTCACGCACAGCAGGTGAGAGGACTGAGAGGGGGGTCTCTAACTAATAGGTTAGCTATTAGCTTACAGAATTTTTTTTTTTTTTTTGTAGCTTACAGATATTTTTTTTTGTAGCCTACAGATATATTTTTGGTAGCTTACAGATATTTTCTTTTTAGCTTTTAGCTAGGCATTTTTCTTTTCTTTTCCTTTCTTTCCCCTATGTACTTCGAGAGCGAAGTACTTGTCAGTCTGGCCGTGTCAGATCAAGATAAATTTATGCCTATATTTACTATGTTATAATTGATCCAATCGTAAACTTAGAGACTGAACTACATATTGGTTATTATATTTGGAACGGAAACGTTATTATTCCGCGACAATTTTCACTGTCAATGTGCTGCCATCAAACAAGAGTATGATATTGTTATAATGTCTTTTATTATTCATCATAGTTTAATTTGGTATCTAGGAATATGACAATATGTAAAATATTAAGATTCAAATTATCAATACGTATCACTAGTTAATTTATTGTAAAATAAATACTGTCAATATACTAAGATTGACATGATACTACTGGATTTAACATTTATCATACAGTAGTCAATAGTTATTATGTAAAATAAGGAATAAGAGAATATCTAAAATATTATGATGTTAATTATCAATACATGTCATTAATTATTAATTGTGAATTAAATACTGTCACTATACTAGGGTTGACATGATACCGCTGGATTTGGTATACAGTTGTCAATAGTTATTATGTGAAATAATATGTAAACCATCGATTTATTATGTAATTAATTATTATTGTCAAATTAACAATATGTAAACCATAAATATGTGTTGCTGATGATATAATTATGTTAAATTAAATATTGTGTTAGGTTGGTACATTGTACCAACCTTCAAATAAATATTAAGATGGACGTCACAATGGATTCCCGCCTTGTTTGCGATGGCAGTGTCTATAAAAGTACCTTACCTCGACGGAGGGAGGTCATTCTTGTGGAATAATTCAGTCTACGTCATTCTTGTGTTATAATTCAAATAGTAAAGTCAGTCTGGTTCAAATGGTGAAGTTCTTGACGCCAGAGCAAACAAGGGCGGCAGGTTATACCAAAGTTAAGTATTCTTATATTTTATTGATAATTGATATAATTGATAACCATTTGCTGGTTATAACTGATTATTAAATATGTTTTAGTACTATGTATTGAATGTTGTAATGGTTTTAAAAGACGTGTGTTGTGGAGTTTCTTTGCCCTTTCTTCTCCACGACGAAACACCTTTGCGAAACGGGCGGTAGAGTCATCTTTAAATAAATAGATCTATGCTGAACAATACAATAAAATACAGATAGATCTATAAAGATTAAAGTGAGAAAGATATCTGAATAAACGACTAATTATTATTATTCAGCTTGCTTTGTTTTACTTAGGTGTTTACTACCTACCCTCTCTTGGTAATTAATTAACTTTATCTATTGAAGTGAAAGTATAGATTAGGTTTTTAATTTATTTAATTTTAGAAAACAGTTTAGGATTCTTACTTTTACTAAATAATACAGTAGTTGCTTTGCTTGATTTTAATTGTTAAATGATTTAACATTTAGGCTTTACCTGACAAAATCATAGCTACCTACAAGTTTAAATAAAAGATAGATGATAACTTTTATTAGTCATCATTTAAGCCCACTTTATAATTTAAATTTAACACCCGCGACTTCGTTCGCGTAGACTTCGGTTTTTAAAAATTCAGTCAGTTTTATCTAATTTTCACCGAATGAGAAATTGGGAAAGCTGACCCTGTCTCCACATAGGGAAAAAACAATAAAAACCATTGACAGGCCATGGACTTGCAATTTATAATGTTTACCTGCTCAAATACTAGGTATACCTACTTACCTAGTGCTAAATATAGCTATAAAATACAGGAATATTTATACTGTATTTATTATCAGGATATATATCGTGAAATTATGTATACGGAATGGCTTTAATATTAAAAAAAACCGGCCAAGTGCGAGTTAGACTCGCGCACCGGGGGTTCCGTATTCGGGTATTTTTTCCGACATTTTGCACGATAAATCAAAAACGATTACGTATAACAATAAATTTAAATTCTGTTTTAGAATATACAGGTAAAGCCTTTTCATATGATACCCTACTTGGTATAGTTATCTGACTTTGAAAATTGAAACACATTTTAATTTTTTTTTAAATGATGTAACCACAAATTCGTGGTTTTCAGATTTATTCCTTTATTTGTTCTATAATACCTACCTACTTGCTAAATTTCATGATTCTAGGTCAACGAGAAGTACCTTATAGGTTTTCTTGACAAACAAGACGGACAGACAGAAAACCAAGGATTTTATAAGGGTTCCGTATTCCTTTATAGGTACCTAAAAACAGTGAAATTCAGACATACAAAAAACGTGTCACTTCACAAGATAGCAGCGTTAGTTCCGATTTTGGCCACGCGTCACAGCCATTCCCTATATACATTTACTCTTTGGTCACAGCCAAGATCTTTGTCGTACTGTGGCCACGGCCCTGCTCTGTATTTTGTAATTTTATCTCATGGTTGGTCTATAAAGAAATGATGGAAAGAATATACTCGCAAATGAGTTGATTCTTTCCCGTCACGTCGTGTATCGAATGGGGCTGATTGCAATCAAGCGAATCAGCCCTGATTGGGTTTGGTTGGGCATATTGTATTTGTACGGATTAAGCTGTTTGCACCGGCTATTAGCTGTAATGGAGACGTCTGTTTGATTTTTAGGGTTCCGCAGTGAAACAAGGAACCCTTATCGTTCAATCCATCCCCAGCTATTTGTTCTCACAGCCATTTAAAAAAATATATAAGAGTTGGAAGGTTGTTTAGTACAGTTATAAAAAATATGTATTAAATATTAATGCTACACAGATAGAAAAAACATTAAAATTTGCAAGGTAGGTACGTAGTAGGTATCTACTGAACACGAAAAGCGTACCTATGCTTTTACCTATAAAGTTTCTTAGACAGTTTTTGGAAACAGCTACCAGTTAATTAATAATGATCCTTAACGTTTTTCTCAACCATGGCTACGGAACCTTCTCTTTCGGGTTCTCACACGCACTTGACCAGTTCTTGTAACATAACGTTTATGTTTTGAAATAGATCATTGTTTTGTAAAATGCCTGTAACAAAAACTAGCCTGGAAACCTAGCTATAGAATAAAGCTGTCTTAATTATTCCTAGACTTAAGTGCAAGCTCTCGTGTTACTAGTACTAGGGCTTTCGACCTTGACACTACATCCATATAGATACCTATATTGTTTCTGCAACTTTTCTTTTTACATTTTATTTTTTCAAGTTTAAGCAGCTTTTCACAGCAGTTTTTTCATTGATAGTTAAATAGAAATCTTTATTGCACACAAAACAAGAAAAAAAAACAAAGACTATAAACTAAAAAAACAGTTGTAGGTGTCTGTACCTAAATGAGGCCTTATTGCTTAAAGCAATCTCCACCATTGATGTCATACTAATCAGTGGATATAATCGGGGATATAATTTTTATCTACTGCTTATGCTAGCCGGGCAGGCAACCTTTAGCTAGAGGAGAGACTAGGTATGTAGGTATGTATAAGTTTAAAAGAACACCAACACCACGGTAATGGTATGTATACAGTATTCCAACTTCATACAAACGGGCGAAATGCAAGCTATACCTACGCACCTCGATGTCGGCAGGCGCTCGACACGCAGACAGTCGCGACTGTGCCGCAGTGACGAACGGGCGGTGTTTTGTTTTTCTAACAATAACCACGCGATTTTTTCGTTGTATGTGAAACCCGATCAAAGAAGCCACAATTTCAGCTCAGAATGTCGGTATTTAAGGTACCGGGACTACAATAAGATTAATTCGCAAACTTTTTTAATTGTACCCAGCGATGATTTTATGAAATATATGCAAAAAATGGAGAAAATATTCCGAACTTCATTTAAAACCAAATATATAAATTGTAAAGTAACTGCAGGTATCTATAACCAAGGAAAAGATATTCCATTTTCTCCATCTTGTCCATGTCACCCAAAACAATTTTTGATTAAAAGCTTTATACTAGAATGCGGATTTTTTAAACTTTAAAATTTAATAATTCGTAACGTTCGTTTAATTTCCTACATCTCAGTCGAGGCGCAAATATTTTTCGGTCTCGAATGTATAAGACCGATTTGTTATTCAATCATAAACATGATTTTTTAATTAAATCTACCAATCAAAAAACAACACGCATTTTTATTGGACATTTCCTATGCAATTCACAAGGTATTTTATTTGTTTATATAAAAAAGTATATTTACAATCACAAAACTAGATGGAAACACAAAGTAGGCAAAAATTAAAATGCTGGCGGCAGGCAGCCCTATCGCATGTTTACGTACCGCGCAGCTGTAGGTATTTATTTCAAAGAAACGGCCGAGTTAGAATACTGTATAGATAATATTACCGTGCCAACACCAACATACCTACTAATTTTACAAGATTTTTCATCATCATCATCATCATTATCAATCGATAGACATCCTCTGCTGGACATAGGTATCTTGTAAGGATTTCTCACACGCCATGGTCTTGCACCGCTTGAATCCAGCGGCTCCCTGTTACTCGTTTGATGTCATCTCCACTTCCTCCAACGTTGCGCTTTCCGGTGCAAGGTCGCCATCACCTTGGTACCTTTTACTTTCAAAATTACAACTTTCTTAACAGGGCTCTCTCCGTCACTCGTTTCCACTCGTTTCATACAATCGTAGTTCCAATTTCATTTGAATATTAAGCAACCAAAGTCCATGAAATTTTGCAGACATATTCTAGAAACTAATATCTGTGTCTGTGGTGTTTTAGATTTTTCTAAAAATATGTAGTTTTAAAATTACAGGGGCTCAAAGATTTGTATGTAAATTTTTAAGACCGCGTAACTTTGAAACCGAACATTTTAACAGAAATCTGGAAAACCACAGACATAGATATTAGTTTCTAGAATATGTCTGCAAAATTTCATGGACTTTGGTTGCTTAATATTCAAATGAAATTGGAACTACGATTGTATGAAACGAGTGACGGAGAGAGCCCTCTTTCAGCGGTTTAGGCTGTGCTTTGGTAGATCAGTTAGTCAGTCAGTGAGTCAAGGCAAGTCTTTTTATATGTACCTATAGATTGATTTTCAGCTGAATAAAGTGATCGTATCGAGTGTATCATTTCCATTCCACTGTAATTCGGTTTGCGCAAATCAGACTATTTAATAAAGCTCGCTAAATCACTTTTACCTTACAACCTGCTCAACAAAAACCTACTCTAAAGTGATCAAATAGAGTTCGATTTACTCTGATAGGAAGGTTGTATTTGGTGAACGTACAATTCATCAATTTGTACATGAAAAACAGGATTGATGTTGATTTGTTTAAGGATATCAGATCGTTAGCTTCGTTTATCGTATTTTCATTTAAGGACTGGAAATTCTATGTAGGTAACGATTTGTATTAAGTATAATATCTATGTATTATCATGTGTCTTTTCTTTATAGACTAAGTAGTCACTAGTGCTTGGCTGCAATCCGATCTGCTGGCAAGTGATGACGCAGCCTAAGATGAAGCGCGCTTTCACTTTCACTGTCTTCGCTGTCAATTTTAGGCTGGTTATCTTGTTACGCTGACTGTCAGCGCCGACTATCAGCGTGAGAAAAAAACCAGGTTAAGGGAATTGTATTTTACCATTTGATAGAGTAGGTAGGTTCCTACTGCGATAGATAGTACGCTCGATACAATAGCAAAAAAAATGTTTGGATACCCCCCCCCCCCCCACTTTTTTGGATGTAACATCCCTCAGGTATGTCATACGGACCATAATAACAAATCGATTGACACCTCATTCATCAAAATCAACCCAGTAATTTAGGCGCTACGAAGGAACACACAGAATCTGATACAAATATACATACATACATAGACTGCTAAAATCATAACCCTCCCTTTTGCCGTAGTCGGGTAAAAAGGGACGACAGCTCGCCTTAAATACGAGCTCGAGTAAGTAGCTCCGTGTCATTAGTGTTCAAGAGGAAGTGGTATCCTTTCGTGATCATTGTCTCGTCACATCAGAAGTGGGATCGACATGCGTCGTGTTGTGCACGCGACTGCTGTGCCGCGTTGTGTAACAACACCAAACATCCACCTGTGTTCGTTTAGTAATTGGATCCTATATGAAATCCATATACTTACTCGCCTATTATTGAGATTTGTAAATAATCCATACTAATATCATAAACGCGAAAGTGTGTCTGTCTGTCTGTCTGCTGCGTTTTCACGGCCCAACCGTTGAGCCGATTTTAATGAAATTTGTTACAAACTTGGGATACATCCCGGGGAAGGACATAGGCTACTTTTTATCCCGGAAAATCAAAGAGTTCCTACGGGATTAAAAAACCGATATCCACGCAGGCGAAGCCGCGGGCATCCTCTAGTAATTCAATAAATACTTAATAAGTAGTTCATCAAATTAAAAATAATACAGTAAAATTGGGTTTCTTGCGCTTGGTATGGCGCGAGGCGCCGTGATTCTTTAAATTGACATAACTTTTTTATTTATGAACCGATTGACATGAAATAAACACTAAATGCTAAGTGAAGCTTCCTGCAATATATTAGTGAAAACCGTATCTAAATCGAATAAGCCGTTTCTGATATTAGCGTGCACAAACACACAAAAAAACAGACAAACAGACAAACAGACAAAAAAAAATTAATTACAATTTCGGGTTCGGCATCGATATAATAACAACCCCTGCTACTTTTTTTTTATATATTTCCATTGTACAGACACCACTTTTCTACAATTTTATTATATTATGTATAGATAAACTTTCGAATATCTTTCAACTAGTTAGTACCTATACTTTTGTTGGACTTTTTTCATTCTTTACAGCATGACATGTTCATGACGGGAAACCGCTCATACTTTTATGTGATGATTTGTAACCACATCTTAAGAGAAGATACCAACTTAATATTTAGCCCCTAAAAACCGAATCCATCAATACTACACACTATTGCCACAGCATAAGCACGACTTTTAGAAAATGTGATAAATATCGGCAGTAAAATAAAATTGTTGTATTAAATAAAATTAATCTGTGGAAGCTCCCGTTTGCAATCTGGCGTTGTTGGTATCAAAAGGCTGTGGTTTGCTTTGCTTTTATAAATGCTTCCGTTTAATGTGTAATTTGGTGAAAATTAAGGACGTGGTTATGGACGTTTTGTTTTGGTATTGACTCTTAACTGATTGACACGTGTTGTTATACAATGGTATTTTCAGGTACCTACCTACCTATCTCCATTTATAGGTAACTCAATAATTTTCCGGGATAAAAAGTATCCTATATATAAGTAAGTATATGATGCATGGAATTCGACCGCGTCAATTTAGATATTTTTTTGATTACGTGAGAACTTTTTAAATTTTCTGAATAAAAGGAGCTTAAATAGACCGTGAAAAGTTAACAGACAGATAGATAGACTATAGACATCATTTGGGTCTTTTTAGTGAGATGTGACCGAGAAAATGATTCCCATAGGTATATAGGTATACTAGATGATGCCCGCGACTTCGTCTGCGTTGATTTACGTTTTCAAAATCCCGCGGGAACTCCTTGAATTTCCAGAATAAAAAGTAGCCTATATGTTTATCCAGGGTATACTCTATCTCCATTCCAAACAGCCAAATCCGTCCAGTAGTTTTTGCGTGATTGAGTAACAAACATCCAAACATCCACAGTTTCACATTTTTAAGTATACAACCTAATATTTAGTGCTTAGGATGTACCTACTATCAAATATACCAATGACCGAAATGCTACCTAATGAGTACAGTTCACAATATTACCTACTTAAAGACAGACAGACATCTCTCTAGGGTCCAGTCACCTTTTTGTCGGAACTATGGCAGAGTGAGCCAGAGTGAGGCAACTCTCCTTTTGATCCTGAATCGACGATATGTCAAATAATGGGCTAAAGTGACATGAAATCATAGAAAAATAGGGCAACTTTAGGGCTACCTCTGTCAAATGTACTACTTGTACTTATTTGACGCCTGCCAGAGACGTCGAAGCCTAAACATTTTGTTAGGATATCTGTCGTGAGCTGTGACTAGGGTACCCATATGAATTTAACCTCATATATTTACGTATTTTTAATGAAGAGCTATTTAAGCCCGTCCCATATTATGAATGTACAAGCATTAGGTATACGTGGTAGGTATTATTTATGTCCTTGCCGTATCAGAAGTAGGCGGAACATGCACGCAAGCTAATATGAACAGGTATGAAGTGTCGCGGTTTTTTAACCGGCTCCAAAAAAGAAATTTATACTTAGTTCATTTTTTAGACTTTACTGAAGAACCTCTTATTTGGAGGGTCGGTGGTTTGATCCCGGGCGTTTTATGTGCGTTTTAAAGATTTAAATATCATTGTTTTAATGGTGAAGTGAAGAAAACAGTGTGAAGAAATCTGCATGCCTGAGAGTTCTTCATAATGTTTTCAAAATAATGTGTGTTTCAACTTTCAATCCGCATTTGGCCTGCGTGATGGACTATGGCTACACCCTTCTTATTCCGAGAGGAGACCCGTACTCAGTAGTGAGCCGGCGATGAGTTGATGATGATGATACCGAATCAAAATATATTTCCAGTTAAGTAATCACAAAATGGCGGAAATTCGTTCCTATTCTTACTTAGGACACATGAACATGTTTATGGTGGAAGTATGGTGGTAAATTCCACGCTCCGCGGACAAACTGTTGGCCCAGAAAATTTCCAGTTTTCCGATCCCTGACGCCATGATTAATTTGGGAATAAACCCCTCCTACCACGAAAACTCGTTCTCGAACGCGCGGAAACCAGCAAAAACCTTTCCAAGAACCTCTAGAAAGCGTAGATGGGCGTCATACGTTTATCCTGAAACATTAATGAAATTATCAACCGTATTACTCTTGTAATAAAAGTTAGTTTAATCTATACCTTTGCACCTTTTTATTAATTGGATATTTATATGCTATAAAAATACGTGAGAAAATACAAAAAAATTAAGCCGACTTTGCTGTCCTTATACATTAGCCTGTCTTAATGTGTTTTGCCTTGTTATGTAAGCGTGTGGTAAATTCTTGGTAGCATATTAAGACTTACACCTGATGTGTTTACCCCCTTTTGTGTATCCCTCACTACGAGTACCTTATTGTGCAAAAACGAGTTAGCAAGCACCTACTATTCTGCCCAGTATTTCTCGAATTTTCTTGTAGATAACACTTGCAAATCTTGACCTCTAATTTCTTGTCTTGATTCCTCATAAGCGCCATAAGTTGTATTGTAATCACGAGGCTACATGAAATATTTAATACATATTTTCATTTCATTCTCCATTTCAAGGAGAATATCTCTGGTATGTTTAAAAAAGATTCCGGCGAATTGAGAACCTCCGCCCTTTTTGAAGTCGGTCAAAAAGAACACCGCGCCGCCCGCCCGTCCCTAACACGTGTGACGTGCCAGAAAAGCTCTGGCAAAAAAATATTTCATTGTACAACAAGAGCATAAAATAAGCCATTTTATCCAAAACGTTTATCTGTAAACTGGGTTTTATGGCCGAGTTATAACACTCTCCTTTTCACTTCTCATGCTCGTAAAGTTCTTCTTTATACTGTGTGAGCGAACTTAAACTATGCTCTCGTGCATAAAAGTGTTTAAGTATATCTATGTAATTTACATAAAACTATGAAATAAGTAATAGTGTTTTAATTGATTTTTAAATTAACTCTAGTAAGTAATATAAATTAAAATTTCATAATTGTAAATTAAATCGCTTTCCTAGAAATCCGTAGCTTTAGATTAGATACCTAAAAGGCAAAATATATATTATGATGGATATAGGCTGTATATTTAGGGTTTCTTTATTAGGTTAGAACCTCATTCTTCAGTGTTTAGGCATTGGGCTATATACCTAGATCTAACTGTTCCTATAAAATTTTATAGTTGTATTTTCAACAAAAAATAGTAGGGGCTTTACCAACACAGAATTCTGATAATGTAATAGAAATGGTATTGTGTTCAATATCAGAACAAGCGCACAGCGATGTAAAATCGAATGAACACTATAGGTATATCAGCTAGCATCAAGTGCAACTTAAATTAAACTGTAACTCTCTGCAAATACGTCTCTTTTTACAAAAAACGAGCACTACTATTTCACTAAACATCTAGGAGGCGACAATATCACGCATCTATCAACTCAATTCATCGCCGGCCCACAATTGGGTCTCCTCAGAATAAGAAGGCTTTAAGCACACCACCAGGTTTTAAGTTCATAGAGAAGTGTAGGTTGGCAGACTTACCTTTGAGTACATTATGGAGAACGGCATGCAAGTTTCCTCGCCCTTCCCCTTCTATACCTACTTATGTATTCCGTGGTAGAGCCTATGCCACACACATTGCATACGCGAGCTTGTGAGCATTCCTTCAAAACGCAATTAGTGTCATTACCCACCATTAAAGCCTTAACTCGATGCATTAAGCAGATACTTAAAACGGCTATAAAATATTATGTATCTGTGAAAATTTTATCTGACGATGCCTACATACCTATTATGGTGATCGAATATTGGAAAAAGAACATTATTTTAATTAATGGATCTATAATTATTAAGTTTACTGTAAATGAACTAAAGCTTAATTGTAATAAGCTGAAGTGGCAATGGGCAGGTCACATCTGTCGCAGAACCGACGGCCGATGGAGCGAGTGTTCTGAAGCAGATGGCACGCTCTTGGAAAGGTCTAAGATGTCCAGCTGTGGACGCATACAGGCTGATGGAATGGAAAAAATAGTTAAAAAGTCGATTATAATCAGGTTAAGTATGATGTAAGTATACTTACAGACTAAATATAAATTGTAACCTACAGCACCCATCAGTTTGGCGAGTTATTAATGTTAAGTTAACCTCGTAGAATTAATATGAATAAATAAAATTAAAAAAAAACAACAAAAAACGTATCTAACCTAACCCTGGATATTTTGAAATAGATACTTACCATTTCAAAATATCCAGGGTTAGGTTTCTAAAAAGTCTATTTTAATAACCTAACCCTCGTGTGCCAACGCGTGTAAAAACCGTGCGTGAAAAGTCCTAAATAAATAAACAGCACACATCTCGGACACGTATTTGCAACCCCCAAGAATGCGCTGCGGTGCATGAATAATGAAAACTCATAAACACTCTACCAGCTCGAGTACAGCCGTGTAACTGGAAAGGCTGCGCCCTGTGGGGGGGTTGAGTATCGATAAAATGAAAACTACACTAGTTTTTAACCCTTAACATTTTATATACGTACTTTAGAATAATACTGGAGTGATGGAAAAGTGCTCACCCAGAGGTTGCGTCTTCTAAGTCGATAGTGCCAGCTAGAGAATACACCAACAAAGATGAAGAGAACTATGAAAGTGAGGGAATAAACAGTGCTCACCTAGGAGGTTGCGTTTTGAAGTCTATGTCAATAGTGCCAGTAGAAAATACACAGTGACCAGCAAAGATGGAGAGATCTATGTAAGGCAATAAAAAGTGCTGACCAAGAAGTTGCTACATTGGTGATATAATGGTGATACTAGTTAATACATCTGCCTCCTTTTCGGGAGTTTAGGGATTCGATCCCGGGCACGCGCCTCTTTTAATAGAGGATTTCATGTTTAAGTAATTAATTAGCCTTAACGAAAGGAAAACATTGTGAGGAAATTTTACTCCTTGGAATTCGAGTATTAGTAGGTAACGTTCTGAAACGTTTCCTTCGGCGGGGAGGGGCAACACACGCACAACAGAAGGAAACGTTTAAGTGCGGAAACCAGCCCAGAGAGAAGAAGAAGAAGAACGTTCTGAAAGTAACTTTCGCTTCAAAAGTTGTAACATTCGAAAACCGATAGTTCACATCCCTGCGTCCGCTGAAAAAACCGACTCAATACCGCGAAAACTTACAAAATGGCGTCCTGTCAGTTCAGTTGGCGCCAAATTAAACCGCGTCTGTATCATATCGCGCTTTGATCTCTGGCCCGCAGGAGTGTTTGTTTATACCGAGTCTGTCTGTTTTTCCGCGTTGAAAAGATCCTCGTGAATGGTTGAGAGAGAGGCCTGTTTCAATAGAAGATTTATATCGACGGCCGGCGCTATTGCGCGGCAATTTGTGGATATAGATACAGATAAACTACCGCGTTTGAATGGAGGTTTTGTGAATATAGGCACAGATAAAATGGCGTGTTTGAAAAGAGATTCTATGCAACATGCTACGCGTTTTTGTAGCTATGAATTTTTTTATCGATCATAGGGTTTTTCTAATATCAAATGCGAAAGTATGTTGGTTTGTTGTTCCTAAGTGGAGTGCTTAAAGTCAAGAGAATTGATAGCAAAAAAAAAACATACTAAAGTGGGTCAACGTTCACTTACTCAAAGCATAAAATAGTGAATTACATTTTATTAAAACACTAAACTTAATTTAATAGAGTGAACGATGTCGTTTCTTTCAAATCATATTTTATGTTACCGTCATTGAGTAGGTACGAGCATGTATTATGAAGATTGAGTTCTTACGGCACGCTAGGGAACAGAATGTAATACGTACCTACCTACCTTGCTAATAAGTTGATATCGTCGTTGTCTTCTCTTCATCGAACTATTCAAAATTCTTAATCAACAATCGGCTTAGAAACTAAAACCAGCCAAGAGAACACTAGAAGGTACAATAAAATAGATGGAAGTGCAGTGTGCACAAACATTGTGACACTTCAAAATTCACCCCAAAACTTCAAAACGCAATAAATTTCAACACCAAATCAAGCGTTTGAAATCACGAAATCCTACAAAATATTTTCTCTAAAGCGTCCTAGTGACAACCGAACCGGAAGTGACGTTGCGATGCGCGTGCGCTCGCTTCCTGCCGCGTGCGTCCAAAATGGCGGCTACGAACTTCCGGTGGAATAGGATGTGACGCCGAGGGTGATTTCTCGTATAAATTATTACGGGGGATGCTGTTTATTGTTTGCATTTGTAGAGTCATCCTAGCTAAGGCGATTTCCCACGCAACGAATTGGTTTTTCCTATTACGCATTGCGCTAATGTTTTCAAGGATTTTCGCTTGTAGGTCCATCTATTTTTGATTGAAAAATCTACCCTCATTTTATAAGTTCCCTTTCTTTTTATGATTGGAGCAATTTTTAAGCTGATTTCTGTATAAAATTGCCGACCCACTACTGAATACGGTCTCCTCTCAAAATGGGAAGATCTTAGGCCATAGTCTGTCAAGCTGGCCCAGTGCGGATTCGCAGACTTCACACACCTTTGAGAAAATTATAACGAATAGGCATGCCGGTTTCCTCACGATATTTTCCTCACCGTTAAAGCAAGTGCCGATATCTATTCAATTGCTTAATGCACTTAGGTAACCCCTAAAAGTTAGAGGTGTATGTTCGGAATTTAGAACCCCCGATCTCCCGAAAAGAAGACCGACGTTTTAACCCCCTTGGCTATTACCATTGATGTCGAAACAACATTATTTATTTTTCTATTATGTCATTAAAATTAAGTAACATTTAAACAATATTTTTATATTTACATACTATTTTAAAGAGTTAGAATCAATTCAATATGGATCCGCTAATCGAATTTATTATTATGGCCGCAACAGAAGGAATCTCTATTCATACGAAGAATAATATGAATAATATTGTTTTATTACGAGGAATTAAGATTGACGCGGCTTCATCAATCTGAGGGTAATGCTATGCTGGTCCGATCTGATTACTCGGCTAACTATTTTCATTATTCACACACTTAATTCAAGTCTGACTAGTCAAAAGATTTCATAATAATGAGTTTCGAGTTTCGACCTATGGCCTATAATATTATTAGGTAGGTACGACTAATTATGCTTTATTTATGTCTCTTCAACTATTATACCTACATAGATGTCGATGGAGTCAGTTGACATTTTGTAGAACAATAGGTACACTAATGTTTCGGTCTAGTATTTTCAAAGAATACATAAAATTATGTTCAATCAAATACCTACTACAAATATTTACTGCATAGCTGTTACCCTCCCAACATTTTGATTTTATATAGGTATAGGAAATCAAACTTTGAAATCGCTAACCCGTGTAGGTATCTATCTAGGTAGGCACCAGCTACTCAATTGTATTACGATCTAGCCTAATTTATGACTAATAATTATAAAGTAAAATATAATCTTAGTAGTAAGTACTTATAAAATATAATCTTGTAATCTTACAATCTTAGTATATCTACTAAGAAATTGTCCTCCGACGCTCAGTCTTTCTTGATTAGAGATACACTTTGTTCGAGTTCATATTATCATACCATAGAAATAGAAAATACCCAGATGTACTTGCGAAGTAGGTACCTACTTCCTAGTTCCAACTTCCATGTATGATACAGTCTAGGAAAACACGGTAAATGGGATCAAAAAAAGAGCAACCGCCGAGTTTCTTGCTGGTTCTTCTCGGTAGGAAAGGCATTCCGAACCAGTGGTAGATGCTTTTGACGATTCAAAAGAACTTGTAAAAGCCTAATTGAATAAAAATATTTTGAATTTGAATTTGAATTTGAAAGGGATAAGGCGATCTCAGTCAGTTTTTACGCGGCACTATACCGGGACCCCAAAGCGTTATGGATTGTGAGAAACAACCTATTTAAATAAGGAATGTTCTATTTTCCTTATAATTATGTAAATATCACATACGATGAAACACCTATCGCACGATCTTGGCTATTGAAGCGTACTGAAAACCGCTTAGCCATAGCATCCATTATTCATACCCGTCATACAATTACAAGACCATTTTAACACGTTTCGAAGAAAAATTGCCTAACGCGGAAAGTTAATTCATTGAAATGGCTCCTGTTCTAAAGAAAATGTATGGTAAAAAACTTTGAGAGCTATAATATATTCATTTAGAAGCAATAATGGTCACCTGCTTTTCTTTGACTGTAACGTAATTTGAATAATCGCTCGCATTTTGCACTCTATTGTTGAGTTAATAAGAACCACAATTAAAAGGCCGCAGTGTGCACAGTGTAAATAAATTAGTTCCACGTGGATGCTTGGACTGTAGTAGATTATTTATCGCTAGAAAAACAAAGCAAATTATCCTTAATTATGCTATAATGTCCGATTATTAATTTCTTTAGTGCTAACTTGCTGATAATAACAGGGTTTCGACTAATTTTTATTGATTGTAATCATATGCACGGATACGGGCATAAGCACGTGATTAAATTAAATTATTGTTTTATTTTATTTATATATGTACATATTAGGATTAACGGATATCTAAAAAAACATTTCAACCGAGGTATTTCGAAAGAACTAAGAGTTAAGTTAAACTAATACGACAACGTAGGCTTATGGTATTTTAATTGCGACAATGGCAGTATCATCCTCACAGGTTTATATAAAATCTTTACTTGAAAGGGTAAATTTAAGAAATTAATTCTAGTATCGACTATTCTCACAAATTAGTCTATACTAGAATTAATTTCTTAAACTGGACTCTTTCAAGTAAAGATTTTTATATAAACCAGTGAGGATGATGCAGCCATTGTCGCAATTAAAATACCATAAGCCTACGTTGTCGTATTAGTTTACAAATTGCGAAAAACCAAATTAAATTTGAATTTCGCGGGCAGGCCCGTCGCTTAAGTTTTTTTGTAAATATTACATATGTTACGGTACCTACCTACCTCCTAAAAAGGATTGACTCATGAAAACAAAATTTTATTAAGTTACTTAAATTGAAATCCTATCATACCTATGTATTTATATACTTTCAACGCCCACACACACACACACACAGACACACGTTGGAACAACTTTCAGGAAGTTTCATCTCTTCGGTCGATCTGTCTAAACTTTTTGGCTAACAAACAAATTAACTCCAAAACCCTGTAATAAAAATTAGCTGACTACGCGAACTAAATAAAAAACCATACCTAAGTACCATTCGTACAAGAAATAACACTTTTTAATTTTTTTATGATGTACATTCACGATTTCGGATTTTCCTTTTACCTAATATACCTGTGTTATAAGACATTGCTACGTTATTACCTGCCAAGTTTAATGACTTGGTTAACTGGAAGTTAGGTGTTGATTCATTTGATGGGACTTGACAGACACGACAGACAGACAACGAAGTGATTCTTTATGGGTTCCATTAGAAATAGGGAACCCTAAAAATATCCTATACGAATTCATAACAATAAGACAACCCGCGCATGTCCAATAAAAAGCAGAGTTTAGATTTCAATTGCCGCAATATTCAGTGCACACAAATTAGAGCACAAAGGGCCAAAGAAGTAAAAGAGAAAAGGACATCCTGATTACCATAATTAAAATCCACTAAACTGATTTATGCCTCTCCAGGCCCCCATCACTTAAGCCTTTCTCTTTATTTAATTGGAAGGATCCTTAAAGACCAATTTCCTTTTTTTTGTCCGCTGAATTCCAACCGGATATACGGTGTTCTTTGAAAAGGCTGTTTTTAGGCTCCGTTGCAAGGCTCAAAAGCCATATGATATGACATATTTTATTATAGGCAAATTAGGCGGATATATCAATCTCTTTGGTTTTTGCGTGGGATCTTTTGGTGTACCGCTCCGATGAATAGTTAATAGGGATTTTCGTTGAATATATTTGCAATGGGACGTGCGTCAGTGTTTTTAGGAACGCTGTGTACGTCAATCGGCTGCTTTGTCTGCAGTCGATCATTCAATTTTGCCGTGCTGTTGCCATCCTGTATTGGAAGTTTGATTTCGTGGCGACAGATTTTTTACAGAAAAATTGAGACTACCTTAAGATTTCATACAATGCAAAGATTTTCAAACTATCTATTTGATTTAAGTTAAGTAAATCCAAGATGATTTAATAAATTATTTCGATTAATACTTATAGGTCTATGGCTTGATATTGTAATTTTTTAAGTAAGTAGGTACAAATTCTTTTTAATAGCAAAAATGATTTTTCTTCTTTTTCTAGCTTTTCCCCGTTATTTGACCTGGTTAACTGGTTTATTTATTTATGTAAATCGAAGGTAAAATCAGGGCAGTAGCTACAAACACTTACGAACTGAATTTTTTAAAAATACATTATTAGGTATACCTACTTACCTCCTGTCTTAGCTATATTCTATTTTTTAAATATTTTTTTATAAGTATAATAATATCCATACCTACTAATATTATAATTGCGAACGTGTGTCTCTCTGTCTGTCTCTCTGTCTGTCTGCTACCTTTTCACGGCTAAACTGTTGGTTTAACCGATTCTGACGAAATTTGGTACAGGGTTAGCTTATATCCCGGGGACGGACATAGGCTACTTTTTATCCCGGAAAATCAAAGAGTTCCCACGGGATTCCCAAAAACCCATCCACTTAACCGATTTGTATGAAATTTGGTGCCAAGGTAGCTTGCGCCTCTGTAATTGACATAGGCAACTTTTTATCCCGGATCATCAAACAGTTCCCATGCGATCTTTAATAACTTAAATCCACGCGGACGAAGTCGCGGGCATCCTCTAGTAATAATATAATGTGAGCTAATTTTACACTTTAAAACCAAAAACACAAATCTGAACTACAAAAGTTAAAACAATGTAGCGATATGCGTAATTAAAAGTTGGAATCGCAAATTGCAGCGCAAACAGAAGTATATCAGGGTTGAGCAAACACGCTACCCCAATGCCCAAACTGTCCGTATTGTTTGCGTTGTTAGCGGTCAAACAAACAAAAATGTTGGATCGTAACGAACCGGTAATCCGATTCCGAGTGGTCAGTTGTAAAGTTTCGATAGCAATCAACTGAGCCAACAGATATGTTTCGTGCGCAAACATTGGGGCAACCCTACTGTTTGCGATTGTTACTTAAGATGTTTATGCGGTTGATGCGGGTGCCCCTTTCTTTCTTTTATCCTATGATATTATTATGTTCTATTAAATATTATTTGTTCACTAATCATGGGAATGAAACTCCTTCGCGGAGGTAAAGGTACGTACTTACTTACTGAACAGGAGCATTGGCTTGTAATGTAACAGCTTTAGTTCAGGCAAGTTGTGTCCATATTATTACAGAGGTCAAAATATATAAAATATGAAATAAATAATTTAAATATATAATACTACCTGTACTGTGTACTGTACTGTATTAATAAGTAGGTATTTAGAACATGCATGAAACTTGCGCAATTTCTTGCAATTCAGCTTTTTTCATTGTTCTATCAAAAATTCGTCTAGGTTGCGTCGTAGGCACGCTATACATTGCGGGTTTGAAAAATACTGAATCACAAAAACTACAAGAGAGGGCAAATGGTTATTGGCATTAGATTGTGTTTAGGTGTTATAATAATAACCCATAGTTTTTGCTTGTATTTTGGTTACACCTTGTGTGCATAACTAGAAAAGAGCTGATAACTTTCAAACAGCTGAACCGATTTTCTTGGATTATACTTAAGAACACTATCGGTTTCAAACAAAAAAAAAACAAAATTAAAATCGGTTCATTAGATTAGGAGCTACGATGCCACAGATAGATACACAGATACACACGTACGTCAAACTTATAACACCCCTCTCTTTGGGTCGGGGGTTAAAAAAAAGAAGTAAAGCAGCTCTAAACTCTCCTAATGACTTCAACTACACATCTCTGTCTCTACCAAGTATACAATTGAAGCCGGTTTACGTTTTAATGTTTGTAAGCTACTGATGAAAAGCTTCTAAACTACATAAAGGACGCCTACGCATTTAGGTTACACACGTTTTACGTTACAACTCTTTTACCCATTTTACCCTACATTTAAAAGATTCCCATTGCCCGCATTTACCCCGCCGTAAAGTGGGGTAATTCAGGTCCTTTCAACGGAAGGCCTTTACGCATGGGACGCTAATGGGTTCGTTTCCAACTTTACCTCTCTTTTAAACTTTACTACATTTTTCTAGATTGTCCTGCTAAATGCTTGGCTAAATGTATGTCATGTATGTATGTAATGGTCAGTAGTCAGTTTTATAAAACATCATAATATGAATAAAGTAGGAGTAGGTATATTCATACGATATTTTACCGCTACTATTTATAAGGCTATAGAGGACTTGGATCTCCTATTTTGCTAGTCCGGGGTTCGATTCCGGGCACACACTTTCTAGAACTTATAGGAGTTATCTGTGTTTTAAATAATTAGTAAATATGGGTTATTCCACAAATCCATTGTCAATTCCCATCAATTGGGATTTGTGAACTTTTCTTCCCACGTAAGCGTAGAACAATACCATACATATTCGTAAGTACCTACCTATTTACTTAATTTGTTTAGAAATAAGGTCTCTACCAAGTCTCTTCTCTCTTCTCCACTTTTTGGATGTTAGGTCAATAATTGACTCTATCAATATTTTCCGTTGCGTTTTTCGATAAAATGAAAATATCATTGTGGCAATTTATTTACAGCTAGGTATGGCTGTTACTCGGATAATTTTTGCTAAATATCTTCACGTATTTCAACAAGTAGGTTGTCGATGTTTCAACCGATGTATAGCTATAAGCCTGAATATAATTGGTGAAAGCTGGTACTGTAGAGCTTATGTATTTAGAAATAAGGTTCAAAATACACATATAATTCTACAGTTCTATACTTGGAAGGAGATTGATGGTCGTCGAGAATGGCCGGGAGAGGTAGGTATGTCTGAATCGAAGTGGTAATGAGTCTGATTAAGCTCAATTTATAATAGTGTCCAAAGGTTAATGGCACAGCGTTGACTTTCAAATAAAAGGGCCCTGGTAAAAGATTGACTATGAGCGTGTATTTATGATTTTTTTATTCCATGGGATCCATTTTCATCACACTATCACACTTCATGCTAATATCATAAAGGCGGAAGTGTGTGTGTGTGTGTGTGTGTGTGCGTATGTGTGTGTGTGGGCGCGCGCGCTCTTGTGTTTGCGTGTGTGTTTATTACTCTTTCACGCAAAAATTATTGGACGGACTTGGCTGTTTAGAATGGAGATGGTTTATACCTTGACTTAACACATAGGCTTTTGTCCCGAAAAAACCTAAGTATTTCCACGTGGACGAAGCCGCGAGTAGAAAGATAAAGCTAAGCAATCATTAAATACTTACTTAACTTACAAGGTCAATTTTCTCGCAATTCATAAAAAACAAACCATATATCTTTGTGAAATCCATTAAACTCTTTCTAAAATCCATTCCGCTGAGACTTGCGCCGGCGCCGCTGCCATTGAGTTTTAGACTATAGAGACACTGATGCTGATTTTATTAGATATTATAATTCATGAATCAGGCATCAAAAAATACGTTCACACTTAATGACAATGATAGATGGTCTATTTTCACCAGTAGCTCAAGCACAATAAGTGTGACACTTCTCTCAAGAGGTTTTCTCAACGTTTTGTCTATAAAAGCTTCAAAAAAGCGTTGTCATACTTCTGTGCTTGGATTCTGTCGTAAAACAACCAGCTGCTTGATAATGACCGCTTTATTTTAGATAGACTAGAGGATGCCCGCGACTTCGTGCGCGTGGATTTAGGTTTTTAAAGATCCCGTGGGAACTCTTTCATTTTCCGGGATAAAAAGTAGCTTATATCCGTCCCCGGGATATAAGCTAACCCTGTACCAAATTTCGTCAGAATCGGTTAAACTGTTGGGCCTTGAAAAGGTAGCAGACAGACAGACACACTTTCGCATTTTGTAATATTAGTATGGATTTTTCCTAACTATACCTACCTTTGATACAATATTTTATAATAAGTAGGTAATTACGTGTATAACAGGTTCTTTGACTGGTAATTTGCGCCGTTTGGTGGAACATCTCGGCCTCTAGTAGGTATATCTACGACACCTCACTGGCCGCTACCAGTAGCGATCATAAATAAGATGCACTCGGTAGGCGGATGAATACCTCCCATTCCCATATCAATTCTACATTCAAAGTCATGTCGAGATTTTGAATTCCAGACTCCTTTTTTTTTATCGTCGACAGGTAAAGGTCTGTGGTAAAAGTTTGTGTTTGACTACGATTAGTGATCCAAAGAAATATTCTATTACTAAATTGTGCGATATTTTGTGATACCTCTTTTTAACCCCCGACCCAAAAAGAGGGGTGTTATAAGTTTGACGTGTGTATCTGTCTGAGGCATCGTAGCTCCTAAACTGACCTAAACTAATGAACCGATTTTAATTTAGTTTTTTTTTGTTTGAAAGGTGGCTTGATCGAGAGTGTTCTTAGCTATAATCCAAGAAAAACGGTTCAGCAGTTTGAAATTTCTACTCTAACTCTTTTCTAGTTACTGTACCTAGAAAAGAACTACGCAACACCACACAAATCCCAACACCACTCAAGTTGGTCAAGTTGGTGTTGGAAATTGTGTGGTGCTGCGTAATGGGCAGTGCGTGTAGCTTGCTCGGTGGCTGGCTTTTCCTGCATGTTTATCAGTGGGAGGGTGGGCGGTGCGTGTCGCATGCTGCATGTTGCACCATACAGATTTCTTTGATTTGGCGGATTATAGGAAATTAAGCTTTTGTTTCCTTGTATATCATGGACTTCCGCAAAATAACGCCTGCTTCTATACTACATTTAAAACTAGCAGTTCGCACCACAGGTTCACACCTTATCTTTAAAATAATGACCATTTGTGAAACACATTAACAGGGTCTGGGTAATTAAATGGAGAGAGAAATTTAAGTAAACAGAGCATAAAAGTAAAAGCTCGGCCGTACGATGATACGATAAAATAGGGGAGGATAGTAGCATAGCAAGGCGACCAAACATCTCTATGACAGGGGTGGTGAACCTTAGAACGTGCCTAAGTGATAGAATTTTTTTTCTTTTTGTGTTTCTTCTTAATCTTCATTGCAGAAGGTAAGCCCCTCTTTCCAATAATCATATTTACTTATGATGGTAGGGGATTTTTGGGATAAGATTTGCAGTGGGCTCCCAAATGCATAGGTATTTTCACCGATAATTAATTTTTTCAATGTTGCATGCACAGAGAAATCTACAATGCTAAATTCAGACTTCTAGATTGTAGAAATAAAAGCTCGGCCGTACGATGCCACGAAAAAGAGGGGAGGATAGTAAGATAGCAAGACAGTCAAACATCTCTATGACAGGGGCAGCGAACTTTTATTAAAATAACTGATAGATATTTTTTTCTTTTTGTATGTAAAATTTTAGGTTTTTCTGCTTCAATTTCATTGCAGAAGGTTGGGAGCTCTTTTCATTCACTATATTTATAATGGCAAGGGATTTCTTAGATAAGTAATGTGGTGGGATCTCAAATCTTACGTAGGCACGATTTCAATTCTTCTGTGTGATGATTAGCCGAGGTGTAAGGATTATTTTACTATCATATGTTACCTTGTGATACTAACTGGGACCAACAGTTTAACATGCTCCCCATTATTCATTAAAGTACCTATCTCAAGAATAACCATAGACCTTCTCATGGTGAGCACTGCACTGTTCATCTAAATTCGCAATAGAGAATTTGAATTTGACCCCGCTGGGCATCACGCATGCCTTCTTCACATAAAAGTTTGCTATCCCCGCTCTATAGTCTATGTCATTATGGTGCTAAGCGGAAGTGACGTCGGCCGTTGCGGCGCGTGCGTTACAAATCACTACTTTACAACTTCCGGTATCCCCAGTCGATCTGTGACAATGGAGAGAGATAGACGCGGAAAAAACAAGACGGTCAAGTACGAGTAGGTCAAGCGCTCTGGGAGGTTCCGTACCTGTTTAGCAAATTGTATGTAAATGCAGGATTGAATTTAATGATTGGATTATTCCTTCACTTTCATATTAAAGCTACTATAAATAAGAAATACTCTTAGAGTTGTAGATAGGTGATCTTTTTTACAGCCTTACCTATTATAATAAGGCTTTAGATATCAGGATTCGACATTTTCAGATTTCTCAAATATGTAGTTTTTAAAATTCCTAAAGATATCGTTTTAATCGATAGACCTTCGGTCTTTTGCATGGATCTACACAAAACACGATCATGTATGGATAGTATCGGCGGTTCTTCGATCATGTGCACCTTCCATTGCCACTTCAGCTTCGCGACTCTGACCTATGTTTGTTCTTCTGATTTGATCGTCGCATAGAGTCATAACTTCGGCCGATGCGCATCGCCCGCCGAGTATCTCTGGTGATTACGGAACCCTAAAAACTGATGAAATCATAAAATGCGTCCTCTAATAGTCTACGGCCACGCGTCGTTGGCGACTTGTAATAGTCGGGATGATGTTATGAAATTAATAATTTGTCTTCCCGAAGGAGGGTGACACCCTTTGCGTGTTGCGTCGATAAAAGAATTTTGGCTTGTGCGAAATTTGTTTAATGAAATTGCGTTTTCGTGATTTTTGGTTCATATGATTTTCTATCTTTTACGGAGTGATAGTTTCTACTGTAGGTAATTAAATATTCACTCTTTGTACAATAGGTATAGACCTACGGTAGATAATAATTGGTAATATATACAAATAAACCTACCCATTCATGATTCAATACCCAGTAAACCTGATTCGCCAAAAAGCGCATCTTTTCCAAAGAGTTCCAAGGCGACCCATTGCCTAAAAATATTTTTAAGTTCCAAGCTTAGGATGCGTTTCCACTAAATCGGAGCGGAGTGTTTAATAGACCCGTGAGATTATTATTGGATTAAGTGATAAAATTACCACGTTTACGCAGAGCTCTGTTTTAGTGGAAACGAATCCTAAGCTTGGAAGTTGGAACTTAAAATATTTTTAGGCAATTGAAACTTTATAGCAAGTACGAGTAGATACCTACTTGCCGATTATACGGTTACATTATAGTCCCACTCTTACACCATAAGATATAAAGGGTCCTATGTTAAAATAAATAGGTAAGATTGTGCACAAAATATGGAGTTTCTACATAAATACCTTACTTCCATCAAATCCATCATAAAAATTATATTTCATTGCTACTTAACTTCAATTTTATTCCTATCAGTTCTGTGTTTTAGAAATAGAGATAGTTCTAAGTTTATGACCGTTAACGGCATAATAAATTTTATTACTACAATATAAAAGACCACTTCATAATATCCGAAATCAAATTTGACCCACAAACAAACACTGGTAAGTATAATAAATTTTAAATCGGGTCTTTTGTTACTATAACGCGACCACTCTGTCTAGAACTCCTCTATCTGTTTACTACCCCCTCTTTACTCCCTCTTTTAAAAGAGCCAGAGAGAGGACAGGGGCCTTATTAAATTGGTAGTTTACCACCCTAACTTCCCATGCACGTGTCAAGACACCCTTTCAGAGACCGGTAGGTTACGTGAAATACAATAAATATTTGGACGACACGAAATAAATTTTATTTAAATAGATTTGTTTGGAAGGGTAAATGTGATACACTAGTGGAGAGATGTATTGGGATGGGATAATTTGACAAATTAAATAATAAGTGATGACGCCCGTGGGACCGACATAATTTATGTAAATAAGAATATTTTAAGTTATAATATATACCCCCCCAAAAATCAAATGCCTCTCAACACCTTTAAGTTCGGAAGATTTTCGTTTTTTTTGATCTAGCTAATAAAAATAGCATACCGAAGTAATTAAAAAATGTAAATGTCAGGACTCAGGATGACAAGAGATATCCTAAATCAGTTGGATTCGATGGATTAGGTGAAGCATCATCAAATATAATGAAATGAAACGAAGTAAACCAAACGAACGAAATAAAACGTAAAGAATTAAAACAAATTAACAAAATCAAACGAAATAAAATGCAAATTAACCAAACAAAATGAAACGACTTCGTTTCATTTTGTTTTGTTTGACGTTGGAATGAAAAAATATTCATTAATGTAGGGCAACAAATGGCACTCATAATATTACAATATTATGAGTCAATGACTCTACCACCACCACCACGCGCCGTTTCGAAAAGTTGTTTTTACTGAGAAGTACCTACTTCCAAAAACGGTGCCAGTAAAAACAAAATTTCTAACAAAATATCACCAATATAAACCATTTTTATCTCTGCAGAAAGTGGATAGACAAACTATAAAATTCCAACAGTGAAAGGCTAAGAAGGTTACCTGTAGGTGAAATGTAACATGGGCATGGAGCTGCATTACAAAGAAAATGCAGGTCCGAACATCAAAGTCTGCGAGCTGAGCATGCATCCAGTAGAATTTATAAAAAATCCAATCACCTAAGTGGGGTGGCCAAAGGGATGGAGACATCACGCGAGCGTTCACATATTTCATTTATACTATCCTACGCTAAACTAATGTAAGTGAAAATAGGCGGCGATTGTTTGGTACCGACTGCAAAAAAATATATTTATAGAAATTGGAAGATTGTTATCTTTAACTAACTTTAGAAGTGCTTTGGAATCGCCAAGTGTATATACCGTATTTTTAATTAACAAATAGCTATAATTACCTCTTTTGGTGAAAAAAAATTGAAGTGCCAATTGCTCTCATGTAACTGAACTTTGATGTCGATAAGTACCTAAATGAAAATGTTACCTGATCTTACTTTTATTTAAAACTAGAGGATGCCCGCGACTTCGTCCGCGTGGATTTAGATTTTTATAGGTCCCGTGGGAACTGTTTGATTTTCCGGGATAAAAAGTTGCCTATTTCGATTACAGGGACGCAAACTACTTCCTTCGGTACCAAATTTCATACAAATTGGTTTAGTGGATGAGTCTTTAGGAATCCCGCGGGAACTCTTTGATTTTCCGGGATAAAAAAGTAGCCTATGTCCGTCCCCGGGATATAAGCTAACCTTGTACCAAATTTCGTCAGAATCGGTTGCACTGTTGGGCCATGAAAAGGTAGCAGACAGACAGACAGATAGACAGACAGACAGACACACTTTCGCATTTATAATATTAGTATGGACTAGAAGAACGCTTGGATTTTCCAAGGTAAAAAGTAGCTTATGTGTGAATCCAGGGTATAGTGTATCTTCATTCCTTTAAGCCAAATCCGTCCATTAGTTTTTGCGTGAAAGAGTAACAAACATACATACAAACTTTCGCCTTTATAATATTAGTCTGTCTAGTCGTTTTTTGCGAACAGTCCAACTTGCACAGTAGCCGTCTAATGGTCCGGTCACGGTGCGTGGCAGGCAAACAATTCTTTTACCCCCGACCTCGCCATGAGACGATACCAATACAAAATTATTTACCTACATCGCTTAATCAATATCTAGCTACATTTTATACTACTTACTTACTACGTATATAGGTACATAGGTGAATTGATAGGGCTTGAATGAACAATCGATGAAAAATAGGAACATGAAATCCAAGATTGTGTACTTACGTAGCTTGCGTAGGTGTTATTATTAAAATGTGGCTAAAAAACTTCACCATTCCAACAAAAAATACTTTAAATCTAAAATCAATATCATTATAATCTCATAATCTCATAGAATTAAACGTTGCCATGGAAAACTAAATTTGAAGCAGTTACAAAACAATGTTCGGGCTGTCGAAAAAAAATTGAGAAACACTGGTCCAGAATCAAACCCTATAATCTCATATCCAGTTCAAACAAGTGCGTCATCGGGTCCATTAGGCCACCTACGATGAGCTAGTAAACATAGGTAATATCTATATTTACGACTAATAATTAAAATCTTAATACCTAAATAATAATTAATCGTAAAGGATTATTTAAATGATAAGAAAGCTTCTGAATGAGTTGCCAAACAGCTTTGATAGTTCTAATAAGATTTTGTAAAGTGGTGACAAAAAAAGAATAGGTACTCAGCTGACTTTGTTGTGGGCTCTTCTCAGACTTGGGCGCATTTGAAACCCTCGTAGCTTTAGTTTTAACTAGCCGATGCCCGCGACTTCGCCCGCGTGCATTGAGGTTTTTCGAAATCCCGTGGGAACTCTTCGATTTTCCGAGATAAAAAGTAGCCTATGTGCTAATCCAGGATATAATCTATGTCCATTCTAAATTTCAGCCCAATCCGTTCAGTAGTTTTTACGTGAAGGAGTAACAAACATACACACACACACACACACACACACACACATACAAACTTTCGCCTTTATAATATTAGTGTGATTTAACGTAATTAATTATTGCCACTGCATCAATGTTTGACAATCAGAAAGTGTACAATGTTACCCAATTTGAATAAATGACTTTGACTTGACTTACTGAGTTGAGCGTCGCAATGGAAATCAAAAATGGAGCTACGAATACGAATCAATGTTCTGATTGCCGAAAAACATTAAGAAACACTGATCCAGAATCTAATTTAACTGCCAAATAGGTACTACATCTTATCCATCCATCTTATATCCAGACCAAACAAGTGTGTCATAGGGAGCATTACGCCACGTACAGTGAGCTATTAACACATAATATCTACTTATACCTATTTACGGCTATCTTATCATTAAAATTTCATTGAGTTAATCGTTGCAATAGTTAGTAAAAATGGAGCTACGAATCAATGTTCGGACTAAATAAAAACAAAACCTACGAGTATCACACTAATATTATAAAGGCGAAAGTTTGTATGTGTGTGTGTGTGTGTGTATGTTTGTTACTCTTTCACGCAATAACTACTGAATGGATTTGGCTGAAATTTGGAATGGAGATAGATAATATCCTGGATTAGCACATAGGCTACTTTTATCCCGGAAAATCAAAGCGTTCCTACGGGATTTTAAAAAACCGAAATCCACGCGGGCGAAGCCGCGGGCATCTTCTAGTCTTATATCTAAACTAAACAAGAGTGTCATCGGGTGCATTACGCCACCCACGGTGAGCTATTAACACATAATATCTACTTATACCTATTTACGGCTATCTTATCATTAAAATTTCATTGAGTTGATCGTTGCAATGGTTAGTAAAAATGGAGCTACGAATCAATGTTCGGACTGAATAAAAACATTGAGAAGCATTGGTCCAGAATTTAATTTAACTGCCAGACCGTACACCTACGAGTATCTTATATCTAAACCAAACAAGAGTGTCATCGGGTGCATTATACGCCACCTACGATAAGCCATCAACACATAATACCTATCTATCTTATCATTAAAATTTCATTGATTTGAACGTTGCAATGTTTAGTAAAAATAGAGCTACGAATCAATGTTCGGGCTTCGGAAAAACATTGAGAAATACTGGTCCAGAATCTAATTTAACTGCCAAACCCTATATCTTAAATCCAGTCTAAACAAGTGTGTCATCGGGCCCATTACGCCACCCACGGTGGGCTCTCGACACATAATATCTATATTTACGACTAATCACCATAACACTATGATTATACGTCAATTTGCCGCGGCCCGAGCATTATTTATACTTTTTAAATCGGACCCAACCCGATAATGAGACCGAATTGGAGTCACGAACGAGAGTTTGTTTAAGGAACAGAGTAGTGGAGTATATTTATTCTGAGTTTTTTATTATTTTTCCAATTTTTTCATTGTCTCATTGGAAGGCTGGAGGACGAAAACCCTTCTTATTTTCGCATTGTCTTTAAGCGCTAGGTAAATATGTACTAGAAAGAAGATTAAAATTAGGTGTACGGAAAAAACTTTGTGTAAAGACTTCTGCAATGACTACTAAGTATGTATAATGTCAGTCATATTACTTGATCTTGAGTCTAGATAGTGGCGCACAACTAATTAATTTATTTGAGTTGATCATAATATTTTACGTAGATCGCAAGATAGAAGAAGATTAAATTTTATTTCGAATAGGTAGGTATACTTATTCGAAATCATTAATAATTTAATTATTGTTCTTGTTCTCTTGAAACGCTTGACGCTCAAGACCGAGCTAAACTAGCGAGATCTAGATATAAGTATTTACCATTTAATTACTACTACAGTTCTTCTCGGCGTCTTACCTAATACCTTACAGCCCCAGAAATTGAATGATTCACAAAATGATTGTGATTTTTTGGGTCAATAAATGGGTGATTTCCCAGATCCTTCCGCAACCGCCTATCCTCTCCACTCCAACTCAAAAAATAATTTTTCATCAAACCAGCTGCTCTATGCTTTCTATATTCTTAACAAAGGTGATAATGTCTGATCGCCTCAAGCCACTACCGCGAGCAACGTCTATCAACGCTTGCGTCTATCCATGATTTATATGCTCAAATTACATGACTATTAGCCATTGCAATATAGCTCATTGCAGGCTCAATGCTTAACTTTAACCTGTTTAAACTGATGTTTAAGTCTCAAGTACGGCAAGCAATACTTAGTTTTGCTATTATGCCAATTAAGTATTATTAATTTTAATTCAACTAAAAGACGTTCGGTTTTTAAGGTTCCCTAAATATAAATAACAAGTAACAAGGAACATTTATAATTCCGTCCAGTCCATCTGTCTATAATAATGTGTAGACCTGAAAATGAAAAGTGTGTGTGGAAAAAAAATTGGCATAATGCGAGGGATAGGTAGGTTCAATTGCCATTTTAAATCATTATGAGGTTTTTAATAGTTTTTGGAGAAAAGCTATCTCTACCTAAGCTACAGTGTTTATTCTGGTTTATCTTTATTAGTATCTAGGTACTTCCAATCTTTTTTTTTTTTTTTTTTTTTTTTTTTTTTTTTTTTTTTTTTTTTTTTTTTTTTTTTACTTCACAAAATGTCGAACTTCGAGCAACTGTTACGCGAGCTTAGATGCGACATCAGAAAAGATTCGGAGGAGTCACTCAGAATAGTGGAAGAGCGAATCACAAAAAGTATTAACGAAAATATAGATACAAAATTCGAAGACATTCAAGCGCAGATTGAAATAATAAAGAAGAACAATAACGAGCAAAATGAGAGGATTCTTGCAATAGAAAAACAGATGAAATGCAGGAATATAATATTTTTTGGAGTTGAAGAAGGGGAAAAATCTTATAAAGAATTAGAAAACAAAATAATAAATATAGTAAAAACAGAAATAAAGGTGGATTGCAACAGTAACGAAATTGAAATAACAAGAAGGATGGGGAAAAAGGCAGAAAATAAAATAAGACCTATAGTAGCCACTTTTACAACTTATGGCAAAAAGATTTCTATTCTCAAAAATAAACAGCACCTTAAAAACAAAACAATTTATTTGAAGGAAGACTACCCAAAACAAATATTGGAAAAAAGAAAACAGCTTCAAGACCAATTGCAACAAGCACGAAAGGAAGGAAAGTTCGCATATCTACGCCAGGATAGGCTAATAATACATGAACCAAATAAAACTCGAAAGAATGCTGAAAGTACAAATAGTCAAAGTTCTAGGAAGAGAGAATTAGAGTCTACCCCTCCGAGTCAAATGAGCAATCCTTATGCTCAAGTTAATCAACCTTCAACAAATTATCACATGGCAAAGAAAAATAAACATAAGAGGAATATTCAGAATAAGGGGCAAAGCTCCATGAATAGTTTTCTACAAAAACCACCAGCACCAAAAATATTTACTGCAGTCACACTCGATGAGGAATGCGATGAATAGTAATTACCACAGCCCCTCCATCCAGTATAAACCCTGCTGCCCACTCAGCACAATTTACATAACAAGCAATAAAAAGAAAAACTTTTAAGAAAAAAGTCTCCCAACCCGGCTGGTCACCGTGGGAGAGCTAGACCAGTACCCTCCAGTCATAAGAGTTTTTAGATTGGATAATACAAGTATGAATTATAAATACCTACTAAACAAAAAAAAAGTAAGTCGATCGTAAAAAGAAACACAACAAAGAGTATATACTAAAAATTTCCTATTCCTATTATTTCATAACATTAGTATTATTATTTATTTCTATATATTGAGTATGAATGTAAGAAAAGTTAGTAAAAATTATGCAAACAAAGACAGAGAAATATGGAAATGACTGGAGGAGGCCTTCGTCCAAAATGGGCGTACTGAAACGATATGTGAAAGGAAAAAAAGAAACTTATCTATTAAAATATGAAAACAAGTAGTAATATGAAATAGTAATAATGTGTACTCATTTAAAAATGTAAATATATAATAAGAAAATTAGTAATTTAAAAAAAAAAAACTAGTGATGTATAAAAAAAAAAATATAAATGTAAATTAGTATTATTAATAGGATAAGTCTTGTTTATGTACTACATTTTATATACTTAACATGGAAAAGCTAGTACTTATTAACATAAAATGTAATGATTGCAAAAATGTTTCAGTAAATAAAGGCTATATTATTATTATTATTATTATTATTATTACTTCCAATCTATTTATGAAATCGGTTCAGCGGTTGGGCCGTGAAAACGTAGCAGACAGACACACTTTCGCATTTATAATATTAGTATGGATTAAACGTAATAAGTCCATGTTTTTCGAAGTTTAATTCCACATATCCAAATAGGTAATAGATTCAATCTAAAGGCTATGATCCCATCACAGCACAGTCGGGGAGTTGTGCAAGCTACCAAAGAGAGACATTATCTCAGAAAGCACGGTCACGAATTGGCAATTTGATAGTCATCGACATTGGTTCCGATAGATTATGCATCATGCCACCCACGAGACTGCCTTAGCGCGCAATTATCACTCCGGCTCGTAAATTATGGGATTGCCAAAGGTCTCTACGTAATAGTTTATACGTACCTACTGATCTTTTAGTAGATACTTTGACAACTTTTTTAGGTTAGGTTAAGCTATAGAAGCTATAGCTTAATCAAGCGTAGCATAAGCTTAAGCATATTAAGATTATGGTATAGAATATGTGCAATTCATGAAGAGCCGAGCCGAGGTGGATGATTGGCAATTTGGTAATCATCGACGTTGGTTTCGATAGATTATGCATAATGCCATACATGAGACTGCCTTAGCGCGCAATTATCATTCAAGCTCGTAAATTATCGAACTGCCAAATATCTCTGCATAATAGGTTACTACTCTTTTAGTAGGTAGGTTTGAGAACTTTTTTAGGTATAACACATTCAGATTAAGCTATAGAATAGGTGCAATTCATACAAAGCCGGGGCGAATCATATAATTGGCAATTCGATAATCATCGACATTGGTTTCGATAGATTGGCTCGTAAATTATGAGATTGCCAAAGTAATTGTATAAAATTCTTTTCCAATTTCTTTTTTCGGTATGTTGTTGAGTTTATGATATTTAAGACTTTAAGTAAGTCTATAATCATAAAGTCATCAACATCGGTTCCGATAGTTAGAGCATCATGCCACCCACGAAACTGGTCTAGCGAGAAACTATCACTTCCACTCGAAAATTACGCGATTTGGCAATCCCATAATTTTTTTAGGTTTCTTTAGCTGTTGCTAATATTTCTCGGTCTAAAAGTCTTGTTTTTTTCAAGCATTTTGTTTTATGTTTTTATTTAAGATTGTTATACCTATCATTATTTACGACGAATCACTTAAAAACCTGGCAAAAATATCGCAACCTTAAATTGGCTAAGTATCAACATTTGATATCATTAAATCCTGAAAAATAATGAACAGTGGTTGCCCTAAAAACCCACTTGTTCACGAATTCTAATAAAAACTTGGTATTGGTATGTTATCTTATAATTATTATTCTCTACATATCCACTAGTGACTCAATATAGTACCTGACAACTTTTTATCTCAGTACATTATACTTAGTACTTATTAAACAATAATAGGTACAATCACTAGGACTCCCGCTGAGAACTTAAATATGTAGTGTAAATCCTGTCGTTGTCAAGCCTCGCTTAGTTCCAAACTGGCTTATCCCTAACAAAATCTCTTTAGAGGTAATTGCAAGCCACTGCATCAACAGTGTAATACGATAAACGCGTGTTTTTGCCCAGACTCCGACCAGTGCGACGCGTTTAGATGAATAAGTCATGTGGTTTTGTAAAAAAGAAGTGTCATTGCACGTAGACTGAGTTAGAATTCTAAGGTATCAAGTAGGTAAAGGAGAGAATTGCTTTGTAATGAGTTTTTTAATTAACCTCCGACCCAAAAAGAGGGGTGTTATAAGTTTGACGTGTGTATCTGTGTATCTGTATGTGGCGTCGTAGCTCCTAAACTAATGAACCGATCTTAATTCAGTTTATTTTTTGTTTGAAAGGTGGCTTGATCGAGAGTGTAGCTATCATCCAAGAAAATCGGTTCAGCCATTTGAAAGTTATCAGATCTTTTCTAGTTGCTGTAACCTTCACTTGTCGGGTTACATACAAGTTAACCCTTGACTACGATATCACCTAATGGTAACTTGGTAAGTTATGATGGAAGTGGGCTAACTTGGAAGGGTAGGTATAGCACTCTTGATCGGCTACTAGACACCATCGTACCTACTGGAATACTAAATCGCTTGGCGGCATGGCCGAAAACTTTCACCAGACCAGACCTCAGACAATTTAGAAATATAAATTCCCAAATTGCGCCTACTGGGAATCGGCCCGGGCCGAAACCTTCAAAATAAGTACCTACTCATTTTGAAGATTTGACATACAAAATACTTTAGCCATAATAGTTATAGAGAGAGAGAGCCTGTGAGGGCCTGACCTTCGTTATTTTATAAAAGCTTAAAGAAAGGTACAGTAATGTATACTAATATTTTTTTTAAAAGAATATTAGCCATTTTAACCATGATTAACATTGCCCTTTCCCCTCCAACTAAGCGTAAAGCTTGTGCTAGGAGTGGGTACGATAAACGGGTGGGGTTTCCTGTAACCGTTGAGCTATTGAGGCTTCATAATAATTGGATATTGTATTAAACTACCTACAGTATTATCTACTAAAGCCACGATGATCCAACCTTCATACTCGCTGATCATTCCTATCTGTATTGGGTTTCCCCAATAATACGCATAGAAACTTTCACCTTTAATAAAATAATGAAGGTCTGGCCCTCACGGGCTCTTAATCTATTATGCTTTTATTCAGTTATAAAGTTAGGTATTCACTAGCATTGCTACTTTAATAATAACCCCTACATAAGTTGAAAACGAAGTAGCTGGCAGATACTAAAGCAATAATAAAGCAGACCATAATAAAGCAGGTGATCCCACAGGAAACGTACACAAAATCATCTCGTACGCAACATCTGTCAATATTAATGCATTTGATCGAAAATCAAACCATACTGATTATTGACTGTAACTGACCATTCATACACGACACGAAAAGGAGCAATTTTCATCACCAGCCATAAACAACCACACAACCTAACTAACCAGACGAGAGAGACAGCAACACATTCCAACGAAGGAAGAAACAAGACAAAAAGACCTGTATCGACTAAGACGGATGAAGACAGAGCTAGACTTATACCAGAAATACTAAGTGTGAAAGGAAAGGAAGGAACTTGGGTGGCCACCCCCCATGGTTGGCCGATGACCATAAAAATGAGTATAAAATTGAAACATCAATATAATAAGCAATCAACGTGACTCAGGCCAGACCTAATTATACAGGGCGAGCTTGCGTTATAAATTATACGTCCAAATATACAGATTGTTCCAAAATCGAACGGTTATTACGGACATTGTGTTAGATCGATATGTTCGGAGTGGATTTTACAACTTAATTTCGAGCAATTACATATGACTATCTTTGTAAAAGATTACGACTTGCTTATAGGTACCACTTATCCGTATTTTTTTATTTAAAATTCATAGATAAGTAGATAGGTACCTACCTACGGGATCCTAGTAGGTGCAAATTAATTTTAATTAAAACAGTATAAGAGATCCTTAGTGAAATGACTCTTTGGTAACGATTCACCAACCTCATATACTTAAGTAGGTACACTGCTTATTATACATTTAAGCAGCGTCAGGGCAAGCTCAGGATGCTCAAATGTAGTGTCCGCTCGGATGAGAAGGAATTTTCTTGACTGAAATGAACGAAATTCTCTTCTCCAGTATACCTACTCGTAATTCGCTCTCTGAACCGATAGCAAAGTCATCGACGAACGTAGCATTAGAGACACTGGTCGCCCCACATAAAATAATTTGTTGATTTTTTTGAATTTTCTTCCTCTTCTTATTATGCTTTATGGTTTCTAGTAGCACCACACCAGCCCTTTAAATTTTAATTCTGTTAGTATTATTATTATTTATCAGCAACGAAAACGTTTAGTTTTAAATAATTAACAAAATGTTCAACAGAAAGCAATCTCCAAGCATTTTAAGGAATTGGTTGTTACAAAAACTACAGTCTGTAGGTTGTCAAGAAAAATTTTTGCTTCCAGGAATCCTTCAACACTTTAAATCCTTTAATCCAAAGATATTCAACTAAGCCATAGACCGGCTATTGGAACTATTTCGTACAAAATGTTTCATTTGATAAATTGAAATGAAATGAAAAATATTTTTTCCATGCAGGCCAACTCACGGCGTATATTATGACAAGATTATACCACCGTGATCGTTCGAAAATCAGATTCTACTGGAAGGAGCCGGCGAATGTTTCAATAATCAAAATATTTTATCAAATCATTGTATACAATGTATACAATACATAAATACTGTTTGATAAAATATTTTTGACTCAACAATGCTAGCTTTCACCCGCCCCATAATCGCTTGTTTGCCAGTTACTAACTGTACTATCCTGTAAGCAACAGAATGCAAAGCCGATATCTTCCGTGTAACTGTAACAAAACGACAGCTCTACTCTTGGTAATAGTCATAGCATAAAAATAGCCAATTGGCTTTTTTTTTATGATGTCTAACTATTTTTTCTGCTTTATCTGCCCTGATATCCTTAGCCTTATCTATGTTCAAAAATCTGTGGCTGAAACAGTTTAAAACACTCAAAATGGTATTTTTTGATTTCCGTAGATATTCCCCTGACAAATTCGTAGTTTCTAATGAATTCGTCCCACATTTCTGTCTTTTGTAGGAATGTGTGTCGGTTTGTTTGTGTTTTTTATTTTTATTTGGAGACCTCTAATCGTTCACCCAATTTGATGCTGCTACTATCGCCGGATTTTAATCTTATTTCATTGGATCTGTGGTTCCCAAACTGCAGCCAATTAATCCATACTTTCCATATCAAATAATATATCTAAATAATAATAATTATATTATATCTAAAAGATAAAGTGTGTCTCTCTGTCTGTCTGTACGTCACTAGCTTTTCACGACCGCATCTATTTTACGATCAACTGCTCAAGCTCTCACTGTATATTGTACGGCTGAAATTAATAATAATATTCAATGTATTGAAATGAAATGAAATGATTTATTTCTATTACTCAGCAACATTGCTATTTGTCAAAAAATCGTACAGTTTGTGTCACATAACAACTTTGCTAAGTAACTTATTGACAGATTACAAATAGCTTTAACCACGATTTAACATAATATACCTAATGTAATTAGGGTGTACCTACCATGTACGTAACTTCTATGTACTTACATTATAACTAATGTCGTTAAACCACAGTAAGTACTTAGTCATTATCACAGTATCATACAGATAGTTTATCAATAAACAATTATATAACTAACCCAATTTGTAAAATTTAAATACAAACACTAAGTATACAAACAAATTGCATACCTGTTTGTTTCAAATAGGTATGCAATGCTTTAGAAAAAATGTCTCACTTGGATTGTAGAAGCCAGAGCTAGGGTAGCCATCCATCCAGTTACCGATTTGGGATTACCCAAATCAAGTTTGGACCAAGTTGAAGGCCAAGTTTTTACCTTCAAATTATTGAAGGTCCAAACTTGGCCTTTTCGTTTCCTCCTCCTTCGTGGCGTGTCGGTGCAATGAGGTGCCAATGTGGAGTCATAAACAATATGAAGAGTAGACGGTTAGCGCGGCTAATTGGCACCGGGTCCAAAAAATGTTGATATAGAACTACATTAACCCTTGTATACATAATAAATACGGTAATAAATTTATTTTTTATTTTTTAGTGTTTGTGGTTATTGAAGTCAGTTTTTATTCTATTTTACCTAGATTTTTTTATAGTGAGTTGTATAGGAAAGGATTGGAGGACCCACCAAGAGTACTCCTGCCATTATGTGATTAATGGAAAGGAGTCTCGACCCTCACCAATGAGGAATGCAACTAATAATGAGAAAAAATAAACAAGTTTGGGAAGCTGTGTGTTCGGCGGCCGGCGCCTGTGCCTGATTTATAATTCACGGCGAGCATGCTTTGCTGTAGATTATCCGATTAACAAATCAAGCTTACATACATATTATTAAATCCTTCTTTTGACCCAACTACCTACGGCAATGCCACAAGGAAAGGTTATGGATTTTATTACTCCTCTCTTTACCAGTTCGTTATAAAAATATTTGAATGTTTTGTGTTTCGAACTATGTATATTCAATGAAAATATTTTCGTAAAAAAATGTGTAAAAAATATTTATGTATATCCAACGTCGATTTTTTTTTAGATAAGTACCTAATCAACATTTTCCTAAAACCTTAAAATATATTTTATCGAATAATTCCTATTAAACTGTTAATCATAGAAAAAAATAATATAGGTATGTTTGGACCAAAATATTATAGAAATGTGGTCAAATGGGGATAAAAAGGTTAAAGCGAGTCGAACTCGCATACAAAGGGTTCCTTACACCTGCCATCGTACAAGAAATATAGCACATATCATTTTTTTTATGATGTACGAAGTCGCGGGCATCGTCTTGTGTCTAATAAGATACCTAGTAACTCTGATAGTTATCAACCATATCAACTTGAGGTACCCTAGAGCTACTAAGTAATATTAACAGGGCTCCCTCCGTCACTCGTTTCCACTCGCTTCATACAATCGTAGTTCCAATTTCATTTGAATATTAAGCAACCAAAGTCCATGAAATTTTGCAGACATATTCTAGAAACTAATATCTATGTCTGTGGTTTTCCAGATTTCTGTTAAAATATTCGGTTTCAAAGTTACGCGGTCTTAAAAATGTACATACAAATCTTTGAGCCCCTGTAATTTTAAAACTACATATTTTTAGAAAAATCTAAAACACCACAGACACAGATATTAGTTTCTAGAATATGTCTGCAAAATTTCATGGACTTTGGTTGCTTAATATTCAAATGAAATTGGAACTACGATTGTATGAAGCGAGTGACGGAGAGAACCCTCTTAAACAAGCCTTTCCTCATAAGGATCTTTGTTGTAGCAACTGGCAACTAAACAACAGTTGTTTGAGATGGGTCTTCAAACTAACTTATCAGAAATATTAACTAAGAACTCCCAGGGGGTGTGATTGACATTTCTCCCTTAAAGTTGGGAAAGAACAACGGAGGTCGAATAGTGGTCTTAGCGCACTGCAGTGTGTTTAATAAGTATTTATATCAGTTTTTTTTTTTTTAATCCTATTATAAGCTCAAGTTCGATCGTTCATGGAGTCTAATGAGATAGTTTTTTTTTTTTATTCAGTTACATGTTAGTCCTTGACTGCTTATTCACCTGGTAGCAAGTGATGATGTAATCTAAGATGGAAGTCAAGTACCAGCTTGATGCTTTACATTCGGTGGATCGTTGCGCTAGAAGACTCATTTGCCTTCTCGTTTTTGATTCAAACATCGACAATTACTAGACCCAATTTTCAGCGAAATAAGTAAGAATTCAATCTGCAGTGCGAGTAGAGCATACATAGTTTGACGTCACTAATCATCACGGGCTTGTGGGTGGTCCGTTAAGTAGGAAGCGAAGTCAGTTGACCTGTTAATCGGACTTGACTGGCACAAATTAACAGGTCAAATAGTTCTGTGTGAATTGTTTCCAATGGTATTTCATTATGGCTACATCTCTCACGGTGATATAGTGGTTAAGACCCCGGCCTCCCATAGGGTCCGTAGACCAATCCCAGGCACCTTTAACGTTTCGAGAGTTTTTTGCGTTTTAAGCAATTAAATATTTAGTTTAATGGTGGCGGACAGCATCGTAAGGAAACATGCGTGCCTGAAAATTTTCCATAAGGTGGCCAATCCACACTTGGCCCTATAAGTATCCTAAGCTCTTGACATCCGTGCTCTTGGGCTGGTAAGGGGTTGGGCAGACTAACTTTGGAAAATTCGTCGTCAATATGTGATCAAATATGTAATTGTAAATGGATGTAACTTTGAATAATTTACTTACCTATGTTATAAAGAAAATTATCATCAACTTACCTATAAGTAGTAAGGTCCTGATTGATTGATTGGCTAATGAACGCCCAGCCTGACCTTAGAGGCTTAGACCTTAAAAGCTAAAATTTTGTATAGGCAAAGGTCTCTTTTATAATGTGGACAAGGAATAAGGCCTATTTTTTCGAAATCCCTACGATATTAGGGCATAAGGAATAAAGAGGACTTAAATAACCTTTTACTTAATTAAATATCAAAACATAAGATCAAAATAAGAATATTTTAATTTAACAAAGTCAAGATTTTAAAGATAACTTACTTGAAAATAAAACAGAACTGTTAAAGAGCAAACAAAGTGTTCATAAAACTGAAACAGTTTTTTAAAAACTGCAGCAATTTTTCAGGAATAGTTGTCTCCAAATTGCAGCCATTTTCAGCATCTACAAGTAGGAATGTCCAACTAAAAATTTCCATTTCTATTATGACTCAAAACGCTTCTTTAGTATAAATGTCACAAAATATTACTAATTATTATATTTCAGCTTTCACAGCCCCCACTCGTAAAAAAGCCAGCAAGCTAAAGGAAGTTAAACTGGTATTAAGGCCATACAATTCCAATAAAATCCAAAGCTGCAGCATTGCGGACTGTCAAAAGCCGGCGCTCGGGTCACAGTTCACCCCTCAAGTGTCCGGAGCACTCTCCATTACCCCACCCACCCCATTACCCCCTTTCACGTTCCTGACAAGAGACTGACCCTTTCAAACTATCGCTACTATTTGTGCAACTCGAATTTGTCACAGACATTTTTGAAGAACTATTTATCGAGTAGGTATACCAATTATATTTTTACTCTAAAATAATTTCTAGCATGACAAAGAGAGTCTGAACTGGTATCAACTATCAAGCCATACAATTCCAATGAAATCTACAGCTGCAGCATTGTGGACTGTCAAAAGCCGGCGCTCGGGTCACAGTTCACCGCTCAAGTGTCCAAAGCACTCTTCATTACCCCACCCACCCCGTTACCCATAACGTTCACGCGCGGATTTCAGCATAACAATAATGACATGATACTGGGTGGAACTGGTAAAGAAGGCCATCAATTCCAATAAAATCAAAAATTGCAGCATTGCGGGCTGTCAAGTCAAAAGCCGGCGCTCGGATCACAGTATTCAGGCCGTATCCAAAACACTCTCTATTACCCCACCCATTCGGTTCTGTGACACCGTTTCACGTTCCTGACAGGAGACTGACCCTTTCTAACTACAGATACTATTTGTGCAACTTAAAGTGAGTCAGATACTTAGCCTTTATCGAGAACCGTTGGTAACGCTCTGGACTGGACATCAAAGGTGCAATTGAGGCCTACGGGAGGTTGAAGGTAACTAACGTAGAGGTTGTACCCACACTTGAGTGGAGGCTTGAGCGCGAATTAGCACTCGAAGCCTTTTCACGTGAACTAACGAGGAAGATTTATTCTAATGCTCTGCTTTTATGAAATTAGGAAGCATTCTATGTAAAAAGTAAAATGCTTATTAATTAAAATTGCCTAATCCAATGGATTTGAGAATTTTTTTATCATGTAAAAATTTCGATTAAGTACCTATTGTATAAGTTAACGGCTCAAAATTAGATAGTTAGCTATAGGTACTTTTCGTTTCATTTCATTTCATTTATTTGCATAGATTGAGAAGTACAATAGATGTTATGCTTATGGATACAGTAATTACAATAGGTAGGTATGCCATGGAGCGGCATGCAAAATAATTTCTTATCTGGGTATACCTTTTTACTATAACTTTTACCGGTGTTATATGACTAATTTTGAGTTCTCAATTGAGGTGGTTGGCGCAATATGAACTGGACCGAATTTATGATAAAATAGGTAATCATCAATCATCAACCCTTCTATGTTATGAAGAGATAGTAATTTACGATGCTTCGTTCAAATTCTGGAAAATTTACTGCTATTTAAGCCCATTTTTTCTATGCAGAAGGGTGCTAGGCATACGTAACGTAAGGTCCTACCTACATAAGACACCCCTCTCAGGCAGTTTTGGCTCACACTCCTAATAAGTAAGTATGTACCTACTAATAGGTGGGTGCCTAGCAACTACGAACTACAAATTTATCGTATGTTGCCTAGCAAATAAATTACAAAATCTTCAACCTGTAAGTACCTAAATGGAAAATGTCATAGGAATTTCTGAAAATTGTGAACTTTTTGTGAATAGAAAAAAAATCCCAGTCTTTACTTCCCGGAAAAACAAACCAAGTTTTTCACCAGGAGGAATAAACACGTGATTCATATCTTTCAAAATTACAGTGTCCGCTATAAAATATGAGCCCGAACCTCCCCTAATTATACACCAATCCGCTAAACTGTGAAAGAACACCAAACTTGCCCGGCTTCTTGAATAAACCACGCGATATCGATCCCCCGTATTAAGTTTTAGTTCGAAGCCAATTAAACTGGTATAAACCTCTTATGAGACACCCCACTGCCCCCACCTCCCCACTAAACCAACATGGCGTCACGATTGTCACCTCCGGTTAGGCAATTTTTCTTTAATTTATCGCAAAAAGACCTCGACTCTATCACGTTGTAATACAGAGTAGATTAAACGCAAAGCGGAATGCACCTGAGGATTTATTCTTTAAACGCGTGTGCAATATTACCCCGTTCTACTCTTATGTTCTTGCCAAACTAATTTAACCTCTGTAGCAGTTACAAATACGGTTGAAATTTCAATTGTCAGGATTAATGAATGTAAGCACTGTTGTTCTAAATACGTGGCGGAGGCGTGACATTAACGCCCGCAGGGATTGAGAATTATACATGAAGGGTTGTCGCGGTAGGGTTAAGTGTTCAAGAAAGCGGGGATCATCGGGGCTCTATAATATTGATGAAAAAATGGCCGGTTAAGACGCTAGGAAATATTGTGTAAACAGGCAATCTTAAAGACTGCATAGGAAAACTCGTCTTGTCGGTATATTATCCAAAAAGAATTAATTTACTTACGTATTTGAAGTTCTAAGTAGGTATTGACCTACCTACCACACCTGCAAGAATTTTGATTTGGCCAAGTACCTACCTATCAATATGAATCACATTAGGTACCTACTAGGTATGCCATTAGAAATTTCCGCTTAGATATCGCCTCTTGTAAGTCCCTAAGTAGGTACTTACTTATATCTACGACCAGGTCATATTTTTTGATATTTCTTGCGCTTGACGACAATTATCATGCCACGAGGAGTTCCAAGTTGGAGCCTAGAAAATGCCTATTCACTCTTGCCTTGCAGGTAGGTTAAGTGTTTCTTTATACCTATACGTGGCAGGAAACACGGGCGCCCGAAAGGGAAGCGAAGAACTACATTTTGGGATTTAAAAATTTAAGTTGGGAAGAAACTATCAAAATCATCTTTGAAATAATTAAACTATTGATTGTTGGTGTTTCAGAATCTTGACTGAATCTTCAGAACAGGAATGCTATAGAGAGAGTGTGAGGTTCGGCATGCTTCGTAAGGAATTGGTGCACGGATATTGGCATGCAGATGAAATACCTACCGTAACCCAACTATGTAATCGGGAACTTCCAATAGGTATTTGGTAGGTAAGTATATACCAAATCACGATGTGCACGCATTCTACTCTCCAGCTTTCTAGCGTCTAAAAAAGAAATAGGTACAACTAGGAAATACTTCTGCTGAAATTCGGATAAGTAACATACCTAAATCGGAGCGAAGTCCGGAAGAAGAAGAACAAAAGGGACCTACAGCTTAAAGGATAGGCTGAAGTGGCAGTGGGCAGGCCATGTCTGTCAAAGAACCGACGACTGATGGGGCAGACAACCTTATAAAGTTGGTGAGAAGTGGGCAGATGAGGTAGGTGGAGAACCATGTTTCGTGGTGTGCTCTTAAAAAGGCTTATGCCCAGCTGTGGACGCATACAGTCCACTGCTAGGCATAGGACGGATTGGATTGGAATATCTGCTATTTTTCATGCTTCCAATATTTAGAATTATTTTGTATTAGGTGTTTTGCGCACTTTTCTTTGACTACGGCCTCAGTGACTTAATAAAACAGCAAAATATTTTGGTGAATACTTTATGAATTGATTAATTATATTAATCTGAAAAATGATCCACTTCTTAATTTAAGTTTACCTTGCGGTGTAAATGTTCCCATCTTTTCCTAAAGACGTCCACACTGATGAAAATCTACGCTTTTCCACGACAATTTTCGCCAAACACAACCCACAACACTAACTTTATTGGTAGGTATGCAATGGACGTAGCTTCACAAACACAATCCATTATCTATACGTCTCTCTTGTGACCGAACAGAGTCCGTTCGTTTTGTGTTTATTGAAACAATAAGAAGCGGTCCAATAACTCCTTTCAGCAGCCGAATCACTCGGGGAGGCCCAAGTTACTAACAAATCCTTTGACAATACGTATAATATTCATTCTAATGTAGTCTTTATTTCATTATACTCAGAATTCTAAATTCTCTGTAGGGTTGTTAGAAAGACATATCAGTTTCTCATTGCAAATGTTAGGTATACATATTGTTTGATAAATAATAGGTATTGACCATGTCATACTCATAACTAGTAGCCTCAATAACTGAACTAGGCATGTAATATTACGATTTTGTTAATAGTTTTATCCCATCCACCCACTTCCTGCTATCTTCCTAAGATCGTCAGTCCAGCGGGTTGGAGGTCGTTACGCTGTCTCCACTCCAAAACTTTCGCCTCAGCGGCTATCGGTTCTGCGACAGACATGGCCTACCCACCTGCCACTTCTGCTTGCTAATTCGTTGAGCTATGCCAGATACTTTGGCTCTCCTACGGATTTCCTCATTACAGATTTTGTCTCTCAGAGAGGCAAGCAACGTAGCCCGCTCCATAACACGTTAAAGTGGGAAACGGGAAGCTTATGCCCAGTCACCTTTTCCTTTTATACCTATATTTAGATTAGATTATAGATTCAATAAATGAATGTTGTCTAAAAAGAATTTCGCCGTATTAGAAATCCTCAGCAGGTGAAGTCAAGTAAAAAATAAATAAACAAACAAATAATTGGATAAACAGTTAGGTACTAGGTATTAACCCTTAATTTTACTTTTATAATAATGGAATTTAACAGCTTTTGTCCGATTTAGCAGCTACAATATATAAGTTACTTGTATTACTAACTCAAAAGGTAGGTAAAGAAATTCTTCCTCCATTTTAGGAATGTAAAGTTAAATTAAGAATTTTAATTCCAGGGTGATTATTAAAATTATTCTCAAGAATGTAAACTACATTTTGCGATAAATAATAGTTAGCTGGGTAAGTAGGTATTTTAATTGGTATTATGTTTTATATCTACGTGAATATATGCTGCGGGATCTAGAATTTCTAGAAATAAGTAGGTATAACAGCCAAGTGTGCGCATACCTTACTTACCAACGATCTTATTAATGAAAATATGATACCTAAGTATCTACCTGCATAACTTAAAGATGGAAACTATTTGGAAAATATCCCCGAGAAATAGATCTTAAAAACATCTAGGTACTACGAGTGTAATCGTCGTGAAGTCATTGATATACATATACCTTAGCTGTACTTAGATAATAACTAATTTTACTGTTGGTTCATCACCTAAGTGTAATTAGTGGGCATATTCGATTTTGATGACAATATGTCTTTGCAGTTATCGTAGCTTTTCGCGAAATATGACAAACATAAAATGCGCAAAGAAAAAAATTTGAGATAAATTACCTACTTATATTGCGTTTCGTATTAATTAATTAAAGGTATCATTGTGTAGATTCTGCAAATATTTAATTCGTATATTTAATAGGTAAATAAACCAAGAAAGTATCTAAGCTTTCGTTATTGAAATGAATGAATGATTTATTCAATAAAATGTAATTAAACTAAACATTTATTAAAGAAATAGGTGCGTAATTGATGACATAAAAGTTTTATGGAATCCTGTAGGATAAGAAGATACCTACTTATTTCTTTTGCGATGCGACATGTCGGTTTCCCGTAATAACTTAGTTCCGTATCTATAGATTTGAACTTTGATCGAGCTGTTAGTCGTTAGGAAAGCCCTTATCAAGGCTATTTATTGCCTTTCCAAACAAAGTATACCTACCTACTTAACTTTATAGTAAAATTAGGTAAAAGTGACGATTTGTAGTTACACATCCTGTACGTATCGTTATCTTGTTTTCAAATTAAATATTTTACCCAAAACATTACCTACTTTTTCTCCGTAGTCGGTTATAATTCGCTCAGTCCCGAAACGTAGTTTTTAGAGTGTGAGTCAACGAAACAAAGCAAAAGGTCCCTGTCTACACGACTCAACCAATAATAAGGCTATTGTTTTAATACAAATACAATATTGCGTGTATAAATCGGATGAGCCCAAGAACAGCGATGGCTGTAGAGTAGACTCGATTTCGACTTTATTTGACTAAGTATCTACTCGTTAATTATTTCAACCTATAAAAAAATTGATGGCTACCATCGTCACGCTATTTTGAATGTGAAATGAGGTACACTTGACAAATCGTCTTCCATGGAAGCAGGAAATAACTTAATAGTTTAAGGTCCTCTCCTCATAATATTTACTAATTGTTTTTTTTTTTTTGGGGGGCATCTACTTATTTATCACTAGCTGATGCCCGCGACTTCGTTCGCATGGATATAGGTTTCTTAAAAATCCCGTAGGAACTCTTTAATTTTCCGGGATTAAAAGTAGCCTATGTGTTAATCCAGGATATAATCTATATCCATTCTAAATTTCAGCCAAATCTGTTCCGTAGTTTTTGAGTGAAAGAGTAACAAACATACACACACACACACACACACACACACACGCACGCAAACTTTCGCCTTTATAATATTTGTGTGTGATTTATGTTTCAAAAGGTGCTACTCCAATGATTCCTCTGTGCAGGTTTCGGACAACAGATCTGTGGCGAGCGTGGCGCCAGTAGCCGCCATTCGTATTTATTTATACCTTGTTTTATCATATTTTGTATACAGTTTTACATATTATACAGTTATACACTTTACAATAGATATATGTACCTACGTGTCCAATGTACGGCCGGCCTCAGAATTCGACGAGCAATTTTGCGAAACTATTGTACAACATGTGTAAATTAAAAATTTATAACACCCCCAACAAGTTAAGGTTACAGTAATAACTAGAAAAGAGCTGAAAACTTTCAAACGGATGAGCCGATTTTCATGGATTATAGCTAAGAATACTCTCGATCTTACCTTTCAAACAAAAAAAAAAAACAAAATTAAAATCGGTTCATTAGTTTAGGAGGTACGATGCCACAAACAGATACATAGATACACAGATACACACGTCAAACTTATAACACCCCTCTCTTTGGGTCGGGGGTTAAAAACCTGTATTACCTGCTTATGACCTTTTTGTATAAACACGCCGCACATATAGGTACTTATAATATATCTAACGCATGTGCATAACCGTGCCACGCGAATATGATCATTAAGGTGCTAAACGACTTACGGCCTTTGACTGTACATGCCATCTTCACTTTCTGGTTCGTTAAAGACCGGCGACTCGATCCAGTTTTAAAGACAAGTATTTTTTTTTCTAAAATTTAGTTTTTAAGGTTCTCATCATTTTCTCACGTCAGTCTACTGAGAGGCATGAACTGAAATCTCCTTTCAAAATGAGTGGCCTAGGCAAAAGTCCTAGGCTTTTTTAATTTTTTGGGGTAAAGTATTCCTCAAAATCTAGATTTTTAATCTTAATCGACGTGGACGAAGCATCACGATATTAACTAGTTTCCTTTAAATTTTAAAAAGCTGTTACCAACTTATTAATTCTTTATAGGATTCCGTACCTCAAAAGCAAAAAAGAAACCCTCATAGGATCACTTCGTTGTCTCTATGTATGGCGTGTCAGTCAAGAATCAAGATAAGTGAATCAAAACCTATTATAGGTTAATTCCCGTTGACTTAGAATCATGAAATTTGGCAGGTAGCAATGTCTTACAGCCCAAGTAAAACGAAAAATCTGAAAACCGTGAATTTGTGGTTACATCACAAAGAATTAAAAAGTGTTATTTCTTTTACGGTTGTACGGAACTCTTCGGAACGGGGTCCGATTCGCACTTGACCGATTTTTTTACTCTCTCTCTTTATGGAACACATGCCAAACACAACCTTTAAGTAAGTACATCTTTTTTGTTTTAGTACAGCTTTTTTACTGCCTTAAGTACCTGTACTAGTAGGTGCAATTATAATCCTCGCCATAATAATTATGCCCATGTATGCAGCTGAGCGGCGGCGAAGCTTGATATTGATAATGTTGATTAATTAGCGTCAACGCACACGTGCGTATCTGTCACCATCGGTGAGTCTCATGGATGCGCACACGACAGTTATGGTGTTCGATATAGCAAAAATAAAGTGCCTTGTTTATATAAGCTCTTACAATCTACCCGCAAAAGCTCAACGGTAATAGGAGCGGACTGAAATCCGAAAGGTCGCCAGTTCAAACCCCACCCGTTACACTATTTTCGTACCCACTCCTAGCACAAGCTTAACGCTTAGTTGGAGGGGGGAAAGGGGAATGTTCGTCATGATTAAAAATGGCTAATATTCTTTTTTTTTTTTAAAAAAAAAAGGAGTTATAGCCTAGCGGTTAAGACGTCCACCTCCTCTTCCGGAGGTCGGGGGTCAGCACCTCTTACTTTTCTTAGTTATATTATGGGATTTTCTAAAAGAAGTAAGTATTAGCCATTTTAACCATGCCTAAGCTTGTGCTAGGAGTGGGTACGACAACAGTGCTACGGGTGGGGTTTGAACCGCCGACCGCTCGGATTTCAGTCCGCTCCTACACTTAACCGTTAAGCTATTGAGGCTTCAAATATAATTTTAAGCAATTATCACTTGAGGATAACATCGTAAGGAAATCTGCATGCCTGAAAGTTCTTCATAATGTTCTTAAAGGTATGGGAAGTCTGTCAATCTTGGCTGGTATGATAGACTGTGGCTAAACCCGTCTCATTCTGAGAAGACACCCGTACTCAGTAGTGAGCTGGCGATGGGTATGATGATGATGAATCTACTCATAGATAAAAGGTTATACTACCTGCTTTTATTAATTTAGATAGTGAGCAAACGAGCAGGTGGATCACCTGATGTTAAGTGATAACCGCTGTCCATGAAGCACCAGAGAAACTGCCAAACTTGCCATCTTTTTAGTAATTTGTTGATCCATCCCTTGAATAATGCCATGTTGAAATCTACTGATACCGAAAGAATTTGCATGTGCGTGGAAAAAAGATCTGGCACAACGGGTGGTCGAAGTGCACCAGGCACCCAGGTGGTGCCAGGTAGTGGTCTGCTTACATCTATTATTAAGTAACCTACCAGTATGTTGGCTCAAGGGATCACGTCGGTCAATGACTTACAAAGATCATGTTGTGATCGTAGATCGATTGCCTATTTTGGTCGACCGCGGTAACCAAAAAATTAAACATGCACCTATATCGAGAACAAGTGTAAATTAAAAATTTATAATACCCCCGACAAGTGAAGGTTACAGTAACTACAAAAGAGCTGATAACTATCAAACGGCTAAACCGATTTTCTTGGATTATAGCTAAGTACACTATCGATCAAGCCACCTTTGAAACAAAAAAACTAAATTAAAATCGGTTCATTAGTTTAGGAGCTACGATGCCACAGACAGATACACAGATACACACGTCAAACTTATAACACCCCTCTTTTTGGGTGGGGGGTTAATTAAACTAGTACAATTCGACTGTTTTCATAAATATGCTATTATAGGCTTTTTAATGACCACTTCACACCTCTAAGTAGGCTCCTACCTCTTGCGGTAGTAGAGCGGTGTGAGAGGGTGACAGTTCTCACAAGTTGACAAACACTGAGCCCTCTCGTCACATCATCACACCGCACCGCTCCACTAACGCATGAAACCTACCCAGTGCGCTAAGCACATAGGATATTCCCTACTCAGTGGTTATGCTTTAACCGAAAAATCCGTTACCATCTTTGACGGAATGACAACATACGAGCAAGTCAACCTATTAAAAAAATTGTAATAAAAATATACCTTTTGAAATTTTAATTAGAATGATACTCGGATGATAGGTTAAAGTACCCTGTGGTCCATACGTCAAGATCGGAAATATTAGGTAGAGCTTCCATGAATTTGTGTTTAACTGGACACTCTAGGGTAGGTAGTTAAAGTTTTTCTAAAGGTTTTAATAAGGACCTTAAAAAATTGCATTTATTTAGTCATTTACTTATCATTTAGCTAAATATTAGCTATTAGGTTTAGAGAAAGTTTTTTTTATTTACTTGAGAATTTAGCAATTGTCACTCCCGTGCTGCCATTCCTTCGCGAAGCCTTGTAGAAAAAAACTTCGGAAAGAAATGTTAAATCAATTTCAATTTTCATTCTGTGGAAGATTTAGAAAAGAGAAAAACATTGGACAGTGACTGAGAGTAGGTACCTTTCTGAGACTAAGTCCTCCAGGACTATGAAAGATGAGGATTTTAAAGATTTATGATTTGTTAGAAAGATTTCAGTGTTATTTTTTTTATTAGAAATATATTTTTGAGCAGTCCTATCTGCAAACAAATCTATTTATGAAAATTCAAACAAGTTTTTATCAAAATTTTGTGTGTTTTAGGGTTCCGTATTCACTGCGTTCCGTAAAAATGAAAAGTATTATTTCTTGTACGATGGTACGGAACCCTTTGTGAGCGAGTCCGAATCGCACTTGACTAGTTTTTTTAGTTAGGAGTTGTTTTGAGTGTGGTCTTCATGTTTTCTGTGTTTGCGGGCACCCCAGCGCGCGGGCTCCCATGGCGGCGCCGCTTTGTCGGAACATCAAACACGCAGCGCGCGCAAGCGCCACCACATACCAAGAAATCATTTCTCGCTCCGGTACCAGAATGCACGATTTAAATTTACGACGAAATCTGGGCTTTTAGGGATTCCAGGTTTTTTCGGTCGTGTTGGGACAGCGGATGATAAAATACTACAGGCTTGTCTCGGATTTTGTTTGGTTTTGTTCCCGCTAAATTATTTTTAATCGATTAATTCCTCGAGAGATGTCTCCAAGGGAAATCGATAAATTAAAACTCATAAAAAGTTCTGTTTGTTTCTGCTCAACGTGTGTGGGTCGAATCCGTGAGTGACATGGTGTGTTCATCAGTGATGCTAGGTTTGTGCTTGATTATAAAGTTACTTAGCGATGTAGTTTAGTTTAAAATGACCTAGATATCATTTCTCGCTCTGAGAGGTCTCAGAACCCATGCATTTTTTAATGACAAATTCTGGGCTACGAGGGAGTCTCATTTTTTTCTTGATCGTGGGTAACATAGGTACAACAACAATTAAATAGATATTCAACCTTGTTCCGGACTTAAATTGGCTTATCGGATTTTTTTATTGATTAACTATGTTATCTAAGAGACCAAGACTGGAGAACATTCTACGTATTTATCTCAGTGGCTATTAATTTAATTGTAGGTAGATACACTAAAAAAAGTGTCTAACAAAAAACTATGTTACGGTGTACTAGATTAGGTAAGTACTTATTTAAATGCCTGTGTATACCAACCACCCTTGTTGAAGTCTATCAACGGGATTCATTGTACAAGACCTGAGGCAAAAACTACCTAACAAGAGATTTTTATTACGTATATTATTGTAAGTATGTAATTAAACATTAAATCCATTATTTTTATTTTCCATAGAATTAAACGCGTACCCTACCTAGTACCTACCATGTATCTATAGAGTTGAGCGGGTGGTCTAAGGACCCTATGGAACACCATGTCCCGCTGTGATCAATAACGTGTAAACATTGGTTTAGGATAGTTAGTGATCTCGTGGGTTCTTCTACATCCCGAAGAATCTTTATTTTGAAGAATAATTAGCTACTTTGATATAGTGACAATACATGTATGTTTTTAACCCCCGACCCAAAAAGAGGGGTGTTATAAGTTTGACGTGTGTATCTGTGTATCTGTGTGTCTGTGTATCTGTGTATCTGTCTGTGGCATCGTAGCGCCTAAACGAATGAACCGATTTTAATTTAGTTTTTTTTGTTTGAAAGGTGGCTTGATCGAGAGTGTTCTTAGCTATAATCCAAAAAAATTGGTTCAGCCGTTTAAGAGTTATCAGCTCTTTTCTAGTTTTCTTGTAGAAAAGAAGGTTAGATAACCGTTAGGTTCATAATATTATGTCAATTGACAATTATGTCAAGCTGTCAAGATGGACGTTGCCTAAATACACAATTATTTATTTGAAAATGATGTTTTGGAAATCTCAGATACTTTAGATAGTAGGCGCGGAATAGTTTACTTGTCGGGGGTGTTATAAATTTTTAATTTACACTTGTAAATAATAATATGTGATCAAAGCTACTTTATTTAACTTTAACCGGGGTTAGAACAACGGATTTAAATTTATATTTTCAAAAGGTGCGATTTTTTTGACACCGAGTTACTATACTATACTATATTCAATTCAATTCAAAATATTTTTATTCAATTAGACTTTTCCAAGTTCTTTTGAATCGTCAAAAGCATCTACTATATTATATATACCATCTATATCTTATAGGTTATAGGTAAACTTACGAGCTGTGATAGCCTAGTGATTAGGACGTCCGCCTTCTAATCGGAGGTCGTGGGTTCCATCCCGGGCACACACTTCTAACTTGTCGAAGTTATGTGCATTTTTAGTAACTTATTAAATACTTATCACTTGCTTTAACAGTGAATGAAAATATCGTGAGGAAACCTGCATGCTTGAGACTTGAGAGTTCTCCATAAGGTTCTCAAAGGTGTGTGAAGTCTGTCAATTCGCACTTGGCCAGCGTGGTAAACTATGGCACAACCCTTCTTACTCTAAGAGGAGACCCGTGCTCTGTAGTGAGCCGGTGAAGGGATGATCATGATGAGATACAATTTACGTAAAGTAGGTACCTACCTAAGTACCTACCCACCTATTTATAGAATTAAAATTGTAAATTATACCTAATTTTCAATATTACTTTAGCAATAATACAAGAGAAAAACGTGTTTGACCACAATCGCGTTCGCCATCATGGTTTCATATTCGATTGATCTGAAGCAAATTGAATCGTGGTCCTTTCGAAATTCGAAATTTGAAAAAAGTAAAGGAACGTTGGCGCCAACGCGCCCACGAAGTTCTTTATTTGAATGTCTGCTAACATTCCTTGGACTTTTTCTTTTTTTTTTCAATGTTTTGGAAATGTTAACTAATTTTTTTTAGATATTCGTAGTAGGTAGCTATGTTCAAGCTGATAGTAATCTATGAATAGGACAAGTGGAAAATTCTAATTTTGACGTTGGTATTTTTTAGGAGATAACATAGGTACTTTCCTAAATGAAAATCAGAGCTTCTTTTCTTTTGGATTTCATTTTTTTATTTAAGTATTCCAGTATGAACTCATCTGTTGTGTAGTACCTACCTACCTACCTACCTATATTTACCTACAGGCCGAAATTGCACATCGCCTGAACTAGACGCAAGATTAACAAAAGCTTCAAAAGGTTTTTATCCAACTTTAAATGGCTGTAAAATTGTAATCCCATGCCACTTGAGGCTCTACCACAGAAAAAAATATAAGTAGCTACTTACTATTCGGGTCCTCGTACCTACATTCGAATTTCGAACGTAAATTCGTTCAGAAATTGTCACAGAATGCGAATTAGTGAATCGGCGCGGAATCGGAACGCAACCGTTTTGCGATTCTTTCTTCTAGAATTGGATTGTTCGTAATCCTTGCAAAAAAGAAATAAAAATACAAAGACGACATTTTTGGGTAGAATCGACACTAATAACATCGCTTAAATGTTTGTTAGTTCGACTGTTAAGTAGGCTCAGTGCTCGACATTGTTATTTCTTACGATTTTTTTTTTTAATTTTTCTAGGCCCAGAATGGATGGTATTAATAAAGTGAAAACTTGAAAAAGTTAAGATTTTCTTTTGCTTAAACTACCAATAGAGTTCAGATATCAGAGTTTTGCGTAACCTTTTTCAATTTATTAGGTTAGGACTTCTGGAATAACTATCGTGAACACAGAATTAAAAACTTAGAACTAGCTTAGAAAGTCAGACTCGTTAAACGACTGGATAGGCTGTATGATTATGGACCTTTGCCTTTCCCGTAGAGGAACAAATCACAAATGAAAAACAAAATCAAGATCAAAGATGTGTAGGGGTCGATGCAACTTGATAACAACAACACAAATAGAGACGTAGGTAACAAAAATAGATAAGAGGTAGGTATTATGTACCCGGAATTGATTTCTAATTAACACCCAACTTCATTTATTTTTTGCCCCCTAAAATAAATTATTTACGATTGAAAAAACAAAAATCAAACAAAAAACCTACAAAACCCTCACCACAGACCTTCCTTTACGGAACTACCGAAATGACACATGAATTTGTTTCGGCTTGTTGCCTCCCAATTGATTTAAAAAAATATGCTTTCGAAAGATTAAATTGTCATTTGGAAGGGAACTTGCTCGGAACTAGTTTACTGGACTGTATTGAAAAAAACTGGACCCTGTATGCAGACCTACTTTATAACTACCACAGATTAAAGGAAAAACATGGATGGAGCTTTTGCAAAAGCAGGTTTATAAAAGTGAAGCAAGTTGTGTTGGGGTCAGTCGTCACGCACAAAGTGTTGCAAAGTGCAAATTTTAGTTATCGTATTAAAAATATGTATCTATATTAAATTGTAAAATCTATTTATAATACCTATGTATAAAACAGGGATCGTCTATGTATTTGAAAAGTACCAACGCTCTTCAAATAAACCTTAGCCCAAAATTATTAGGACCTACCAGATGCTATGCAAAAGACATGAATTTATTCGAGCAAGTCAATATTGTTTGGGTTGCTTCAACAAAATATTTTATCTTAATTTGGTTAAGGAATTACGGTAGAATTAATATTATTGAGTAGTCTTTAATACATCGTTAGGACCTATATTATAAGTACCTGATACTTAGTTCAACAGATCGCACATAATATTATCTACCAAAGTTTTTCTACACGTAATCAGCAATATTCGACGTCATAACTAAGAACCCAAGAATTTTTAGAAACGTATCTTTGTTTCCAGAGATTACCCCCTACATCCAAACTTACAAACATTACCTCTTTATAATAAAAGTGTAGATTTTTTAAGTATCTACCTACAGGAAAACAATTACTTTTCTTCCGTAGTATTTTTTTAATAGGACAGAAGACAGGTTTTAGTTTGTTAACATAGATCTTGTTCGGACTTACCTACTGGCGGACTGTTTCAAATCTATCTTTTTCTTTAAATCTATGCCCACAGACTCTATGTATCTGACAAGATTGCAATATCTTTATTTAAATAACTAGCTTACATCTTTATAATATGAATAGGTAACCAGCAGATGTTGCCGATTTTGTCAGCGTACAATCAATGATATTTAAATCTGTCGATAGTAGCTCGATGCAGGGAATTCATACAAGCAAACAGGCATTGCCTACCTCGCTAGTTTATTATCTTCTTAATTTTATTTCTTTCTTTACATGCTTTATTTAGGTATGCATGCGAATCTAATAACCTTACTGATAAAATAATATTAAAAACCTAAATCCACGCCGGTAAAGTCGTGGGCCTCGTCTATTCCTATTTGGTCCAGAGATAGCTTTTTCATATGGGCGGATATATTATTATGTAGTTTACTTTTTGTACCGAAAAAACAAAAAAATCCCACGGGATTTTTGAAAAAGAGAAACCCACGTCGCGGACCCACATCCATCCATAGTCGTGGGTATCATCTAGTATCTGTCTGTTACCTTTTCCGGTTAACCAAATTTGACATTTGGTACAGATACCCATTGTTTCATCCGGGAGTCAGTTTAACATCCGGGGACGGTTACCTATACCTATAGATTACCTTTTACCACGGAAAATCAAATAATTTCCATGGGATATAAAACCTAAATCCACGCGGACGAAGTCTCGGGCATATCTAGTTGAACATAATATTAAATAAGCTTGGATGAATTAGTGTTTAATTCGTCCGAGTATGTAAGTAATATCTACTTAGGTACCTACTCGTATTCTTGGTAGAGAAGCGTTAAGACGCCTTTGTTTTGCGCAAAAGTGCCTACGTGTCGCTAAGAACGCTCCTACTTATTTGGGGTAACTGATGCGAATAGAAGCAGCCTCCAGCCTTCCTTTTGTGCATAGATACGGGAATTCGCAGAGGCATTATCCATACTAATAATATTAATGCGAAAGTGTGTCTGTCTGTCTGTCTGCTACGTTTTCACGGCCCAACCGCTGAACCGATTTTAGGTACAGACTTGGGATACATCCCGATTCACGAGGAATGACATAAGCTACTTTTTATCCCGGAAAATCAAAGAGTTCCTATGGGATTTCAAAAAACCGAACTTCACGCGGGCGAAGCCGTGGGCATCCTCTAGTTAAAATACAATTATTCGATCGCGCGGCGTAGCGGCGAAAAGAGAAAACTCTTGTTCCGTTTGCAACGAATTCGAATAAGACGAACGTAATCTCTAGACTAAAATAGGTCTAATAATGTCTATGTCTGTATAATGCCTATCTAGATAGATCTAATGCCCTTATATACCTAACTCTTTCATAATGCTCCCTATGGAAAAGGATAGCATTAGATTTAGATTTGTCAATTTAGTTTACAGATACCTATAGGTAAATCGCTGTTCCTGGAAACGCGATGATAAACGACTTGTTATCACTAAGGCTGAGATATTTCTTTAACGAAATTTTGGTAGAGTGAACTAGAGTGAGGGAACTCTCGGTTTGATCCGAAATTGACGATATATCAAATGTTAGACTATGGTGACGTGAAATCAAACAAAATAGGGCTACTTTAGGGCTACCTGCGTCAAGTGTAAGTTAACATTTGACGCCTGCCAGTGACGTCGAAGCATCGACGTGTTGTTAGGAGTTTCCTAACAACTGTCGTGAACTGTGTTTTACTTGTCAGATTTATGCCTTTAACACACCGACCTCTATGAATAGGAACACGCTGGATCTGTGATTGCCGACTTGTTTTTGGAGCAACTTGATTTTCGCCATTCAATTCAATAGTCAGATACGTTCTATCAAGCTAAGCCTTTGTATAATAATATAATTTAAATTCATTTGCTAATTTGCAGTAACCTAAAAAATCCTAGCAAAACAAAAGTAAATAAATAATTGAACTTCTTTTATTTATTACTCTGTGACATTAGTCATGACGTCACAAGTCAGAAAGGGGCACATACGTTTAAGCCTCCGTCTTTAACACGCTCTCTTGACCCGTGAGAAGAGAAATTGTTCGGAAAATAGCCGCGCGATGTCGCTTCGTTCTCAGGCTGGGTCCAAAGACAAAAGAGCTTCTTTATGTTCAAATTGTCGGACATTTTTTTGAAAACTAACGAGGGTTCAGGTTATCTGGTGACGCATGAGTGTTATCCATATTCTGAAAAAGAAGACTCAAGATAGGACTTCTTCTGTATTGGTGTTAGCTGGCGGGCGTGCTCCGCCTTTTTGGAGTGTTTTTTTTTTTTGTTAAAACTGACTGGAAAGCGTTCTAAGGGGGTGCCGTGCGTATGTCGGCGAGTGCCGGCACAGACGGGGTCCACACTTGTATAGTTTAACTAATTTGTTACAAAAACTACAAACTTGACATTGGCTAATCTTTGTAAAGCCAGACGAGAGAAAAAATCAAGATACAGAAGTTCAAAAAGTCGTGGTGGGCACTCTTTTGCAGCGAACACAGCATCGATTTGTCCCTACCCCGAATACATTTGCCTACGATGTTGTATCGCTACTTTCGGGATTCAGAATCAGTTTAACCTCATAATTGACCTGTCTGTGCGTTTAACATATGCACAGCAGTCACTGTGGGCGAAGTAGGTTTTTTCGTGCCATTTTTGGCACAATATACTTACCTTTCATTGTGCCATTCATAGTACCAAGATCAGAAACTTGTCGAACATAGATCAACCAGATACTAAGCGTCTGCCATCGTATATTATAATAGGTACAATAATCTTCGACAAATTAATTGGACAAGGAGGGGCAGATAGTGCGGTAAGTACGCAGCAGCCCGGTCAAGCTACTTCATTAAAGTTGAGAAGTTTTTAATAAAATACCAAATAATATGATCCGTTAATAAGAGCAAGTTTGGTCAAAATTGAGGAAAAAATTTCGCACTCGCTTCGCTCTGTTTTTAAAAACAATTATTGCCTCTGGAAGACAAATCCGTGAAAAATAAATATAAAACAAAGAAAAGGGAGCATTTATTGATGTTGCCCCGGGTCTCAAACACCTTAGTCCACTGCTGAATAAACTACTACATCACCCTTAAAATAACCTACCCTAATGGCGGTGAATAAAGTGATCACTATCTAAGTTTCCGCCTGAAAGTGTAAGCCTTGTATAATAAAATTTATTAGGTATCCCTTGTAGTTAGAGAATAGGAGGAGATGAGGAAAAGTGTACGGTGAAGAGATAAAGCAATTTCATTTAACTGACAGGAGGAAGTTAGGTAGGCGGGAAAACCAATGTGGAAAAACAAATGAGGATTTTAATTTTTGTATAGGTATCTGCTCCGTAATTTCGGCGTGGATTTAGGTTTTTATGAAAATCCCGTGAAAACCTTTTGATTTTTAGGGATGAAAAATAACCTAGTGATTAACGATTTTCGTATCTTTGAGCCCTGGTTTACGCAAATCTGACAAACTACAGACAGAGAATTTCTGGAATGTGCCTAACTACAAACATTGACATACAAGGAACCAAAAGCTTAATTTGCTATAACCCGCCAAACCAAAGAAATCTGTATGGTGCAACATGCAGCATGCGACATGCACCGCCCGCCCTCCCACTGATAAACATGCAGGAAAAGCCAGCCACCAAGCAAGCCACACGCACCACCACCACGCAGCACCACACAAATCCCAACACCACTCGACGCACATTTCGCCCCGACACCGGAGCATCCTCAGAAGATATACAATGACCTTACAATGTCTAATTGCAAAGCCTACTTCTAACTACATTTACAAACATTGAGTTGGATTGGTTTATATTCAATTTACAATTCAATATGTTTGTATGCAGAACACCGGAGAGCACGATAGGAAAACTTCTCTTAATAAAGAATCAATATTCCCAGTGAATCCCTCATCCCAAACTTTTCATTTAGGTGGTAACGCAACGTTATCTCTTTACGTTTTCAATGTCATTACCGTCTCGCCCCGACTCTTTTCCTCCGAGAAAGTTTTCAAGTGCTCCAGTTTCTTACGCATTCGACCAAATAATTCTGCTTGCTAGGTATACAGTTTTATTTAAATTTAGGGATAGATACTTACCATTCAGGAAATGTTCGGGATTTCAGAAAGGAAAAACGGAACCCTTATAGGATCACTTTGTTGTCTGTCTGTCTGTCTGTCCCTTCGTCCGTCCGTCCGTCCTTACGTCGTAATCTGTCAAGAAAACCTATAGGGTACTTCCCGTTGACATAGAATTATGAAAATTGGCAGGTAGGTAGATCTTAAAGACCAAGTAAAGGGAAAATCCGAAAATCGTGAATTTGTGCTTACTTGTTTATTGACTTAGAGTTAAATATTGACGCGATAGACAGATAGACAGACAGACAACAAAGTGATCCTATAAGGGTTCCGTTTTTCCTTTTGAGGTACGGAACCCTAAAAATAGCTAGTTAAAATACTACTGCGAGTGTGTAACAAACCATCACGCTTATCTGTAACAGTTAAGCCATTAGCGGGCCCTCTTAATTACCCGCTTCCTTAAGGAGTTAATGTTTTGTCAGTGAGTTTGCGGCTGTCGGGATTATTCTTATTTCCTTGGTTTTTTCACCCCTCTTATAATATCCAGAATGTTAGGGTTACTTAACCAATTGCAATGTTTTTCAAGCAGGCTTGCTTCAGGTTTTTTTAAATATAAATATAATTTTTTTAAATATAAATAAAGGAAAAGGTGACTGACAGACAACTGATAGACTGACTGATACAGCTCAAACTACTGGGTGGATCCGGCTGAGGCAACCAGATAACTATTATGACGTAGACATATTATTATGCACAATATTATCTACATATAGTAATTTTTGTACGTACCTATTGCTAAAATTATTATCAGATAAGACGACGTCACTGCATCAGCGCTGAAAGCAAAGCTGTTTGATTACAGAATAGTGGACACCACGTGACGTGGACAGGCTGGTGGTAAGTACAAAATAGGATAGGCAGGAAGTACCTGACTGGATGAGAAATACTATAGGGCTGGGTGTGATGGTGCTCATTCACATGCTGGTGATGATGATGATGATGATGATGATTAAAAATTACGGGATGTAGTTAGTCTAAAAGTAGTTACGTGTTGATAATTTCAATGCTGTGTCAGCGTTGAAAGTAAGGATGTGTGAATACAGAATAGCAGGAATGACGTGATGTAACTAGTTTTCTGCTTCGCGGGCGTGTTGAGGTTCTTTTAATCAATAGCGTCTTCGGGTTGTTACGGGTAGAATTAAAAGATAATTTCAATGCTGTGTCAGCGTTGAAAGTAAGGATGTGTGATTACAGAATAGCAGGAATGACGTGATGTAACTAGTTTTCTGCTTCACGGACGTGTTGGGGCTCTTCTGACCTACGGCGCCTTCGGATTGTTACGGGCAGAAACATTATAGGCACAAAGGAAACTATGGAGTCACCGTGTATTTTTCTTTTAAACTTACAAGTACCTATTTTGATTTCTAATTTGTAAAGATATATTTGATACTAGAGGATACCCGCGACTTCGTCCGCGTGGATGTAGGTTTTTGGAAATCCCGTGGGAACTGTTAGGTTTCCGGGATAAAAAGTTGTCTATGTCAATAACATGGACGCAAGCTACCTCAGTACCAAGCATACAAATCGGTTGAGTTGATGAGTCTTTAGGAATCCCGTGGGAACTCTTTGATTTACCGGGATAAAAAGTATAGCCTATGTCCGTCCCCGGGATATAAGCTAACTCTGTACCAAATTTCGTCAGAATCGGTTAAACTGTTGGGCTGTGAAAAGGTAGCAGACAGATAGACAGACAGACAGACACACTTTCGCATTATTACTTAGTATGAATATTATATGTGCGTTATGTGTCTGCTCGCTTTTCAAACAGATTTTGAGAAAAGTTAAGTACACACATAGTACATGCATAGCGGGCAGGACTTTTTGTTCTGAATCAAAGAGTTTCCACAGGAATTTTCAAAAACTTAAATCCACTTAGATGAAGTCGCGGGCATTATCTAGTTTTGAATATCTACGTTATATTCGCTCTAACACGTTTTCGGTATTTTATGTATGGTCATTTTTATTCGTGCTAAATATATTTATACATGTTTGTTAATACCGACTCCACAGATTCCCTGTGCAAGTACAAATCGCACAAAAGGATCGCGGGATTCTTGCGTCGTGCGCCACTTTCATTTCATATTTCATTTTATATTTTTATTTATCCGATGTATTTTTATAACGTCGACTAGACTTGGGTGGTTTTTAGGGTTCCGTACGAAAAAATACAAATCCCTCTATACTCAAAAGGAAAGAAAGAAAAGATCAAAAACTCAAGTTAACAAAATTACCTATAGGGGTTAGGTTAGGACCTACTATGTAATAATAGGACCTACTATGTAACAAAATATTACAAAACTTCGAAACATGAAACATATGCTAGGTATTTAGCTAAGTAGGTTAGTGGAGACCGCAAGCGTAGGACGACGGACCGACGATTTATTATATCTAACACCTATCATGGGTCGAAGGCTGGATGAGGAAGGCTGAAGACCGGGTGTGATGGCGCTCTTTAGGGAAGGCCTATGGCCAACAGTGGAAGTCCACAGGGTGATGATGATGATAAGGTAGATAGGTACTTAGGTATTAAATCTCAAAAAAGGGGGGGGAGGTGTGATTTTTGAAAATCAATCGAAAATAATTTGAATAGGTAATACTGTCCTCCTCCTAACTAAAAGGCATCGATAACTGTAAAAAATTGTTTAAGAGTTATTGCCAAAAAATATGTGACTTAGAAAAACTGATATTCTAACAAGCGTAAATTAAAAATTTAGAACACCCCCGACAAGTGAAGGTTACAGTAACTAGAAAACAGCTGATAACTTTCAAACAGCTGAACCGATTTTCTTGGATTAGGTAGGTATAGCTAAGAACACTCTCGGTCAAGCCATCTTTCAAACAAAAAAAACTAAATTAAAATCGGTTCATTAGTTTAGGAGCTACAATGCCACAAACAGATACACAGATATACAGATACACACGTCAAACTTATAACACCCCTCTTTTTGGGTCGGGGGTTAAAAAAGTTTACGTAGGACTAAACTAAAAGCCTTGGTCCTACGTAGCACTATGTGTTTAAAACAATACCGACCCCACTTTCCATATATTTCCATCTCCATATTTAGCACCCGTGCCGTACAAGTGCCTCTCACCCTTGGCAGTTCTTCGTGGAAGTTACAGGACTGGCATCAGCGTTTACTGATGTTACTGCCATCTTCAAAGTACCTTCGATATTATACTACCAATGACCTAATATTGTGAATTGTCCACTTGGACTTTAGTGCCGATATTTTTGATGGGAGTAAATAAAAGAGAACATTATTTTTTATAGTAACTTCCCAAAGGTTTCGTTTATCTTTCATATAAATACTAGCTTTGTCCGTGTTTTCGTCCGCGTGGACTACTTATACAGATTTTCAACCCCATTTTACCACCTTGGGGGTTGAATTTTCAAAAATTGTTTCGTAGCGGATGTTTACGTAGCATAACATGCCCAGCCCGATCCGTCCAGTAATTTGAACTGTGCATTGACAGTTCAATCAGTCAGTCAGTCAGCTTTTTCTTCATATTAGATACTGGCTTCCCACGGTGCGTGATTTTGCAGATTACCACCCACGGCCACGGACAGCCACGTACCACGCATAAAGGCTTAGACGACGACGGCGAGTCGGCACTAACACTATGCTCTTTCCAATCGTCGTCGGTGCGGGTTTGTCCGCGTCCGTCCGCAATATCACGCACCCTGGGAAGCCAGTATTACGTTCAACCAATTTTTGATACAGTAGAAGGACAACTAGTTTCTCCTTTCACCAAAGGTCGCTTTTCCATATAATTGTTTTTTATTTTTTTGTTTTGTCCTGATTATTTCATGTTTTTATGGAATAAGATTTTCTATCCATCTATCTATCTGATCCTGGTTTTATAGTTCCATTTGGTGAATTTCAATAGATTGCCAATTCACGTTGCAATGTAGAAGGCAATAAAAGTGATTTTGCTTGTTTTGTTTTAGTTTCATCAATTTCATCTCTTTCCTCCGTTTATGTCACTCATGGTAGACATGTAGGCAGAGGGCATGGCGTAGGGCGTAGGTAATGTGTTGTCACATTATTCAATGTCTCGCGCAGGTTCTTGTATACTTACGTAGAATACTTATTGCTTTTATTATATTACTTCAACTAAACTATCTTACCATAAGTCAAGATAAAATGTAATTCAGTAGATTTAGAATCTATAAATATTAAACCTTTGATTTTTCTTTTGATTTCTGTGTGTTTCTAATCTCAATCCGATTTTTTTTAATTGAGATACAAGATAGGCCTTCACTGCAATCGCACGTGGTCGTAAGTGATGATGCAATCTAAGATGGAAACGGGCTAACCTGGAAGGGGTATGGCAGTTTTCATTAAACTCAAACTCCTTTGGTTTTAACAAGGCATCGTACCAGAACGCTACACCGCTTGGCGGCACGGCTTTGCCGGTAGGGTGGTAACTAGCCACTGCCGAAGCCTCCCACCAGACCAGAAATTTTAAAATCCCTAATCTCTACCGAGAATCGAACCCGGGACCTCCCTCTTAAGACCACACCGCTTAACTGTACCAGGGGGTCTGTCAAAATTATGTAAAACTAGCTGATACCCCGCTACTTCGTATGAGTGTGCAAAATACTGACCTCCCAAATAGCAAGCAGACGTCTTAACCACTAGGCTATCACGGCGCTTAATACTCCAAAACAATAACTAAGTCTAGGTAAGTAAGTACTTATTATCTATGATGGGTTCCCAACGGGTCACACCAAATCGTGTAACAGATGACTCGTTGGGAAATGGGAATACATCGAAAACAAATTCCCATCGAGTCACACCCACAGCTACAGTGTGACTCGTTGGGAATTTCACTGGATAAAAAAGTTGCAACTAGTAACACTGACACGATGGGAAAAAATCGATGAATTTGCACTTCTCACCGAGTCTCATTAAAACACGATGGGTGATGAATGATGATAATACAACTTCTTTCTCTAAGCATGACTTTGCACTTTCCAACGAGTCACACTGTGACACGATGGGTGATGATGATTCAACTTCTTTCTCTAAGCATGACTTTGCACTTTTCAACGAGTCACACTGTGACACGATGGGTGATGATGATTCAACTTCTTTATCTAAGCATGACTTTGCACTTTTCAACGAGTCACACTGTGACACGATGGGTGATGATGATTCAACTTCTTTCTCTAAGCATGACTTTGCACTTTTCAACGAGTCACACTGTGACACGATGGGTGATGATGATTCAACTTCTTTCTCTAGGCACACAAGTGACAAAAACCCCAGATAGATCCGATGCTAAAGTATGCGGTCTGTACCAAAATTTCCAATATCCATGGGGGGTGGTGGGTGGGTGAGTGTCGGGGGAGGGGGGAGGGTGGTCTAGAGGCGATGTTCGCGGCGCCTGCAGCCAGCGCCCGAGATAAGCGACGACCGACGCCCGTCCTATGAAATTATAGCACCCTCCTGACGCGGCGTGCGGACAGGTTAGGGTGCTGTGGAGAAAATTATTTCTTGAGGCTTTTTTTTTTGTTTTTTCAGATTTTTTTAGATTTTTTTCAGACGAACACAAAAGGTACAATAACTTAGTGTTCAGGTATACCTACTTTGGAGCAGATAAATTTAGATCCGATGCTAAAGTAGACTGTACTTACCAAAATTTCCAGTTGGTAGGTATACCTAGATGGGTGGCTCTTGAGAAAATTATTTCTTGAGGCTTTTTTAGATTTTTACTCCAGACATTTAAAAGCAAATTCTGCTTGAAAATCAAACTGATGAATTATCTATACTAATAAATAAAATTGGAGTGTCTGTCTGTAATTTCGAAATAACTACCGCATATTAAGGTCATATGGTTATTTGAACGATACTATAACTGAATCACGTTTTTAAAATTTTTGTCTGTCTGTCTGTCTGTCTGTTTGAAAAGGCTAATCTTGGGAACGGCTGAACCGATTTTGACGAGATTTTCACAGACAAGTAGAGAATTGACCAGGGAGTACGTAACATAGGCTACTTTTTTAACCGAGTTTCAAAAAGGGAGTTGTGTTTTTCTACCTATGTACACCGAAATCTCCGAGATTTCTGAACCGATTTGCGTCATTTCTTTTTTAATCGATAGAGGAACTTTGCGACATTGTTTCATAAAAAATTTGGAGTCCAACTCCTCAATCCTGATGCTGCAGGGGATCTGGCCAATCCACGCGGGCGAAGCTGCGGGCATCAGCTAGTCATAAAATGAAAAAAAAAAATAGAATAACGTAATGTTTACCTATACCTATACTCTGGAATAGAAGTTGTACGACAACCAATATCCGGGTCCTACGAAATTATAGAAAAAATACTTTTTTTCAGGTTTTTTTTTCGTTTATATTAGGTTTCTATAAGTTTTTAATTGTAATAATTAACATTCTGTAGTAGGTATAACCTAATAAGTAACTGGATAGGTTCACCTATGTAGGTAAACTGTTACTTGGCAGAGCTAAACCTATAATTAAATAATATGCTTGAGAAAAATCGTTTCGATGAGATTTTCCTAAAAAGATTTACATTTTTATTTACTTCAACTTTTCAAGTTTTCTTACTTTAAACTTACGTTCATAATAAATACCAAATAGCTATACAAATATATCACTTTGAAATTAATAATGAACAAGTGTAGGTAAATTAAAAATTTATAACACCCCCGACAAGTGAAGGTTACATTACAGTAACTAGAAAAGAGGTGATAACTTTCAAACGGCTGAACCGATTTCCTTGGATTGTAGCTAAGAACATTGTCGATCAAGCCACCTTTCAAACAAAAAAAAAAACTAAATTAAAATCGGTTCATTAGTTTAGGAGCTACGATGCCACAGACAGATACACAGATACACACGTTAAACTTGTAACACCCCACTTTTTGGGTCGGAGGTTAATAATACGACAAGAAAGTCACGTTACCACACCGCGAGCCTCAAGAGGGTGTTCGGGTCGAGCTCTCCTCCGGGCCATTTGTCAGTGACAGGACGTCACAGAGGGTGAGTCTCCCCCACATTCCTCCGCACGTTTGTGGTCTGTGCGCGACTGTACCACACCCGACTACCTACCCATAGCCATCTAGCTTACACGGGCATTCAGAACGGACAGAATTAGATTTTGAATTAGGAACGTTTATTGTGTTCCAAATTCAAATTCAGATAGAGTTTGTTGATCCGGCAAAATAATACAAAATCGTCACTGAAATAAATGTTTTTACAAGTTTTTAGGATGAAATGAAGCTTTTAAAATCGTAAAACGGTTAGAGCTAAGCTGTAAAATTTCTCACGCAAACACTAGGCAGGTAAGTTGCTTATTTTCCTGTCATTTTAACATTAGTGAAAAACTCTCAAACTTGGATGTCTAAGATTTCGTGTCAAGTAGGTAAGTAAGTAGGTACCTAATTAGGTATACAATCTATTTCCAAGTAAGCTTATATCAACGAGAGGGAGCCTCTGGATTCAGGCGGCAAGCTGAGAAAGTCCCAGCAAGAGACCTACGTCCAGCCGTGGACGTTTGTTGCCAGTAGATGACCGTGATAAAGTATTTTTAGTGGGAATAGAGGACGAAAACAACAGTCAATAAAAATAAATTTTTACTTGACCCTTGACTAAGTAGGTATCTATTTGATAATATAACGTCTAGATCAAAATAAATGTCAATAGTATATCTACTTATAAAAAGAAAAAGGTGACTGACTGACTAACTGATCTATCAACGCACAGCTCCAACTATTTACCTACTAGACGGATCGGGCTGTTTGGCATGCAGATAGCTGTTAACTATGACTAAGAAAAGATTTTAAGAAAATTGAACCCTAAAGGGGATTTTAAATTTGTATAGTCCACACGGACGAAGTTGAGGGCACAAGTTAGTTATTGTAATGCTAAAAATTTTGTGCTCTAAACTCGATTATTCCTGTAAAATAATATGTTAAACAAAATTAGCATCCGAATCATGTTACAAAATACAGCTAAAGGCACTAAATTCGTTTGCATATTCAAATAATTTGGCACGGGATGTAAACATTACGAGTTATACGGCACTATTATTTGGCAACAAAGCTTAGAAGCACAGTAAAATTGTTGTCTGCATGCTTACTAGCTAATACTTTTCAAACCTGTAGAGGACTTTGCACGTTTCAAATATTCCTCTAACTAATAATAAATGCAACTTCGTCCGCGTGGATTAAATATGGTTTTCAAAAATCTCGTGGATACTATTTGATTTCCAGAGATAAAAAGTAGCCTATACCACTCTCCATGTCTTTAACTATGTCCGTCCAAAAAATCATGTCGATCCGTTGCTCCGTTGTCACGTAATTGGAGGACAAACCAGCACACTTTTGCATTCATATTCGAGACTATAAGCTAAACCTTTCCTAAATGGAAATCTCTTGCTCACTTCGTTAAAAACTTATGAAATTTAGCACCAGCTAGCTCTTACTTAGTTACAAACTTAGGTTAGGTACGCTATTACTTAGATACCTAATTAATAGATTAAATTAGTAGTACCTACTTACCATAGGTTTTTGATACAATAATAATCACATACGTTTGCGGATTTTTGTTCCCATACGATTATCTTAATTTGTTTCTCACAATGAAAAATAATGATTATTTATATATTTAAGTTATTAATTATACCGAACCTGTAAGTGTAATTTCGGAGAGTTCGAGCTATCATAATATTTTCTGATTTCTTCGGACCCAAAAGTCTCCAAGTATTGCCCTTCCAATTGAGAACCTTCTTCCTAACTAAACGAACTTCGATTTTAAATGAACAAAGAAAGCGTTTTCGTTTTCATTTAAAGTTGATCTTTTCGAAGTTTGTTGAGAGAAACTTACTTTAGTAGAAAAATTGCCGCTATTCAAGCAAGGGAATTCCTGTATAATAGCTTGTTTACTTCATAAATGTGTATTTAGATTTATCGTTGCGCCATCAGAGACAGCTTGGGAGTTACGATATCCACTTTTATGTGGATCTGAGTATAATATTTCACAGCCACAGCGTTCCGGCCGAGCATACGACTGTTTTATGAGAGAATTATCATAATTAACTGACTATTGTGTAGGTCAAGCCGACCGATCTGGCTCTATTCAGTGTACCTATAACATACCTAGTTTTTTGTCGGTATTTCGACAGATAGACGTCCATTGCTGGCCATAGACATATTGTGCGAAGACGCCTGGCTAAGATATAGCCAAATGCTGAGAGCTACCATGATGCGAAGGGAAGAGAAAGAAAAAGAAGAAGATAGAGATTTAGGAGGTCAGCATGATGTAATGCGACGCAGTTCCGTGCTCACCTTGGCAGACATGGGGAGGTTATTTTAGTCCGTGCAAGTCGGACACACCCTGCCAGCAGGCAGAAGTCCGTAGGGATTTTTTCCTCCCCCGAAGAAAAAAAAAGTACTGGCGGATGCAAACCTAACCTTGTTGCTGACTGTACGTCTCAAATGTTTGCTTGGTGTCTAAAGAGCAGTAGTGGAGATAGGTAATTAATGCGGAAGTATATCTACTGTGACCATCGGGTCCACATTTTGGTCTTCCACTACGATACACCAACCTCTGTAGGTACAACAATCTGGTATTTTTGGCTTGCCAAGTTTCTGAGTATTCAGTTTACCAGGCGTTCAGAGAGCACGTCGCAAACGACATTGGGAACCTGTTCGGTGGATAGGTATAAGAATCGACGGCAATGTTTAATCAAGTCTAGGTATTTGACATGGCCTAAGTACCAGGCATTTAGATGTTCTTAGCAGATGTTCCAAACAAACTGAAACAGTTTATTATTTGGCTAGGTAGGTAGGCTACACAATACACACGTAGCCGCGTTAGAGTCCAGTAAGGCGATTACACCCTCTGATATTGATCCCCCTGCGCTTTTCCGGCCGCCCTAACTTACTGGGATCTGCGAAGTTATACTTGGCCACTGTAAGTAGTAGAGGACTCGGTTTTGTCACTTTGTGTTTCAGTGAGGAAATTTTCAACTCAGCTTTATAAGTTATGCCTAAGTACTTGAAATTAAATTTATTCAATTACGAGATAAGTATGATTATGATGATGCTCTACCATGTTTTTGAGAAAAAATCGGGATATTTTTTTTTACTTTTTCTCAAAAAGTTAGACTGTGTAGGTCGGTGTAAAATGTCTATGTAAATGTAAATGCTGTTCTTCGAAGTTCGAACTACATAGGTTCGATATGTGTTTCGCTCATTGCCACTTCCGCTTCGCAATCCGTTGAGTTATGTTGGTTATTGAAATCCCGAACATAGCTGTCTCACTCTCCACTCTTCATCGCCCGCTGAGTATCTGAGCTTTTTATGAGGCCCATAGACAATACTTAGTTACTTAGACCCTAGTGACTCTAGTGACCATGTTTCGCAACTAAGTAGGTACGTAATATGTCATCAGTCATCATTCTTCATCAATCATCAGACTTTGGTGTTCAGGAACTGTGGAACTTATTAGGACGAGAACTATCTTCAAATATTTCGAATTCTGACCTTAGAAACTAGCGTCCAAGAATTACATACAAGGAATACAGAAATGCTGAAGAGGTTTTACGATAGCCAATATCACACAGTAGCAAGAAAACATAGCGTCATACTCTCAGTTCTACATTCTACTCGTAATTAGACACACAATAGTGAAGTAGCCGTGGTGGCCGCACCGCACTCGGGTCCTGTAAGGCGATTACACCCACTGAAATTGATCTCCCCGGTCCCCGGCATGACTTACAATGGGGATCTGTGGGAATTTGAGATGGCCGCTTACAAACATATTAGCTATGTACTAGGTATCTCTTACGATATATGTTGGATTTGGGCTTTTGGAGTTGGGAAATTATTTTGGAACTTTTTACCTACTTAAGTGTTTACTTATTATACAGCTTAGTTGCTAGACATGTAGGTATATCGGAATGATTGTACTTAGTAGGTTAGTAAGTTAGAAGGTGTAGTGAAATCTGTGTTAACTTAACTAGGAACCTACCTAAGTACCTACCTACTTAGAACTATTTGTAGAAATCTTTAGTTTCGTGCAATCCATCTGTCCGACTGTCTGAAAATTTTTGAAAAATAATTCCTGAACATAAAAAGCCTTAAACTTACTGTAGGTACTTAAATGCCTACCTATAGGTACCTATAGTAGGTAGTGGTAAAAAAGTTGTTTTATGCCGTTGAATGAAAGGCACTTGGTACCTACGTATAGGTAGGTACCTTCCTTATTAAATAAATCAATATTTCTTCAGATTTCTTAAGTGCATGGCTACGGAACCCTACGTTATGCGTGTTCTGCACGCTCTTGACCAGTTATTCATATCTCGCGTCCGCGTCAGTAGAGAATGTCACGTTTAAGATATCCGCGCTCACGCTCGCTCTATCTGTGATGGCGGCGCCCGTTGCTTCAGTGTAGATGAAGGGAAACTTGGATGTCACGAACATCTGCCTGATACACGTTGGCCCAGCGTGTTGGGCCAATGAACTTGAACTTACCAACGTGTGCAGGACCGTGGATTGGGGCCGTAGGTTCATATCCACGCGTCTCTACAGGGTGTACCTAATCAGAATCCACCAATGTAAAAGCATTTGCCTTATCTTGTAGTTTTAATGATTTAGTATTTTTCAAATCCCCATTGTACAGCGTGCAAAATTCGGGTCAATGCCCCCACCTACCTACGACACGGCATTGACTTCTTCGAGTGGCCTATTTACGGAACGTTCGTTGACTTCTAGTGTCAGACAGATGTTTTATTTGCAATATATTGGGAACTTTTAAAAATACAGGATTTTTTAAATTCTTCGTTGCGGTTACAAACTACATGTATACTAGATACCTATCTAACTAGGTATAGTTTTGCCAATTAACTACTAGGTCACTACTATTGACCAGCCTACTGATTCGCTAACTCTGTGTCTAACACTGAATAATAGCCACCAAGCTCTTTTGATATTTATTTGTAATCCATTGAAGTTCTTCAACGAAAAATCATTTTAATATTGCTCAATGAAGCAGTATTGTAGAATTCTGAAATGCAAAGTTGCATTGGTAGGAGGTATAGGTAGATATTGTGAGGTAGATATACAAGTAAGGCAGGTTCGATACATAGATCAAATCTCTATTAATCAACACCAGCCTGCGCCAGGGACCAGCCAATCGGAGACTAGGATTATGACCCTTCACACCAGAGGCGAGAAATACGACACCTCTACCCAAACATAATAAAATGATACAAAACCACCTATCCAAACAAGCTAAATTACACCTTAAGTGCATATCACAGAGTCCACATAACTCTGCACGCAAGAGGTGTGAAAATTGACGCCTGTAAGCGTATTGCTATTCATAACTCGAAACTTACTAAATGAACTCTGTTTCCCAGGTATAAGATAGCAATTCGCTTGACCATTCCATTCTATTGTGTAAAGGGTGTTATGGAAATTTTCTTCTTAGTGTTTGAATGGTAAGGTTGTTTTTCAGTTGTTGCAGGTGGTGTTAAATTTAACACCTAGTTTCTGTTCTTTGTACGCGGATTTACTATTGGTGGATGTGGGATTACAAGATTATTGTGATAGTTTGTCATATCATGATAGTATTGGCAGTCTGTAGAGAACATTCATCTCGTGGAAATCGTGGCCAACGTGACTTGATTTAAAAAAAAAAAACAGGTGAGTAGGTGGACAGTTTTAACTACCCAACCTCTGAATTTTGATGTCTATAGATTAGGTACCAAGTAGAATAATAACTGGTCTATTTTATAAGCTTTTGTAAATCACATCAATCACAAAAATCTACTTTTTTTTAAATTTCTTATAATAATTGACTCTCAACCAAAACAATGCCATGTTATCTTTTTAGTAAGTTGGTACTTAGGTATATACCTACCAACATAAGTAAATAGACGGTTGTTTAATTCAACCCCCTCAGGAAAAGTAAAGGTCGTAGACCATACAGCCTGGTTATTTTTAGGTAGGTAATTTTTATTGGTAGGCAGGTAGGTACACGAATTTCTTTTTTTGATGTTAGGTAGGTACCTACCAGCTAGGTAGGTAAGTACCTATCCTCATCTGGATTCTGGTCACAAAAACACCTAATGGTTCGATTTTAATCTTTTTAGCAATAAGAACTTGGCCGTGAATAAAAATTTATTAAATAGAGCTAAAGTAAGTACATACCTACCTAAAAATGAGATCATAATTTCATAATAATTAGTATCTAACAAAAAAAAACTAAATTAAAATCGGTCCATTCGTTTAGGCGCTACGAGGCCACAGACAGATACACAGATACACAGATACACACGTCAAACTTATATCACCCCTCTTTTTGGGTCGGGGGTTAAAAATAGCTTCCTCCAATATAACATACTTACTTATATTATAGGTTACCTACTTACATTTTATAATATTTAAATACCTACATCATCCAATAAAAAACTGCCTAATCGATTTCGATTATTGACAGACATTTGAATTTGGAACGTTACATTTTTAAATTAGCTCGCCTTTCTTTTTTACCGCCACAAAGCTGTCGCATTCACGCGTCGATGAACTTATTACTTTTTAATTTTTCTATCCAACCTCCTTCGTAGATCACATTACATTGTTTCGGTTACAGAACATGCTTATGACATGGGATCTTATGTCTTTTTTTAATTTACTTATTTTTTTAAATGGGGTTCTTTTTTACGTAATTTTCATCGGCTATCAATTTCACTACAAATGTATCTTGATCAGTAGTTGGTTGGTAGGTAGGCACGTTGTCTGCTTTGATTGAAAGCGATCTTTTAAAAAACTTGGGTTAATTTGATTTGAGGTTTATATCCATGGCTTGATGTTGTCGGTTGGTAACCCTTTTTAGAGAGGGTAGGCCTTTACCTTGGGCCTATACACATTGACCGGTTTATTAGGACGAGCAACCAAAGTAAAAACTACATATTTTGTTAATTTTTTTTTTTTCGAAAAACCGACTTGTAAAGTCACTACTATTTTTTACTTTTCCTATACCTACCTGCTATCGGAGTACGGACTCACTTTCGCATTGTTAGGTACACCTATTAGTACCTAGATAGGTGGATTTAGTGAATTGTGTAACACAATAAATTCGCAAAGCTCAGCTAAATTCAAAATAGGTAACTATTCATACACATATTTAAGTTAGTACCTACCATCAAATAATTACCATCTTGCGCAGTCCTTTTTCGGTGAGCACTTTTTCTTTAGTTACTCCATACCTAGTCGGTACATTCGAGGTGTACCTACTTATCTACGAATCCAAAACACCGTTTCTAAATTATTCACGTGCCGTTGCGTTGTTAGGGTGTTTATACACGAGCCACCGCACGACACGATAGGCACCTAAATGTGGTGACGACTCCGAGCACCATTATATTTTTGCAGACGATTATTTGGCAATGTCGTTGGTGTCGCTATGTTGTTACGTGTACGAAACAAGAGGACGCACCACAAGACTCACTACACCACTTTCTACTTTTTATCTTCTAGATTAGATTCTCTTAGATGTGTTTGAAACCAATATTTTTTGCATTTTTTCGTAAGTAAAGTACGATTGCAAGAAGTTGCCAACGATTAAACTCGGGCTAGGTACCTACATGATGTGATGAGTGTGCGAATGTGATGACAACAAGCCGCAACTTCTGTGTGGTTGCGGAGTCGTTACTCGTAGAAAAAGGACGAACGTCACATCGGTGTGCAGTGTGTCGTGTGTTGGGTATCGTAATTGCGAATCGCGCCGACCGGTGGCTCGTGCATAAATGCCCTTATCTCTAGCAATTATGTTATTTGCGGGCAACCTTCGAAGTTCGAACGCAAGTCAGCGTGAAAGCAAATTAGGATAATTGACAACCGTATTTATTCTTCTGGTGCAAGTGGTGATAGCCAAGTGGTTATGTCCTATTCGGAGGGGTCCGGAGTTCGATTGGCTCGCACCTTTAACTTTTTAGTTAGGTATGTGTGTTTTAAGCCATTTGTTTATAAAGTATACCTACCTACCTTATATCTACCTACCTTATATATCTACCTACGTAGATAGAGGTTGTTAACAAAAGCTAAGGTCATTTTTAGTGTAGGTAGAGTATAATGACCAGTTGACCCGGATAGGTATAATCCACGAGAAATTATACGCCTATACGTATGATTTAGTTAAGGCCCCGAACACAGTGGAAATATTGAAGTAGAAATATTCATCATGGCCGGGGGGGTGGCGAGTCGATCGTCAATTAATATTAAGTTGGAATCTGTGGGATTCCGCGCCGCTGTCCGAATTTTATAGCGGCGGGCGGCGGGCGCCACCCAAGCCGCGGCACAGGGCGACCTGTGGAGGCGACAATGTGACTAATTCTGCTGTACACAATCGCTAAACTAAACTAACCGCAAGGCATCGTCAAGGTCTTCACCCGTCGGTAAGTAAGTAGTCGAAACTCCATGGACACATGCGAAGCGATTTGCCTCCTCGTTTCTAACTAAGTAAGCTGTATTTTAAGTAAATATTGTAAGTTTTTGTATTTTTTCTCTGAGTGTTATGTTGCTGCTGTGTTTTATTTGGTTTACTGTGTTGCGCTTTGGGTCCCAAATAAAAAGTATTTATTTTATTTTATTTATTTAATTCGAAACGCTAGGATAGGGAACGCTCTTCCAAGTTGGCGTACTCGCGCACGTTAATCTCACCGTCACATAACTTGCTTTGTTCTTAAGCAATGTCTTTAGTGTAACAACATATCTACTCCAAGCTCCTCTGTCGGAAGCGCGGCGCCTAGGCCAGCGAGGCGCGCTGTGGCGGCGTGCTGCATTATTTTTATACGCGACTCTCACTGTATAGCAACATAGCACATTGTGATTTTCTTCTTCTTCTTCGTAACACTCTTGGCAGAGCGGTCGTGGTCATTTCGAAGCAAGTAGCAACGTCTTTGAGGGCAGATGTTTTACGCCTCACGAGCATTCGCCACTTTTCCCTGCTGGCCGACAGCCTGATACACTGGTGCAAGGGATCGCCCACAGCAGACTTAATTTGGTCGGTCCATCCCATGGGCGACCTTCCTCCCCCTCTGATGTCCTCCACCTTGCCCTGCACGACAAGACGCTCGATGGAGTTACTCTCACGCCGGGAGACTTGTCCAAAGAATTTTAATATGCGACTCTGTACTAACGCCGGAAATTGTTTAATGCTGAGTTCTTGAAGTATAGAGACGCGGGTACGAAATTCGGACCATGAGACTTCTAGCACTTTGGTTTACAGAAATGTTTAAGTGTAACATTGAGACTTGACACAAGACTTGAGACAAGACTTTGGTTTTACAGTAACGTTTTAGTGTAACATCTACTCCATAGCTCCTCTGTCGGAAGCGCGGCGCCTAGGCCGCAGCGAGGCGCGCTGTGGCGGCGTGCTCCATTATTTATACGCGACTCTCACTGTAACATAACAAACATAGCACAAACGCGCCGGCGTCCGTGTAGCCACGCATTGCACGATGTAGCGTGCGTTTTATTAACCCACACTTAAGGCTTTATACGGCATAGGTATCTAGGTATATGGATCATAACAACAGTTTTTAAGACAGGTGATGCGTATAGGTGCCTATTTACATACTGCAGGCTGCAGCCTATATTGTGAGTCCTATCTTCCAAATTAACCGGAGTTGTTTGATAAAAATTAAAAGTTGATACGCTGGTCACCTGATTTAGTTACAAATTACTTAAAACTGTTAAGCTGGCATGTGAACTTTGGGTTGAACTTTTTCAGAACAGGAATTTCAGCCCACTTTAACCACCTACTGCGGTTACCAACCCATTATTTATTACCGTAATGTTAGTATCGAAATGTCGTTGTCTGTCGAGTCGTAAGTAGGTATGCGGAGTGATTTGGGAAACCACCGCATTATTATCCCACGAAAACTCATACCATTAGGTAGATACACCTACTTTACTTAATATACGAGGCACGAACTGCCATAAGTATTGCATCTGCTATTGTAACAAATCTACCTCATATTATTATCTCCATCACATGTCATGGAGATAGGTACTTACATGATACGGAGAGAACAGATGCTGTGAAGTTTTAATTTGCTAAGATCTTCGGAGATAAAGGACAGAACTCCCCGATGAACGACAGCTAATTATTATTAATGGTAACCCTTGCAATACTGCCGTCTCAGTAAATGTAAAAAATATTTTTTGGGTTAAGTATTAATAAGTACTTACTTTGGTACTTACCTGTTTCTAAAAAAGAATGCTACGTAAGATCAAACTAAAAACGAATACCAAACTAACTAAAAACCTTGGTCCTACGTAGCATTATTTAAAAAAATGTTAGATTTTGATAGTTTTAGGCGATAACTCAAAAAAAATTTTGCACCGACTTATAGTTAAGTGAACTCCAACTCAATATGGTTACTATGGTTACTCAACCATTCGTCATTTATTATACCTAGTTAATAGTAGGTAGGTAAATACCTATATAGGAAGTCAAAGACAAAAGCTAGTGCCACAATGAAATTTTACACACCACAAATGGTCAAAGTGAAGTATACTTACCTACCCGATAATTTATGACTTTTTAATTCGTTCCCAATTCAAAAAACGGTTTTTAACGAGCCTCCTTAACAAAGGCTTAAGTAGCCACTTAAAGCTATTTGATTTGCTGTTACCTTACTTGACAATGGAGGTGGTGATTTTAAATATAACCTCCATACACGCAACTTCGCCATAGCCGGCAGCGCCACTGTCTATGCAACAACGTCTTTTTCATGGAATTTAGAACCTTATTTCCTAGAGATAAAATTAGTTCCAAAAACCGCCACCGGCAAAGCCTTTTAAGTAGTGTTGTAACCCCAAAAGAACCCTTCGAAGAGAGTTCGCCGCAAAATTATAACAGCGCGGTATAATTAGGGATGTGCCTGAGTAATTTCGACGGCTTGCGGTGTAACTTCCTTCCCTATTGTTACAATTCTTTTTTGAAATTTTTACTTTCCGATTTTTTTTTCGTAGAAGCTAATCGATTAGAATATTTTGACAGTTGCGGTTGTTTTTCGATATGTGAGAATATGTTTTTTTGGCGTTTCCCGGGTGTGGGTTTTTTATATTAGATAGGAACTGGGCTATTGAGTCATTAATAAATAATTTTTAAAATAATAGAAGCCTCTTTAGACGGTTCTAACGAAGTCTGATTTTTATTTGAAATGGTTTGAATAGGCTGACCCGCCCCGGCTTCACTTGAGTCGAATTTTTTTCAAAATTGGTAAGGGGGTGCTATTTTTGCAATTGCAAAAATCCTGAAACATATCTATCTCTTCATTTTTAACTGAAAGCCCAAATACCAATTTTCATTTTGTATGTTTTCATCGACAGAAATAATTACTAGGATCTTATCTACCTAAGTAGGTATCTGCTTAGATACAATTGACGAAACAGGCGTCACAAACGTCCATGGCAGGAGTTTATTCTCCCATAATATTTCGTAAATTAAGTGAAAACTTAACAGACACAATATTTGACTCATGATTAACACATAAAGAACTGATTAAGGCAATGAAATGAAAAAAATTGAATCTTCATTAATTTATAATCACCACCAATTTCGATAGCGGCACGATCACTGAAGATTATAATCTTTCCACTCGACCTTTATTTACGAGTAATAAGTAAGCTCTAAGCTGGTCGCTCACTGGTTAACGATTTACAAACCTTCGTCGTAACATATCCATATACCTACTTATTATATTAGCCTCGATAGCTCAACGGTTAAGGGAGCGGACTGAAATCCGAAAGGTCGCCGGTTCAAACCTCACACGTTGTTCTATTGTCATATCTAGGAACTCCTAGCACAAGTTTTACGCTTATTCTCTAAATAAGCAAGAAAAAGAAAATAAATAAGAAAATATTAGTTAGTCATAATGATAAACTTGGCTAATATTCTTAAAAAATATATATTAGGTTATTTTAAAACTTCCATAAACACCCATTAGCCTGCTTCACTCTTAGGTTGTCTTTTACACCAGAGATGTGCTTAATGATGTGATAGGTAGATGTGCGTCAAAAAAACTTTCGTAGTTAGTCTTTAGCCTCGCTCACAGCTTAGCTATGTTGATTGAAAACATTGATTGAAAAGTAAGTAGGTACTTGGTCGTTGAGCGTCTAACTTCAGGTTACTTTTTCGGAAAAACACAATGCTGAAAGAAAAAACCAGTCAAGTGCAAGTCAGACTCGCGCATCGAGGGTTCCGTACTCGGGTATTTTTTCGTAATTTTGCGCGATAAATCAAAGACTGTTATGGATAAAAATAAATAAAAATTTGTTTTGGCATGTAGGTAGGTACCTACAGGTAAAGCCCTTTCGTATTATGATGGGCTATATATGGTACTATAGTTGTCATATTAACAGGGCTCTCTCCCTCACTCGTTTCATACAATCGTAGTTCCAATTTCATTTGAATATTAAGCAACCAAAGTCCATGAAATTTTGCAGACATATTCTAGAAACTAATATCTGTGTCTGTGGTGTTTTAGATTTTTCTAAAAATATGTAGTTTTCAAATTAAAGGGGTTCAAAGATTTGTATAAAATTTTTTAAGACCGCGTAACTTAGAAACGGAATATTTTAACAGAAATCTGGAAAACCACAGACATAGATATTAGTTTCTAGAATATGTCTGCAAAATTTTATGGACTTTGGTTGCTTAATATTCAAATGAAATTGGAACTACGATTGTATGAAATGAGTGACGGAGAGAGCCCTCTTAAGTAGGTACCTACATACTTTGAAAATTGAAAATACTAATTATTTATTTGTTCATGAATACATTTTATTTTTCTTTTGTGATGTAACCACAAATTGACGGTTTTCGGATTTTTGCCTTTAGGTATCTACTTGTGCTATAAGACCTACCTAAGTACCTGCCCATGATTCTAGGTCAACGGAAAGCACCCTATAGGTTTTCTTGGCAGACACGACAGACGGACAGACAGACAACAAAGTGATCCTATAAGGGTTCCGTTTTTTCTTTTGAGGTACGGAACCCTAAAAAATGAAGCCAACTTTTACCTGCAAGACAGACTCTAGCAGATATTCATTGCAAAGTCAGACAACTCACTGTAGGCTAGTAATTAAAGCTTATTACTGAATCAATTAATGCCATTAATTGCCTACCTACCGAAAAGGTGTCTTGTAGAAATTATGTCCGATTAATTCAATAAAAATTTAACCTTAATTCTAGGCGGGAGCGCTTAAAATCGATCGCAGAAATATTGGGTTCTTTAAAAAGTTCACATTAATTGAGATTTCGATTTGCGGCCATATTTCAAAAGTTCTGTTTGATGCATATTAATTATATTTCCAAGAAATTCACTGTTTGATTGCTGAATTCAAAATTAAAATGGTGGTTACAATGTTAAATAAATTAAAATAAAATAATAATACTTAATAAAAAGTTTCTACTAAGTAGGTAGGTACCTAAGTACTTACCTATTAGAATTTTTTTACTAAACTCCATACTTAAAAAACGTTTTAATTGACGTTACGAAAAATTATACTTATTTTTGTTGGTAAGTGACATTTTTGATCTTTATTTAACTATTATTTTATACTTTGCTTGTGTAAAGTCTAAGTATGTCTTTCTTTACTTAATATTTTAGTCTTGACTTTATTTGTATTTAATTTAATTGAATTTAAGGTAATATTCAAACACCAGTTATAGTGGTAAAATGTATAAGGCTCATCAGACATTATTCCAACATATTGTACCTATATTTTATTGAATAAATCATTGAATTAAGTAAGTAATTTTGTTCTTCTTATTTTTATATCGATCATATTATTATCCACATAAAATCGCTATTAATATCCAAAATTGATTTGTACTATTTTCGTTTTAAATTAAATCGAAAGCAAAACAAATGAATTTAATAACATGATTATATAATATAGTAAATAAAGTAATTTGTGTATCCAGAAATGTGGTTTGTTATTCGATACATCTGAAAATTTAACCGCCATCGCCACTTTGGGTAAGAAATTCAACACGGGGCTACAAACGCTGCCCAAAAATAAAGCTTTAGAACGAAAGCCAGCGTAGACTTGCGACTAATGGTTATACAATGATTTACTTATGTTTTTATTTGGTACCTTACTGATAAAGTTTAGTGGTGAGCGGTATATTAGCCAAATAGTTAAAACGTCGTCCTCCTGTTTAGAGAATCAGGGTTTGATCCTGGGCACGCAATTGTAACCTTTTACAATGTGCGTTTTAAGAAATTAAATATCACTTGGTTTAACGGTAACATCGTGAGAAAACCTGCATGCCTGAGAGTTGTCCATACTGTTCTCAAAGATGCGTGAAATCTACCAGTCCACCCTTGGCTATCCACCACGCTGAGATGAGAGATTCTGAGAGGAGACGTACGTTCAGTAATGGACCGGCGCGCGCGTGGCGATGGGTTGATGATGAATAAAGTACCTAATCTTATATTTTTTATTATTAAATAATGAACCTAGGTAAATCTTGATGAGATGTGTGTTTGATTATAAGATTATGAGGCCCGCGGCATCACCCTCGTTTTAGATTTTTTTTTTAATCTCGAGGGAACTCTTTGATGAGTCTACCTACTTGTTATTCCGGAAAATTGAACAATCTACAAAGGATTTTTAATAATCTGTACTCGCAGACGAAATCACGGATATCATCCAGTTTCTCACAAACAAAGCATATGTAATGTGGCATAATGCAAGGCTCTGATAATAATGAAAAAAAATGAGCTAGGCAGTCGTTGATAAATCGCGTGTTTGCGGATGTTCTAATCCAACTACAAATTGAGCCGTATTTTCCATTCAAAAGTACAGGATAATTAATACCATCATACGAATAAGGTTTACATTCGTATCCACTTTCCGTCCATGAAGCACCCTCGATTTCCGAACGCCATTGTCAATTGAAAAATTAAAAAAAAGATTCGGTGACAATACGCGCCTATTGAGTGACAGCAGATGCGGATGTTCGAAATTCGAAAATCATTGTTGCCAGTGAAAAAAGTGGTTGTAAGAGGTAATCGATATGGTTTGTTTTTTAGCCACTGTTGCTATGAAATTTTCGGCTTCGAGCATATTAAATCAACGGCTTTGTGTGTTAGATTAGGACTTACGCGCTTGAAACTTTCGTTTCACAAATTAAGTAGAATACAGACTAAGTACCTACTACCTTAAGAAGTAGGTACTTAGTAAGTAAAGTGTCTCCTAGAGCCCCCAGATCAACTCTAGTGGTTAGGTATCAGTGATCAGTCGTCATTGGCAGAGCGAAACTTGTTGTTACTTGAGTGTTGTGCACGCTTGACCCTCTCTAAATTCTAATAGCTGCCTTTCTTATGCACTTAATACCTAGGAACCATCCATCGCAGCCCTATTTAACTTGGTCTGTCCATCTCATATGCGATTTATCAGTGCTCTGGTGGCTAGTGGTCTTTACTCTTGAACTTCGAAGAACTTTCTTGTATCAAAACATTGTCACATATTGATGCGGGACCAAAGAAAGTGAGAATGCAAAGCTATAAGTAAGTACCTACTTACAGTGGAAGGTAAGTAGACACAGCTAGAAGACAGCTTTTTCGAGAATAGACTGGTTGTTTCGGCATTTATTTTTAACATTCTTCTTCAGCATTAGGTAAATCTTGTTAAAACGCAGTGATAGCCTAGGTTATATTAGACGTTGGTCTCTTATCGAGAGGTTAGGGTTCGATCCTGGGCACGCTTCTTCTAAATTCTTTCTTCAACATTTTAAAGTAGCTACTTAAGTAGGTAAGTACTTACTTAATGTGTGTTTAAAACATTTATAACTACTTAACTTAACTTGCTAGGTATTAACGGTGAACGAAAACATCATGAGGAAACCTGCATGTACTTATATAAAAGTTCTCCATAATATTCTCAATGTGTATGGGTCTGCCAATCCGCACTTGGCCGCACGTGTTGGACTATGGCAAAACCTTTTCATTCTGAGATGACCCGTCCTCAGTAAGTACCTACCTGCTTAGTGGCAAGTGACCTAGCGATGGGTTGATGATGATTTATCTACATCTTGTTCGTGACAAGAGGTAATTTTCATTATTAGTTAAGTAGGTATCTTAACTAATAATGAAAATACAAAACAACAAGTAAGTAAGCTTTAAACAGTCCATCATGACAGGCCCCAGAGTAAGCCGCTCCAATATAAAGTTTCAGTCAATCAATGGGAGGAAATACCCTCGACATGCGGGCACAGATTAAGTGCCATTCAAAACATATACTTAATTAGGTACACAAATTATACTCACGTATGTACTTAGGTAAATTATGTTAAAAAGTGGCAGCCTAGTGGTCAAGACGTTCAACTTCATTTCGCGAGGTCGGGGTTCTATCTCTACGCACCTCTAACTATTAAATATCGTGCTATACCTAAGTAACGGTGTAAGAAAACATCGCGAGGAAACCTGCATGCCTGAGAGTTCTACATTTTCTCAAAGGTGTGTAAAGTCTCCCAATCTACATTGGGCCAGCGTGGCTGATTATGGCCTAAACCCTTCTCATTCTGGGGGCAATTAGGTAAGTTGATCATGGTGGTGGTTGATGTAGGTAAGGAGGGGCGTATCTACTTCGTCATCAGCATCATTATTATCAACTGATGGACTTCCACTGCTGGAAATAGGTCTGTTGTAGGGCTTCAGCATGCCACGGTCTTGCACGACCTGAATCCAATGGCTGCCTACGACTCGTATAATGTCGTCTGTGCATCCAGTGGAGGGTCTTACAACGTTGCGCTTTCCGGTGAGAGGTCGCCATTCTACCACCTTGGGACCTCACGCGTCTATCGGTTTTTCCAAGTAAGTAAGTAACTAAGTATGTGCCCTGCCCATTGCCACCTCAGCTTCGACACCCGTGGAGCTATCTACTTGGGTACTTACTCTGGTTCTCCTACGGGTCTCTATATTTCTGATTTGATCACCCTATCTAGTACTTACCTAGGCTTATAATCTAGGTACTAAAGGTGAATATTTGCCCTAGTAGGACAAAGTTAGGTACCAAAAATGGTGACATTTTCAGGAGTCATTTATAGGCTCTTTCACTAACTAAGCAGGGTAAATTTACAGTCGCTAGTAGGTATAATTAGATAAGAAAACTTTAATGAAAAACCAGGGAAATTTTTTTACTTGGTAAGTAAAAACAAACGGCATTAGCACGAAAGACTCAAATAATTTAGGTCCCCAATCAAGATAGCATTTAATTTCATTTCTACACGATTTATGCTTTGGCATAAACTGGGTAGAAAATAGAAACGTGCCTATTTCAATACTTACTTAGGTAAAACTTACCGGATTGTCTATTAGGTAGGTACATAGGTAGGTACCTAAGTAGGTACGTAGGTACCTACTTAACAAAGATTTCAGGTGCTGCTGGAAAATCAGACAGTAGTTTTCTAGTAGATAGGTAGATAGAGCGGTGATAGTCTATTGGTTACGCCATCGGCCTTCCATTCTGTTGGTCGCGGGTTCAATTCCAGGCACACACCTCTAACTCTTGGGGTTTACCAAATTATAATCAATCAATTAAATAGATAGCCGATAGGTATCTACTTAACTAGGTACTTAGGTATCACTTGCTTTACCTAACGGTGAAGGAAAACATTGCGAGGAAACCTACCTACATGCCTGAGAGTTCTTTATAATGTTCTCAAACATGTGTGAAGTCTGCCAATTTGCCTTAGGCTAGCGTGGTAGACTACTTATGGCCTAAACTCTTCTTATTCTGAGACGTCCTGTGATCAGTAGTGGGCCGGCAACAATGGGTTAATAATGATGATGATGAGAGAGTCTTAAGATCTTGTATGAATGATGAGTTAGGTAGTAGGAACAATGGTAACCGAAATAAAGACGTGTGATCACCTCATAGAAAATCTTGTTGAAATTACCCCCATCTCGTAGAAATTCCTGTCGAAATTACCCCATATACTCTACCTACTTACCTTACCTACCTAAGTTCATAGAGCATATTTTTTTTATAAAATAGGTTCTAGAGTAGGATAGTTAATTTATTTGGCCAACCCCTAAAACTAAAAAAATAAGATCACCATCAAAAAGAAACAAGCAGCTACTGGCAATAGAATGAAAATCAATCGTAACTCCCAAAATCGAATCCACTTCCATCCTGTCCCATACATTAAAAATGTATTCAGCTATCAAACGCAATAAAATAAAATAATCGCGATATTAACGATAACAATACTGAATACGTGCGTTTGCGACGCAGCAATGATCTATAGATCATTTCGCTCGATCGCTATTAGTTTGGATTGAAAATGCTCCTCCCACTTGGAAGCCCACTGAACATTAATTGGATGCAAAAATCGATCACGGACCGCCCATAAAGCAGTCATCTCTTTCTATTATAAATGAAGTCACATGTAGTTCTGTCCCTTTCACTTAGCGGCGGTGTTCGAAAGTTTTTTTCTTTTTTCGTTTTGTGCGCGGGCGCATCGGAGTCACAATGCTTGCGCGGTCTTTAGAGAAAAATATGTTATTTTATTTTTACTTGTCCACAACCGTCGTGTGCAATATTTGTATCGAAAAGACTGTTTTTTGTTTTTTTTTGTTTCACTCGATGTTTTAGACGTCTAATTTGAAAGTAAGGCGGCGGCGAACTTGAAAAGGGGCTAAACTCTTTTAGCGGAAATTTTTTTAATATCTAATTTTTTACCTCTTTTTATTTTTCTTGCAATGCTGTTGATAACGGGAATTTTGTTTTGTAGACTGTTTTTTAAGACTTATTCATAACCTATACAATAATATGGTGTAACGAGAACGATAGCAAAAACTAAGACAGGTGATAATTATGATGATTACTGATAAAATACCTCTAAAAGTATATAGTATTTTAAAAGTTCACAATATTATACTGTACCTAAATAAAACATCTGACTGACGATAGAAGTCAACGAACGTTCCGTAAATAGGTCACTCGAATTCAATACCGCGTCGTAGGTGGAGTGTTGACCCGAGTGTTGCACGCTGTACAATGCGGGTTTGAAAAATATTAAATCACTAAAACTACAAGATAGGCCAAATGGTTATTGGCATTGGACCTACTTACTTATTTAGTATAATATATTATGACGTTAAGTTTTTGCTTGTGGTCTGGTTACATCCTGTACCTAGGTAGGTATACCTAGTTATAACATAGGATAGGTAGGTAAATACCTAAGTAGGCACCTAACGTAGATATTTTCCCTGCGATTTTATTTCCTCAGAATATTTTTTTCAGGAGCTTTTCCTGGTACTTTTTTCTGGAGCTTTCTCTGGGGGTTTTATTGCCTAAATCCGTAGTGGACTTACCTATCTAAGTACTTATTCATCAATTATAATTATCTAAGTAGCTCTACAGTGATGTGAAATTCTCTAAATTGGAAATAAAAAATCCACTGGCCAAACCTACTTACCTACCTATTATGAGTCTCATCATCATCTCAACCCATCGCCGGCCTACACCACGCTGGTAAAGTAAGAATTGGCAAATTACACACACGCCTTTGAAAACTTTATGGAGAACTCTCTAGTAAGCAGGTTTCTTAGCAAAGCAAGTGTTAAGTACTTCGAAAAATTAAAAACTGGCGCGCCCGGAATCAAACCCCTTTCCTCCAGAAAAAGAGATCAAAGTAATAACCCATTAGGCATAGGATATCACCGCTTTTTTTATAGACCGCTCCTAAATAAGCATACCTGGGTAGTAGGTACCTACTTGATATTATTATCTATCCTTACATAATGCCTATATTTCCACTAAGATAGGCAGGTAGGTACCTAGATAGTTAGGTAGAGATTTAGAGAAGCTGTGAAAGCCTCTAGGTTAAGACGTCCGGCTAATCGGAGGTTGGGGGCTACCTATTCGATCCCGGGCTCTAACTTTTCGGAGTTATGTGCGTTTTAAGTCATTAAAAATCACTTTAAAGGTGAAGGAAAACATCGTGAGGAAACCTTCATGCCTCTGAGTTTTCCATAATATTCTCAAAGGTGTGTGAAGTCTGGTAATCTGCACTTGGCCAGCGTAGTAAGTATGGCCAAACCCTTCTCATTTGAGAGGAGACCCGTGCTCTGTAGTGAGCCGGTCATGAGTTGATCATGATGATGATGATGAGGTAGGTACCTATTTTAGGACCCCCTAAAATTATTGGCTATCCAATAAACTTTATCGAATTAAGCAATGATTGTCAATAGGATAAAAAGTAAATGCAAAATTAACAGCTTCAATTACAAAAATAGTTTTAAATAAGTAAGTATCCTAGCCACTTATTAAAAAAGTATTTTTATTTTTATTTTATTATTCGTTTACTTAACAAGGTCCAACTGCATTGATTTTTCATAGGCAATGTAGCCTTATGAGTGCCACTCCGCGACAGATGGCGTTGGTATGCATTAGTCTTGGATTATGAAAATTTTAATATAATGAGATATAAATGTTATAAAACAGCTAGGTGACCACCCGCGACTTCGTACGTGTGGATTTAGAAAATATTTTTTTTTGACCTTCGGTTTTTTTCAAAAAATCATTAGGCATTAAGTATTGAAATATTTAAAAATAAAAAACCGGCCAAGTGCAAGTCAGACTCGCGCACCGAGGGTTCCTTACTCGAGTATTTTTTCCGACATTTCGCATGACATAAAAATAAACAAAAATCTATTTTAGAATGTACAGGCCAAAAGCCCTTTCATATTATGATATTTGATACCTACTACCTAATTATTTGTACATGAAAACATTTTTTTTGTGATGTAACCGCAAATTCACAATTTTCGATTTTTTTTCCTTTACTTGTGCTATAAGATTACCTACCTGCCAAATTTTATGATTGTGGGTCAACGGGAAGTAGGTACCCTATAAGTTTTCTTGACGTTCCGTTTTTCCTTTTGAGGTAAGGAACCCTAAAACACCTGAATGCCTGAGATTTTCATTACATTTCTTTATAAAATTTTTGTGTTTGTTTGTAAGTCTTCATCACCTAAGTAAGTAGGTAAGTACCTACCTACCTATATAAAATTCTAGGCTGAACCTTGGTTAATATCGCAGACTAAATAAAAATGTCTGCAGCTTAAAAGGTCTCATAATGGATTCTTTCAATTTGCAAACTTAATTTCAGGCTTTCAAGAAATTAACAGATTTTTCGCGATATAAAGGGATTAAGCACTCGGTAACTACTTTAGGACTTACATAAGAACCTGAGGTAGATGTGTAGGCATGTTTTCACTTAGAAGTTGGCCCCCTTAGGTCCCCTAGGTCTCAAGAGGTCTTCAGATGGGTAGCGATGCGTGCGAAGCGTTCGCAGACACCTATAGTAGTTGTGAGTATGTAGGTACGTGTGTGTGGCATAGATTAGGAAATTCATACAGATACGACATCTTCTTATGGATATACATAAGCGTGGTGAAAATTGCCATAATTTTGTGCTCGGAATAAAGTCATAGATTTAAAAAAAATTGCAGAGACCAACGTCAAATATGAAAAAAGCAAAAATGTTGAGATGGATGGAAACATAAGAAGTACCTACCTAAATACCTATATCTATCTATGAGTCAGTTTATGTGAGGTTAGTTTTCACTCAGAAGTCGGTCCCCTATAGGGGTTCTAGACCTCGAGAGGTATTTAAGTACGTGGGAAACGATGCGTGCTAAGCACATTTATATAAATCTTTATTTAGGTATTTACCTACCTACATCGAAAGCCTGTGTGTCATAGATTAAGAAAGTATAGACAGATATACTTAGTAGCTACGTAGCGGAAACATAGTTTTTTTTTATCTAAAGCTAAGTACATACTTACCGCCTACGCTCATTCTGTTATCATTGTAGGTAGATAGGTTGGTAGGTATACTTACTGCCATTATTCTAAGATTAAGCCATTGCTCTTCTCAAAGTACTTACTTAACATGTGGATCTATAAACTTTTTATACGACTACTTTACTTACGCAAACTTGTTAATTAAGCACCTACTTTTCTAGGTAATAAAACCACTTTAGCTTTTGATAACACGAACTATACTTACCTACTTTAAAAAAATCTATCAGCTCTATAAAATCAGATAAGGCATGGCATTGTAAATAAAAAATGCCTGTGTAATATATTTTTTATTGCTCACACAGTTTTAATTTTAAGCCGCTACCACTCACCGCCGCTCATAATAAAATGTCACCACTGCGCGTTTGATTGATCTTTGCCGTTGATAAAGCCTGGACAAACACAACGCGCAACGATTACCGTTGTTAATATAATACAGTGTTTATGTTAGACAGGGATTAAGCCCTAATTCGCACGAGCGTTATAAAAGCGTTGCGTTAAAACCCGGCGTTGCGCTGAAAATACAAAGCGCGTGTTAAAAAAGCGTTGTCGTGTGAACAGATACTTGGGAATGCATTTGTTCTATTTGAACGCTTTTTTAACGGACGTTAAAAAAGCTCTCGTGCGAATGAGGCCTAAATCTGACTGTCACATTTACTTGTATATTGTTAAAGAGTGACAGCAACAGATTTAAACATCAAGATATAAAAGTTTACCTGATAGTTTAAGAGGCGTTTGTTAAATTTTAAACTCCTAATATTCTCCACCTCCTAGAATTGTACTTTATTGCGTAGTAACAAGAGTCGCGATTTATCTATGTAGGTACCTATAGTGCACGTAAAACAAGTAGTCCAAACTGAAGTTGCAACATGGCGGTCTGCGCGGTCATAGACTAAGGATTGTATACACGAGCCCTACTGACATATATTTTTGTACAATGCGCTGTCAAACCTACGCTTCGTGTTCAGATTGGACTAAGTACTTATTTACGTTTTTCGCCGTGCACTATAATAGGCACAGTTCACAACAGTTAGGGAACTTAAAAATTCGAGGCTTCGACATCACTGGCAGGCAGTGACGTGTAGCTTATAGAGGCGTAAAAGCTCTGCTTACCCTATTTGTAACAATTTAAATGCTATTTTTCATTATTACCAGCAAAAAATCCAGAAGAATCCACGATGTAAACCCATCCACGTATTATTATCCCAAGAAAAAATGAAAAAGGTAACGACTCCTAGTAATGTGGAATATGATGCCAGTAAATGGGTTAATACCTAAATGCCTAACCTGGGCACGCCACTGTAATGGCAGGCGTCAATTGTTAGTAGGTGCATTTGACGTAGGTAGCCCTAAAGTAGTCCTATTTTTCTTTGATTTTAAATATTACGCCTAATATTTGACGTATTATCGTCGATTAAGGATAACCTAGAGTTCCCTCACTCTAGTTCACTCTGCTGTAGGTAGGTCATCATCATCATCATCATCAGCTTGTGGACTTCCACTGTTGGACATAGGCCTTCCCTATAGAGCGCCACCACACCCGGTCCTCAGCCTTCCTCATCCAGCCACTTCTCGCCAGCCGCTTTATATCGCGTAGGTAGGTACTAGGTACTATTAAGAAGAACAGAATGACGCATGGTAAGTAGATAGGTACCTACTTACTTACCATGCGTCATTACGTCGCGCTTTGTGTCTACCCAGGCCTGAAAGTTATCTCTTATCAGCCCGACTATTCCCACACCGAGATCAATGCACCGACAAACATATTACTCAATAAAACTTCTTCACAAACTACTGTTAAAAAACTTTTATTTTACCAATAAAACGCTAACAATTCTAAACTAACTACAGAGAGCCGCCAATTTAAATGGTCCACGAATCACGCAAAAATATCCCTTATTTCTTCGTAATTATAGGAATTTGATAGGTCTTTCAATTTGGTTCAGCCATAGCCCACCCACAGTGATTTTCTTCGAAAATACGCTATAAAAATGAGTAGACGGTCGAAAATCTCGAACTGGTCGCCATAGTAGTAACCTAATTAGTTGAAAAGTTGATTATGATTTATAAGTTATGTCCATTTTGTTTATAAATTATAGAATTTGTCTATAAAGATAGTGATGACCTTGGAATGATATCAAAGGCACGTGGATTTTAATACCTAGGTTGGGTAAATTGTAAATAATATAAGTACCTACCCATTGTAGGAATAAGTACTTACCTATCAACGCAACTACTGAGTTTCTTGCCTGCTTTACTCAGTAGAAGCTGCTTTCCGAACCTGTGATAGAGTTTTATTATAGGTAGGTAAGTTAAGGTTACATTAAATAATAAATTCATTTCATTTCATTTCTTATGAATAATAAAGAAAAGAGAAAAATATTTTGATTTGAAGGGCTTGAGGTCTAAAAATAGGCAATTACGAATAGGTATTCGTAGCATAGGTACCTATGCTCTTATTTTCTCTTCTATACTTAGATATAGATACGTACATACGTAGATACTCTATCATGATAATCATCTCAACCCACCTCACTGCTGAGCCTCATCTCAGAATCAGAAGGGCTTAGGCCATAGTTCATTACGCTGGCCAAGTGTGGATTGGCAGACTTCACACACCGTTGAGTACATTATGGAGAACTCTCAAGCATACAGATTTCCTCACTAAGTAAGTATGTTTTCCTTCATCGTTAAAGCAATTTATTATATTTATTTACATTTAATTGCTTACAACGCACAAAACTACTCAAGTAACTACTTATCTGTGAACGCAACGCACGTACGTAGGTACCTAACTCTGAAAAGTGGGAAGTGCGTGCCCCAGATCGAGCCTCCAACCTTCCGAATAGGAAGCGACATTTTAACCACTGGGCTATCACCGCTTTATCTTCCACCTAGGTATGTTAATTATATCCTTTTGTAATTTGTATAAAGATACAAAAAACGTAAACCGGACTAGTACCTAGGTGCCTACCTATCTAGAGATACCTAGGAACTAGTAGGCAGGTAGGGTATGTATGAAATGCAGCCAGGATTGCAAACCTGCCTCTGAAGAACTTATTGGTCTTAATTCAGCGTTAATCAGTGTAATTATCCCGTAGATTGAGAACTTTGATCAATTGGTTGAAAAGACTGTAATTAACACTATTAGGCGCTCCACCCACGTCCGACAATTGGTGACCGATTTTTTGTAGCCAAAAATGGAACATATCAAGCAATGATTACATCCACCGCCCTTCCGGCATCAGTTTTCCCTTCCACTTTTAATATGGGCATCTTCATGTCAAGAGTGAATAGGAAACTTCTAGGCAAGCGCGCTCCATCTTACCCCCCGTCCACACACTGCCCGTGTGGCATGGGAAGGAGCGAGGAACGGAGGCAGAGATGTAGTGTGGCCGCGTTACTCGCATGTTCCTCGTTCATGTCCATCGCTCTCTATTTTGTCTGTAAGTATGCAATAACGCGCACGCTGCCACAGTTTCGACGTCCATCGCGTTGCAAAGGCAAGCGACCAAGTGCGGCGGTGTCGCGATTAATTATTACGCGAGTAGAACAGTGTGTGGACGGGGGGTTAGGCTGCATCATCACTTGCTAGCAGGTCTGATTGCAGCCAAGCGCTATAAATTAAAAAAAAAGGCTCAGTGTCCGTGATATCGGTGACAAGTTGCGAGAGGTAGACAGCAAATTGACACTAATAGGGCTCCGTTTTATGCTTTGGGTAGGTACGGAACCCTAAAAATTAAAACATATCTACTTAGGTATACCTACTTACCTAAAAATTGCAATATTGCACACGTCCTACAATAAGTCGGTTTGAATCGGCAACACAATTTGTGATAAAAATCAGCGAAATTATCGGTACGATTATTCTGATCGGATCTTCAAATAGTCTGATGTGGGCGGAGCGCTTTAATTATTCTAGGATCTACCTAGGTACCTACTACCTTCAATGCAAATTGTACCTACTTACAAATTTAGGATTCCTGTGTCATGTATAAGGTGACGGATGTCCTAGAATATGTTTTGAGTGCCAGGTATGCAATTAGCCAGGTTATTTTAAATAAAACGATTATCCTACCTAATTAAAAAGCAAAAAGGTACCTGTAATTAAGTTTAAGCTGAAATATTTAGGTAGGTAAGTAAGTAGGTACCTATCTAAGTAGGTACCTATTATACAACTTTAGCTCACCTAGCTCTTCCTTTGATGTGGTGATTGAACAAATCAAATAACAAACACACATTAGCATTTATAATAATAGGTAAGTACTTATTATGATACCTACCTACCTAGGTAAGAAATCTCACATTTTCATTTTACAAGACGTAGGTACCTACCTAAGTATCAAAACAGAAACCGCTACTGTCGAACACTCGATTGATCAAGACGACAAAAAAACATTTTCCTCAATAATGACACTCGACGGATTGCAACGAAAAGCCCACAATTTTTTTTTTCTTTAAATCTGGCTTTACTCTGATTAGCCAATGTCAAGTTTGTGATATTTTCAAGTTATTGAATTTATACAAGTATGGACTCCGTCTGCGCCGGCGCCCGCCGACTTACGCGAGGCGCCCCTTTAGAGCGCTTCCCAGTCAGTTCCACCACCAAAAAACATCAACTAACACAAAAACCAGCCACTCTTAACAAAAAAAAAACACTCCAAACAAGCACAGCACGCGCGCCAGCAAACGCCATCGCAGACGAAGTCGCCCACAATTTAAATTCGAAACACTCCACCCGAGACACCTCTCCCCCAAATCTCATAACCGAATTTTCCCGATCATACTCCTTCGAGCACTTAGGTAGGTACTCCTATCCGATCTTAGCGTAGTTTATATCATACTCCAGGTCTTTAGCTATCTATGTACTTATATTTATATAAAAAAAAACACGTCCGTCCGGTCCGTCGTTTTATTGCAGCTCTATTGATGGGCAAACCTACAAGCAAACACACTTTCGTATTTATAATACGGGTAGTGATTCCTAGGTAGGTAATTATCTATTTTTTGGTATTTGTTCCTATCTATTTGTAACAAATCTCATACTTTCATTTTATATTTCCCAACTTGTTCAGTCAAAACAGAAACCGCTCCTGTCGAACACTCGATAAGGTAGATCAATATCCACGACAATTACTCGACAAAAGTAAGCACGAAAAGTGGACGACAAAAAAACATTTTCCTCAATAATGGCACTCGACGGATTGCAACAAAAAGCCCACAATTTAAATTCGAAACACTCCACCCGAGACACCTCTCCCCCAAATCTCATAACCGAATTTTCCCGATCATACTCCTTTGAGCACTTATTATCCCATCTTGGCGACCCTCATCAGGATTTTGAACCCTTGTCACACTCAGTACTCCTTTAAGATTTCCTTGTATATCAATTTGTACTCACTGTGACAAGGTTGTTCGTAATCCGTGTTTAAGAGATCCGTTGCTTATCGAATGAAATCTGCGCGCTTTTGAGACGCGATTGTCGAAATTTTCTTTTGCGCGAATATTTATTAGGATTTCATCGACCGTTTGTACAGTCAGTGGTTTATTTGGAAAGTTTATTCATTTTTATAATTGATGTCTGATATTTTTTCAAGATTTGGCATAAATTACCTAGGCTACCTAAATATCTATAATTATAAATAATAAGTTATTGGAATTTATTATCATCATCGTCCAACCTACCACACCAACCAAAAACTGCTTGACAAAACACTCTTGGGTCTCGATATTGTCTAGGTTAGTACCTACTTATGCAGTCTAAAGCCAAGGCTCCTCTAGCAATAAAACTTGCACAACTACTTACTTAGCTCTGGTAAGTCATTTACACTGTGTAAACATTCGCAGCAAGTCAATTTTTGTTTTTTTCCACATAAAAGGCAAGTAGGTTTTTCCATTAGATAGTATCTACCTACCTAACTTCCTCAATTTCTTGCAATTTTAATTCTAGTGCACACTGCTTTAGGACTGCTTAAACCTCTGCAATTTTTATTTCTAATGAACACTGCTTTAGGTTTAACTACATTTAGATATTACGGAACAAATAAAAGGTTTTACGTGCTTTCTGAGACAAGAAAGAAACGAAAAGGCCAAACGACGTTCAAAGTCGGTCCCCCATCCAGTTACTGACTTGGGTCAATGTTGCTTTCCCAGTAATCGATTGATGCGTGTCTTCGAACAGGCCGCATATTCCTCTATATTTAAAATACTAACGACATTTTCACAAAATCATCAAGCCCCCAACGAAATCGGACATTAATTTTATTCGAATAGATATTATAGTTTAACGCAAACTACTCCTCAAGAGATGGCGCTGACAACTAATCGTCGCTCTACCTTGTAGGTTCTACAACAATAATTAATTTTGAATAATCTCCAAAAAATAATATCGGTAGGAACAAGGTTTTTTGTTATTAGAGTTCCGTACCAAATTGGTAAAACTGGATCCTTTACGGCGCGACTTTGTCTATCCGTCTGTCACAGGCGATTATTTCAGTAGGTAGGCAATTATTAAAGCTACTTATCGACATACAATTATGAAAACACTTAATTGTAATAATAGCAGCCCAACATCATCTGACACTATGTTCACTCGACTAAAATCGTATAGGTACTTAGGTACTTACCTACTTTTGACATAACTGTTGACACTACTTAATTAATCAGGCGAGGTCTCACTATGCACTATAGGTAAGTACCTACCTAAGTATCTACCTAATTGGTGGAAACTGGAAAACATGATATTATTATTTTATCAACCTATACCTAAGTACCTATCAACCTACCTAGGTTATAAGTACCTACCTACCTATCTGGGAATCCCTATAAAATCTAAGCTTAGCTGAGTAAAAGCTAGGTATTTCAGTAGACCAATTTTCGTTTCAGTCATAGAAGTAGAGCAATCTAAAATCGAAAGGATCGATTTCAAAATTCATAATGATCTAGAAAACTGACTGACAGGAAAATGGCACAAATTATGTAAACATAGGAAATCACGTTTCTTTGCAGATCTACTTAGATAGGTAGATAGGTAGGTACCTAATATAATAGTTAGGTAGATAACCGTTGTCTAATAATATTAATATGTGAATAACAATCTTTGGTAGAGACCTCGGTCATCTAAATTAGGGGTCCGAGATTCGATTCAGTTCACTCACTTTTGGATTTGCGGTTCTTTCGTTTTAAGCAATTTTAAAAATTAATAAGCTAAAATATGTCTAAATTACGGCAACTTCTAAAAAAACCACTTTGCCCGACCGGCAAAGCAACACGGCTAGCCCTAAAGTAGGTACCTACCTACTTACTGTTTATTTTTGATTTTAACAACAAAAAAGTGGCCAGTTGGCCGCTTTGCCCGATCTAGCTGGTCAAACTAAGTATTCTTCATTTGTGGCAAATTTATGGGTAAGAATTAGAACATATCTTGCCCAAATCAAGCCATAATAGATAAGTATTAAAGCATACACGTATCTACCTACCTATAAGATGACCTAAGGATTTAAATATAAAGAAGTATGATCAAAATAGGAAAACTTACCTACTTAGGTACTTAGGTACCTACTTACCTACCTTGAATTTTTTTTAAAGCACATAAAAATTTTTTTCGTCACCTATACTTAGATAGGTAGGTTGCTAATTATCTTTTATCCACGCCATCGTTCCCACCAATACTCAATGACTGCCCGATGCAACGTCGCGATATCATTTCAAACAACCGAAAAATTAAAAGTGACCGCTTTGCCTCCTATGGTCATTTGGACTTTGGAGCACTCCTCCCCTATACATAAATATAAATTAACATGATGAACACTGGTTTCTAAACATAGTATTTTTGGAATATTTTTAACCCCCGACCCAAAAAGAGGGGTGTTATAAGTTTGACGTGTGTATCTGTGTGTCTGTGTATCTGTGTATCTGTCTGTGGCATCGTAGCTCCTAAACTGATAAACCGATTTTAATTTAGTTTTTTTTTTGTTTGAAAGGTAGCTTTATCGAGAGTGTTCTTAGCTATAATCCAAGAAAATCGGTTCAGCCGTTTGAAAGTTATCAGCTCTTTTCTAGTTACTGTAACTTTCACTTGTCGGGGGTGTTACCTATAAATTTTTAATTTACACTTGTAATTATTGAAAGTTAAGTTCTTGTCATATGTTTTAGGCAGTGCAGTGTTCTAGAATTAGGTAGGTACCTACCTAAGTATTTATTTATGCTAGAAGATTTTCACCATCCCCCACCTAAGTACCTACTTACCTATGTACCTACCTACTTACCTTCCTACCTAGGTAGACTAACTAAGATATATATTATATACCTAAATACCTAGGTAGGTAATTTCCTTTTGGCTCGAATATAGGTCGGTAATCAGTACCTACGCAAATAGGTATGATTTTGAATAAATAATGCATTGACAAGTAAAGTGCACAATTTAGCGATAAAGATAGGACTTAATGGTAGGTAAATGGGTATCTAATTAAACGCTATTCTATCTGCCCTATAAGTATCTACTTACTTACCTACCTATAGGACTGTACCTACTAACATACTTAGGTAGGTAGGTAAGTAGGTAATTGTACCTACTTATGAAGTTTGCTATGATTACCTAGATATGTAAGTAGGTCACAATATTTTAAGTGATTTTTTGGAGATAGGTAGAGAAAGGAATGAAATGTATGAGCAGTGGCGTGCAGGTCATGAAGTAGGTATAAAAGCACTGCTTACCCTATAATGATTGCTTTTGTGATTCAATGCTTATTTTTCATTAGGACCTGCCCGTTATTGAGTTCCTGGTTACTCATTAGATAGGTAAGTAGGTGGGTACTAATAGAGTTAAAACACTTGTATGGACTTTAATATACCTTTATTTGCCTGGTTTCTTATTTATTAAGTTAAGTTACTCGCCATTCTACGCGTCACCAGAGAGTGTAGAGTCCCCCGATACCATAGACTTTTGGAGAACGTCAGAGGGCGCTAGGCCTCGCACAGACTATCAACAAATCCCACCTAACAGTACCTAATTACCGACTTATTCTGGCTGTGTAGGAATAAGAACCTTTCTACCTGAGTGAGCTATTGCAAGTTTCAACCTAAGTATACCTAAGTAGTAGGTAGGATCTACCTACTTACCCAGGGTAAGCAGTGCTTTTATGCTTCTGTGGCCTGCACTTCAGTTTATAGGCAGGTACTGATAGGTAGGTCGTATATCAGACTATTTTACCAAGATCCATTGAGATAGACACTTAGTTTTTATTATACTTATTTAATTTTAATTTGATAGAGGTACCTACCTGAATAGGTAGGTATTTCTAAGCTTATTAGAATCCACTATCCAGGGACCAGGGTAGGTAAAGAACAATCTCAGCGCCGAACAAAGAGCGAGTTCTAACTTTCTTAGTTGTTTGAAAAAGTTGTGCACACGCATCTAAACGTGGCGCGTGTAAAGATCTCGCTGGAGCGACAGGCGACAGCGGCTGGCGGCAGTTTCAGTTCAGCGGCGAGGAGCTGCGCGGCGCTGGAGAGTGGAGAGTCGTCGCCGGTCCCGGTGTCGCGGCGCACAAAAGATATCGTCGTAACGAGCTCAATTGATGAACGAACGGAAACGTGTCCAATTAGAAGGAGGCGGCGGCGCTGCGTCGCCCCCGCGCGGCCGCGCCGCATTAACCAGATTAGCGGCCGCGAGCCGCGCGAGAGGCGAGGTGTGGCGGCGGCGGACACCTCGCGCGGCGAAAAAACAAGGCTCGCGGCGCCGCGCCCCGCGCAGGGGCGGGCCGCGCCGCGCCATTGGCCGCGGCGGAGGTGGCGGAGGGGTGTCGCAGCCGGCGCCGCCGCCGGCCAGTCGTTTGACGCCTGCCGCGCGAGCGGGTGCCGCACGCCGCGACCGAGCCGAGCGCGAGTGTTCCGCGAGCGCGCCATGGCCGTTGCATGAGCGCGCGCTGCGACCGCTGGAGCCGACGGTGGAGCGCGCGCCGTGGGCCCCGGGCGGCGCGGGCATGCGCTTCGAGGGCGCGGAGCGGCGCGACGCCGTCGCCTTCCACCCGCTGCTGGCGCCGCGGCCGAGCGACTTCTCGGTGTCGGCGCTGCTGACGGCGGGCGCGCTGCCGCCGCCGCCCTACCTGCCGGCCGCGCTGGCCGCCGCCGCCGCGCTGTCCGCGCCGTGCCCGCTGCTCAAGCCGCCGCCGCCGCCCTACGCGCCGCTGCCGCCCGACGACGACGGCGTCACCGACGACCCCAAGGTCACGCTCGAGGGCAAGGACCTCTGGGAGAAGTTCCACAAGCTGGGCACCGAGATGGTGATCACCAAGAGTGGCAGGTCAGTACGCCGCGCCGTGCCGACCAGTGCCTCAGTGTTGTGTGTGTCTTAGTTCATACTTCATACGATCCATGTTAACCTATCTCTTGGTAAGTGTAGCGCAATAGCTCTATGACGCCGTTTATTTAAGTTACACAATAATACAGCGTAGTGCGTGTACCTAATCACGTAGATAGTTATATTATGAATATGCTCAACTACATCATAATATTATATCAAAGTAGGTAGGTACGTTTGTTTACAAAAACATTTCCGAAAGTCGCGCGTCGTTCCGTATAATTTCCATAGTTTAATGACTAAGAATCTTCCAACACCTAAATAACTAAGTGGATATCTCATTCAAATCCAGTTTACACATTCAAAAACCTGTTGGACTCGTCTATGAATGTTTAGCATTCATTTGTTATATTGTTTACATCCGTTCATACCTATTATGAATTCATACTAGAATAAGTAGAACTTTTATACTCAGATCGCTACTTAACTTATGTAATATCATAATAAAGCTTATCTTACTGCATTTTAATTCATTAATATTACTTAACAATGAACTCATCAATTATTCAAACTTTATATTAAAAGAAAAAATTAATAATTAACTATTTCAATGGAACTCTACATTTATATTTTTCAAATTGATCGTTCTGTAAATAAAAGTGTATCTTTTGTATTCATTTTTACATTGAAGGCTCAATAAAAACGAGAAACCAGTTGTCGGAATACAAATGCCAAGTTCATCGCAGCAATTCTTTGAAATAAATTAAAAAATAAATAAAAAACCCTTAATGAATTGGTCGCTGCCATGTAGGGTAGCGTGTTCGTTATAGGCGCATTTTTGCGCCGAACAGAACGACCGACGGGATGTGCCGATGTGGTTCACATTAAAATACGCATAATAATATGGAAAAACAATGCTTGTTTTGCTCCATTTACGGTTAAAACAATAAAAACTCTATAAGAACAAAAAATATGCACTAAGCATTAAAGCTTATGTCTAAAAAACAATCCTAAATGAAGGTCGCAACTGGTTCAATTTTTGGACAGAATTTATTTTTTCCCTAACAAAATAAACATCCTAAAAGATGATTCGTATTTTATGAGGTTATTCTGGGAAGATCGAAGACATTAGGTGCCTAGTTTAGTTAAATAGGTGGTACCTACCTACTTACCTTTGTAGATAATAAAAATATTTCTAGACATGATAAATAGCTGCATAGGGGTCTTGTTTGAGTTAGGTGCTTTTATAATATAAACTATGGTTACAAAATATATAATATGTTGCCTAATTACAATTATTAATTATACTTAGTGGTTTTATCTACCACTTCAAGAAATTTCAAAAAAAAATATTAAAAAATAGTTCCTAGATAATATCAGATATTGTGAAATCGGCAGGATTAGAATGTGCTTCTTCCCTAGGTATTCGGTAGATAACATACTTTAAATTTATGACAGACAAAATCTGGTTATGTTATGAAATCTTTTTGGCTTTGTCTTCCCTAATTTTCGATAGGTGCAAAATGGAGATAAATCACATTTTTTTATTCTTTATAGGTAGGTATAGTTTAGCAGGTAGGTACCTCCTACCTAATCCTCGATTGAGATACAAATTTTTCTTATTTTAACGATGGGTTACTGAGGTAGAAAATATGCAGAATTAGGTATTTTAGATCCTCTTAAAAAATATTACCAACAGAAGTTTGTAATTTTCTGAAGAAGTGAAAAACAGTGCATCTACAGCTGATGTTGGTGTAAGTAGGACCTAATGCAATTATGCAGCTCAAAAAAAATTGGAAAACTTGAAAAAAACTAAAATTTAGATGGGTGTTTGTTACCTATCTGTCTAGCTACATAGGTAATGTTAAAAAAATGTATTAGTAAACCTATACATTTTATGTCTGAATTCTAATCTACGAAATAACGATACCTAAGTACCCTCTTAAATGTAGGTAAGTACTCAAGATCTTTAAAAAATTCAAAATCACATTGTAGCAGGAAAAATAAAAAAATAAGGTTCAAAAAACTTGAAAAAATTATAATAGGTATTAGGTCCTGCCTAGCAAGAAAAATTTAGGTTCATCGTTGAACCGTCTATCTGAACCTTTTTTTTATTTTATTTTTTATTTTATACCTACCTATACCTACCTACTTAAAAATTAATTTTCATTGCAATTGTATAGAGTAGGTGAAGGGAAGAGACACCTTGAGTAACACATTTAAACAATATTTTGAGTAGAAGCGAGGGGTGCCCAAAATTCGAGGGTGACAACATCAAAGAAATTCAAAAAAGAAAACTGTTCAAATCGGAAGCTTTCAAGGCGCCGGCCGGTTTTCCCGCCAAACCCTTTTGAACCTTTTGGAAAACTTTGTTTTAAATGCACTTCAGTCTTTCTTGACTTTTACACCTTTTTAGGGCTCCGTATCTCTAGAGAAAAAAGGAATCCTTATAGGATCACTTCGTTGACTGACTGTCTGTCGGTCTGTCGTGTCTGTCAAGACCTGTCAAGTGAATCAAAACCAATAGGGTAGGCACTTCCTGTTGATCTAGAATGATGGAATTTAGCAATAGAAAAATAGAATAGGTACTTAGTAAAGGGGAAAATCCGAAAACTGGTTAGAAACATCACAAAAAAGAAAAAAAAAAGTTTTAGGTACTTCTTGTACGATGGTGCGGAGTCGGAACCATTCGTGTGTGCGTCTACTCGCACTTGACCGTTTTTTTATCATGCCAAATAGTACAGAAAAATGTACTGATGAATGAGTGAAACTTTTAAAAGTTACAATAAGATCTATCAGTTACATTAATTTGGAAGTAGGACCTAAGTAGGTTGGTAATTATAGGACCTTTGAAATAATATTTTTAATATTATTTTTTAAGCAAAGTGTAATATTAGAAGAATAACTAGATAACTAATAATAATAGAACTTTAGAGTTAAGAAGAAATTGTAAGAAATATAAATAAAGCTTTTTATTATTATTATTATAATAGGTCCTTTGAATTTCATCCACCTTTCCATAGTTCACGACAGTTAGGTGAAAAAACTAAAAAGGTTAGTCCAAAAAACGTCCAGGCTTCATTTATACTGGCAGACAGTGGCGTGCACACGATTTGAAGCCAGAGTAAACATTATTTAGGTAGGTAGGTACCTATTTATTGGCGGATTAATGAACAGTGAACGTTGAGCTAGTCCTCCTAAGGTAAGCAGTACTTTTATGCCTCTATGGTCAAATAATAATCTTACTTACCTACGTTTGACGCTAGATAGGCTATGAAACGACTAGGTTTCTTTGATCTCACCATGGATAGTCAGGAAAAAATCCTAGGTTGGTACATACCTAAGTACCTACTAGTATTTCGTATTTCTGTTAATTTCACGTCACCCCCTTAGGTCACCCCTAGGTTAATATTTTTGACAGATGCCGATTTCAGGAACAAACCAAGAGTTTTCTCACAGCTCTAGTACACTCTGACCTTACCATGAGGTTATTGAGTATTCAAATCAATTAGATAAATCATTTGTCAGTTAAATGTTTAGTGTTTTCAATAAATCATTCGAAGTCTAGCCAATAAAATACCTCATTGATTAATGTGCGTATGAAAGGTTAAGATAATATAATATGACACTTAGATACCTACCTTTGTAGTCAAACATACAGCAAAAAGTTCTAAATATACGTTTCAAATAAGAAGACATATTATTTTTATTTACTTTGTAACTTGCGCGGATACCCAGTACAGTGGCGTGAAGTTCACAGTGACAGAAAAGCATTGCTTACCCCACTTGAAATACCTCAATGTTAATTTTTCAACAAGACTTGCCCGTAATAACCCAACTAATGCCTACCCTTGCGTTGAGCCCTGTGCACGCCACTGCAGCAACTTAGCAACAGAACTTTCATGGATGATTTACTATTAAGTACCTAGTACTTACCTACTATTGTACAGAGCATACTCTCTGAAGAAAAGAGCAGAAAAATAAGGAATTCTCAAATAGGTATACAAGTTTGACATAACATTACAAGTATAGCTAATAGATGGAGTAAAAGAAATAATGTATGATAGATAGAGTAAAAGAAACATAAAAATATAGACTTTGACCAATGTAAGAGATAAGGCACCCGCGCCATCTCCACGGTCGAAGGAATCTCAACGAGTCCGACCTACTATACTATCGTCGGCGATATAGTATCGCCCTATCGCCCTGTGGAGATACCACCATACCACCATACCTAAGAGTCGTATCGAATTTAATGGTACAGCGAGGCTATCCCTGCGATTCGCACGTCCTAAAGTCAAAGTCTAAGTCATTTATTCAAATTGGGTACCATTGCATAGATACTTTCTGATTGTCAAACAATGATGTAGTGGTGATAATTCGTTCCAAACGCGCCCAAGTCTGAGAAGATCCCATAACAAACTTAGCCGGATTCGCTTTATTACCTAGTAGGTAGGTTAGTATATTATGTAGATAGATAGATAGATAACACATGTAAAGGAGCACAACACAGAAAGAAGAAAACAGAAAAAACAATTGTGTGCAAAGGCGGCCCTATTGCTTAGAGCAATCGCTACCAGGCAACCTTTGCTGAAAGAAGAAGCTATAGCTATATACTACGTACTACTACTACTACTGACACACTACTACTACTACTGACACATACCTACATCTATACTAAATACTAATATTATAAAGAGGAAACCTTTGTATTTTTGTATGTTTGTATTGAATAGGCTCAAAAACTACTGGACCGATTTCAAAATTTCTTTTACAATTACTTAGAGGGATTCTTCCGAATCCGTATAGGCTATATTTTATCCCGGAACACCCGTTCGAAGCCGGGGCGGGTCGCTAGTGTTACATACATGTAGCTACTACGGACACAACTACGGATCCCAAACGCATGATTACCTACTCGCTGTAGATATAAAGGGTGTATTTATAAATAGCAGCCACTAGAGATAAACATCGTAAAGCATTTATTATAGTCTCGTGTCACGCTTTATAATGACCACTGGCAAAGCAAATATTTAGGTTGGTCACACACTGCAATGTCATCTCGATCGCCATTTTGTGACTCTATAATACTCCTATTCAATTTGGTCGCACACTGCCGCAAGAACTGCACACGACGCATTTTTCCGCTTTGAAAACTCGAATAACGTTAAAAGCATGAGTCGACAGCATCGGACACGCCGAAAAATGCAAAGGCTTTGACTGTCTTAAGTTAACTATTAATGTGTGTGTGAACTGAGAGACCATGTTATAGTTTTTTGTAGTTGTTGTTATTCTAAAAGGTTTAGCAAAAGTTAAAATGATATTTTCAATCATAGTTGCAGCTAGGTAATGTTAATATTTGTATAACGGATCTCAAACATACTTACAGCGCTTTGAAATAGTTGATAAAAAACACAGTTGAAACATGTCTAAAAATCTCTGAGGTTATATTATCTACGTAATGTAAGAAATCATCAAAATCGGTCCATTACTCTTTGATGCAAAAAATGTCAAAATCGAAATGCCTCTGCCGTGGACTTAGTTGGTCACATTTTCCGAGAAATATGTTTCGACGACTCTCGGCGTAACTTTATCTCTATTTATGGGATCTCTCCCATAAATAGAGATAAAGGGTCTGCGAGATAGAGATAAAAATTTAGGTATAATAATGAGAGAGCTTTATTAAATTTAAGGCCCCAGCGTTGTGCCAGCTGAATCGCACTTTATTGCGTCGTATCAAGTCGCTATTCATCTAAACGTCTATGTATATTTTTTTCTGTACCTGAAAGGTATTATTAAATACTAGCTGACGCCCGCGACTTCGTCCGCGTGGATTTAGGTTTATCGAAATCCCGTGAGAACTCATTGATTTTCCGGGATAAAAAGTAGCCTATGTGCTAATCCAGGATATTATCTATCTCCACTCCAAATTTCAGCCAAGTGCGTCCAGTAGTTTTGTGACACACAGTACACACACACACACACACACACACACACATACACAAATTTTCGCCTTTATAATATTAGTGTGATTATGCTATAATGTAACCAACGTCTCCGATCCGATGTCGAAATGCGCTGCTTGCGGCTCTTATGAATTTTGGAGGTAGTGTGCGATCAGCCTTATAATGACCACTTGTACAAAGCAAATATTTAATAGGTGACAGTGACGACAAAATGGCGATTACAATGACATTGAAGAGATGGAACAAAGGACAATACAATAGGCTAAGAGCTAACTATTGATTTGTTCAATGTTGTTTAGATTCCTTCAAACTTCAACGATAGGTGAACGATTCTCCTTCCAATTTTTAACCCCCGACCCAAAAAGAGGGGTGTTATAAGTTTGACGTGTGTATCTGTGTATCTGTCTGTGGCATCGTAGCTCCTAAACTAATGAACCGATTTGAATTTAGTTTTTTTTGTTTGAAAGGTGGCTTGATCGAGAGTGTTCTTAGCTATAATCCAAGAAAATCGGTTCAGCCGTTTGAAAGTTATCAGCTCTTTTCTAGTTACTGTAACCTTCACTTGTCGGCGGTGTTATAAATTTTTAATTTATAATTATATTTTATAAAATTATAGGATTGTGTTGCGATTGCATCAAAGTAGTAAGTAGGTAGGTAGGTACCTAAGTAGTTAAGTAGAATTTCGAGAATAAATCAAGACAATTTTATGCCACGTGTAACTATCAGTTAGTTTATTAATGTCGAGACAAATTGGCCTAATCTTAAACAATTTAAGCTTCAAGCCTGACCATTGCATATTTAATTATTTAATAACTTAATTCACTTAAGGAAATCGTTGCTAGGTAGGTACCTTACAAATAAGATATTTATGCATAATGTCTTAAGCCGCCTCAATCTCTATTTACTTTGACTTTAATAAAAACGTGTTTCTAATTTTCTTATAAAATTGACTACTATGTGCTATTACCAATCAATTTGTTACTAAGCTAGGTACACACTGCTGTAATTTAACACTTTTCTTTAATATTTAAATAATTTGTTTCATACAAACAAAAACAATTTAATAACAAAAATCAAATGAAACAAAAATTGACGTTATCATTAAACTTATCTTTACTAGGCAATTTATATAAAAAGGTCATATTAAAGTGGTATGAGACAGGAAATTGTTAAATTATGTTTTGCGTAGGTACCAAATAGCTTCATAAAATATTTTTAATTAATAAGATAAGTCTCTTACTTTTCTAATAAAATTGTAAAGTCAGACGAGAGAAAAAAAAAAGAGATCTTTACCAGTGACCTTTGGTAGTGCGAGAGGTTGTACCTACAGGGAGTAAAATAGGTACAACAAAGATATAAAGTATTAATGAAAAATCTTAATAGATATTATGTTATATTATATAATATACAAGTAATAGGCTTACAAAAACATACACACTTAATTAATAATTACATATACTTATAGTAATTAATAAAAATTCGTTTCCTCCCTAGTATTTATTATTGCGTTACAAATAAGTCAAAGTCAAAATCTTGTATTCTGATTGGATAACAGCTGTACTATTCACTATACTATTTTTGTATGACAATTGATGGATTTAACAACAAAATAGAAGTGAGCTAATCTTGTAACAAAGGCACAACTATTGTTATTAATTATCTTAATAGACTTTTATTGAAAAGTTGGTAGCCTTTGTAAGTTGTAGTCTTCATGAAGTATACACCCTGCTTAACATTAGCAAAATATTACACTGGCTAAGTAAACGAGTATTATATCTAGTGCTGCAAATTAAAGGCTACGGGTGCCCTTAGCTATTTCATACCTAGGTAGGTATATAGGAAAATTACACAGCAGAATTTCATGCAATAGGCCAATAAAATTACGCCATTAAGGTAATCGCTATTGAGGTATCGAGAAAGAGTGTAGATAGACCACGCATCGATTATTAAATCGATTTTGGAATTGAAATTATGTGCTCGTAATTTTCTAGAGCTATGTTTAATTATGATTGTAGTTAGATAGAGGTATTGGCTGGTAACTATGCCTATCAATCTGTAAAAAAACTAACTAGTGTAAATTAAAAATTTATAACACCCCCGACACGTGAAAGTTACAATAACTAGAAAAGAGCTGATAACTTTCAAATGGCTGAACCGATTTTCTTGGATTATAGCTAAGAATACTCGATCAAGCCACCTTTCAAACAAAAAAACTAAATTAGTAGACGTAGCGCGTACAATTGCGTTGTAATGTATGGAACTGTATGAAACATGGCATACCGTTTGCGTAAAGCGTGGATGTATGCGTAATCCGGTGTGTTAGGGGTTTACGCGCGTCACTACGCATGTATCACGTGTACGCAATTGGTGTGAATCGGCCTTTAGGGTACTGATTCAGCACTACAGCTCTCTGGTGCTAGGTTCTAATGTTGCATTCAGCCAAAAGTAATTCAGTGACACGTAGGTGTCGGCCATACCTATTCTGAATCTATAGGTATGACCTATTTCAGTTTCACTTGGTATCTGTGGGTCCTACAGTTACCATAATGCAACTCTACAAACTGTTAAACATAGCTAGCACTTTAGTTTCTCAAAAGTCACATTTAGGGTCCTGATTCAGCACCTGTCTATATCTGGTTCTAGTGTTCCATTCAGCCAGAAGTAATTCAGTGACCGGCGGGTGTCGGCCATCTTGTGGGCGTGGCCTGTAACGTGATCTGTAAACAAACTGAAGGTTGCACCATGTGGTTAAGAGTCCTTCTTTAGCTAGATATTGTCATCAATAATTGGCAACTAACTATTAGATAAACCTACACACCTACTTACCTTGTTAAAAAAAGGAAAACCAACTAAAAATGTAGGTATATTCTATAGATGCCATGCCTAAATACAGATTTCTAGTATTTTACGGTGTGTCCGAACTAAGTAATCCGTGGACGGACGGTTGGACAGACAGACGGACATAGCGAGTCTATAAAGAGTCCTTGTTGATTACGGAACCCGAAAAAGGCAGTGCCTTTTTACCTAAATAGTGTGCACATTTAGCAATCATAGAACAAGAGCCGGTGCATGCAAAGAGCAACTCAAGAATGCGTAACGCGTCTGCGCGTTGAAATATTCGAAAGAGTGTAGGTACATCGCGTAGTCTCTTAATTAATTGCCCGCCAACATGCCAGCGTCTTACAAATTGATGTTACGATTCCAGATTGTATCTATTAAAATAGTCTAAAACTGACAATTTTGACGGCCCCGCATATCCTTATTTTTAAGATAAAAATAAAATAAAAAATGTATTCGTTATACTCAATGAGCTAACTCTTAACAATGATACCCCTCATGCTAGGGTAAGACATTTTTTTTGTTTTCTTTTTCATGTATGGGAGTCCTACCCTAAAAATAATTTAGTTAAGTTTCTAATTCAATATTTGGTTTCTACATCGAATGCCAAAATTTCAAGTTTGTAACTTTTTTAGTCTGTGAGCTAGAGACCTGTGACACGCGGACAGATAGACAGCCAGACAGCAGAGTGACATTAATAGGGCTCAGTTTTTACCCTTTGGGTACGGAACCCTAAGAAACATTTCATAGATCAAGAGCCGGCGCATGCAAAGAGCAACTCAAGAATGCGTAACGCGTCTGCGCGTGAAATGTCCGAGAGAGTGTACATCGCGTAGAGTCTCCTAATTAATTGCTCGCCAACATGCCAGCGTCTTACAAATTGATGTTGCGATTCTAGATTGTATCTCGACAGCGTTTTGTTCAATGTAAGCCAATGTCTGTGTGTGAAACGTGCAATTTTTCTCCATTTACTTAATTCAATTGTTAAATAAGGTTTGATAGAGTTTCGTGTCTCTAAATTGTATTGCTTTTTTACGTTTTACGAGTGTATCAAACCAGTTTATTACTTGAAAGTTTTTGACGTGACAACGTCTTATAATTCGATAGAGCCGGCTGCACGCACGAAAAAACATGACTCATGCGGCGTTACCTCGCTCTGAGGCGTTCCATGTAAGGCTTGAAGTGCAAGCGAGAGCGCCGAACGACCGACAAAGAAGCACAATCGGCCTTTGTTGTCACGTTCAACTATCGTCAGTAAACCGACTTTACAGGCAACCAATTTTTTCATGAAAAAATTACTTGAATACGTAATCACTTCCCATGTCACTACTTACCCATATTATTATTAGCTTTAATTTTCTTCAGTTCTTATCTCTACTTTTTGCTGTAAGCTATAAGTTTTTGTTGCCAAATAGGAAATAATAAAAAAAGTTTGTTTGTTGGTTTGTCCTTCAATCATGCCACAACGGAACAATGGATCTTCGTGATTTTGATTGAACATAGTTGCAAAGCTTGAGAGTTACACAGACTAGGTACTTTTTAGTCTGGAAAATCCCAAGTTCAAGTTGCCTATTAAGCTAAAAAGAGTTGCAGCCCGCAATTTTTTTTGGAATGACTTTTATAATGCGTACTAGAGTTCGTCGGTTAGGTTAGGTTAGTAATACTATTAATTATACGAACCTAAGTACCTCTCTAGATGTTAAATTACTCAAAATCTATGAGCATTAAGTTACATGACCTCATAATATTATACTACAAAATATATTAAAATTGAAACAGAACCTAGTTGCAAGCGAGCGTGAACGTTAACTATATAAGACATAGTTTATGACGTGTTACAGAATTACTTCGCATGTCTGCTATTCCGTGAACGTTTGCCAGTTTTTTGTGGTGTTCGAAGAATATTAGGTGTACATGTAGATTGAGAGAGAGTGGTCATAATAATTGTTGTATTATTACACGGAAATTACTAAATATAAAGTTACATTTAGAAATGATTGAATGTAACGCTTTATCTAGGTAGGTAGGTATTAATATCTAGTATTTTTGTTGTAACTAAATATTAGAACTAACAATTGAATGAAATAGGTACATATAATATTATGTGACTGTATTTTTGCTGAAAGTATCTGAAAACTAGGTGGGTGCCTAGGTAATAAAATAAATAATAAACAATAATAAATAAATAGTCAGTAAATAAGAAACAGTCAAATTAGTGTTACCTGCAGATATCCTAAGAAAACATAAAAAATGCATAGCAGTGGGCCCGACCGTAATGCCTAAGATTTCGTTAGGTAAATGAAATAATATTTAAATCTCAATCAAACAAATCAAGACTAATTTTATTTGTAGGTGTGCGTATGACCTAACCACCTCCTTTTTTACCTGTGATTTTGGATTTTTTACTGTGTGATTTAAGATGATAATCTTAGACACCTTAGACTTTATTTGTTACCTAATTAATTACTAATTGAGTACATAGTACAAGAAAATTGCTTAAATAATCGTTCTGAAGGTAAAACCTGTACCGAGCATATTTTATGTTCTGTTTATTGAAATGGAATTGGATATTGATTAAATGATTTTATGTGGATATAAGCGAAACTTTATTTCAATCCAATCAGAGAAGCGCACGAATAAATAAACACAGAAACTAGATAGGTACATAATTGGTAATTTTGTAATCCAGTGAGAGATTTCACAGCAAATCTGACCGCCATCTCCTGGTCTACGTTATGTGTTTTACACACTATAGATACATATCACGCGAGCGTTATAGAAATGGCTTTGCGTACAAGTTCTGATTCCCAATTCTTGGAACTGTGTTAATTAAACAACACGAAAAAGTGTGGAAAGTTACACATTAATTCATGCAAAATTACAGATTAATGGCGCTTAGAAATAATGATTTTCTAGCTAGTGGCGTGCTGAACAGCGCACAGCTTTAAAGGCCATTAAAAGTATGTTCTTAGGTACAAAAGAAAAGTGTAAAGAATCTTTTTAGCATATTAAGTACCTTCACAAAACTAAGTTATAATATTAAATCGAATGATTTCCCCAAAAAGGGGGGTGTTATAAGTTTGACGTGTGTATCTGTGTATCAGTGTATCTGTCTGTGGCATCGTAACTCCTAAACTAATGAACCGATTTTAATTTTTTTTTTTTTGTTTTAAATGTGGCTTGATCGAGAGTGTTCTTAGCTATAATCGAAGAAAATCGATTCAGCCGTTTGAAAGTTATCAGCTCTTTTCTAGTTACTGTAACCTTCACATGTCGGGGGTGTTATAAATTTTTAATTTACACTTGTATTATTATGTGGTATGTTACAGGTATCATTAAAAAATTGATAAATATCAAATGAGAAAATGCTACTCCTATATTAATTACAGTGCCTATACTAAAACCCATGATACACTACGTTAATAAGACAAGGTAATCGCCTACTAGTTAACACAAACTAATTTGCTGATAACGGAAATAAATTAATATTTTCACGCTAGAATTACAAAAGGTAGTACTTATTCCTAGCTCACTATTTAGAATCTAGATAAAAATGAAAGTTATTGTCTGGAAGTTGCATTAAGTAGGTAATTGTAGGGAAAGGTGTACAAGACGAGCCGTTGGTACTTAAATGATTATTTTCATTTTTAAAGAGCCTCAATAGACAGATCCTATAAGGGTTCTATTTCTCCTTTTGAGGTACGGAACCCTAAAAAAAACGCGCCAATTGCGTTCGATTTTTGAAAATAAAAAAAAAACAAATGCCTCTCGGATTCGGTCTGGCTCAGTGAGGAGACGAGTCGTCCGTGTCGCGGTAATTAAGGCCCTCATAAAACCTGAGGGTCCGTCGTCAATCAATGTAAGCACTGAGTTATTGGCGTCAACTGTACCTGGGAGGTATGACTGCGCTTGCGGATACGGCTTCATATTATTTTTTATTGAGTCATTTATTTTAGGGCCGGTTATGGTTTGATATTATTTTTAATATAGTGTTCCGTATCTCCAAATAAAAAACCGGCCAAGTGCGAGTCAGACTCGCGCACCGAGGGTTCCGTACTCGGATATGTTTTCCGACACTTTGCACGAACAAAAATTCGAAAACTATTATGTATAAAAATAGATAAAAATCTGTTTTAGAATGTGCAGGTAAAGAAAGCCATTTCATATGATACCCCACTTGGTATAGTTACCTATATTAGGTTGAAAATTGAAAATACTAATTATTAGCTTCAATTTTTTTTATGGTGATGTAACCACAAATCGTGTTTTCGGATTTTTGCTTTACTTGTGTTCGAAGACCTACCTACCTGCCAAATTTCATGATTCTAGTCAACGGGAAGTACTCTATATGGTACTCTCTAAGAGAATCAAACCCCCTTGACGGGTCTTGAGTCTTGACAGACATACAGCGAAGTGATGCTAAGCGTTCCTTTTCTCTGCCGAGTTTCTTGCTGGTTCTTCTCAGCAGGAAAGGCATTCCGAACCAGTGGTAGATGCACTTGACGATTCAAAAGTATTTGTGAAAGTTTAATTGAATGAAAATATTTTGAATTTTGAACTTCTGGAGATACGGAACCGTAAAAGTGGCAAATTACCGCATCCAAAGTTTCCCACATGTAGGTCGAAGTGCTCAAAAACCGTCACCGCGTGGGCCAGGGGTGTATCAGCGTTATCTGCCAATCCGACTCAGCCTCTCTGATGTCATCGAACGATTCAAGGTTAAATTAATTGTCACTACGATTCACAGTACAATTCAAACCAGGCCAAACTCCTCCTTTTTTTTTCTCTCGTCTGGCTTTACACTGATTAGCCAATGTCAAGTTTGTAGTTATTTACACGTTAAGGAAACTATATGTGTAAGTATAGACTTCGTCTGTGCCGGCGCCCGCCGACATACACGCGGCGCCCCTTTAGAGCGCTTCCCAGTCAGTTCCACCACCAAACACCAGCAGAACACAAAAACCGGCCACTTCTAACAAAAAAACATTCCAAAAAGTCACAACACGCGCGCCAGTAAACGCCACCACAGACGAAGTCCTTCTTCTTCTTTTCTTGTTTGGTGGCTTTTTGTAGTGCCAGACCAGCACAATGCACTTCGCCAGTGTCGAGTAGCTTGAGAGAGGTGAGCAAACTTTCGGTTTGATCCTTAAATCGATAGATCAAATATCAGGCTAGGGGTGACGTGAAATCAAAGATATAGTCCTTACAAAATGACTTCTCACGCGCCATTTTAACTCTATGGGTCAACTACCATGTCAAAAGTACGGGTCATCTTTAACATAAGGACTAAAATCGAAATTTTGGCATGATATTAATTGACATATAAAGTTTTAATGGCGCGTGATAAGTCATTTTTTACGCATTTTTTAGGAATCGGTAATTTAGGATTGAAATAATTCATTTTTTGACAATAATTGTGGGTTGGTACTTACTTAGTTGGTACATTTTAGCATAACTGGGTCCATGAATACCTACCATAAATCCAGGCAATACCTATTATTATAAATGCGAAAATGTGTCTGTTATTCTGTCTGTCTGTTTGTAACCCTCTACGGCTCATCCGTTTAACCGATTTCGACAAAACTTGGTACAGAGATAGCTTCTATCCCAGACATGTCGTTACTTTTATCACGGAAAATGAAAGAATTCTCATGGGGCACTTTAAAATATCTTTACCATAGCGGACGAAATCGCGGGCATCTGCTAATTAATAATATTTTATCTTATGACCTCAGCGGGCAGATACAATTTAACCCTTATTCAGTCCCAATGGTAATTAAGACCCCACATTTCATAATCTCTCAAAATTATGAAGTCATTTCAACATCAAAGCAAACCGTTTCATAATATTATATTATTAATTTATCTGAACGACTCAGGATAATAATTTGTAATAACTTACGTTTAAAATTATCAGTTTTCTATAAGCTTCTATCTTTGGGACCCCGGGGTCGCAAACAAGGGCCCGCTTTCAAGCTAGCGCCACACTGAATCCTTGTGCCTAATCAGTTAGATAATGTCCACTTAAAAGGCTGTAAAATTTTATGATTTATACTTAAGATAACATCTATGCACTATCAGCTATCAGTGTTTGGTACTTTTTGATCCGATTATAAATAAATCGACTTGTATGTGGGCTATTTATTCCTCAATAACTTAGTCAAAAGTAATCGGTACCAAAATCTGTAAAACTCAATTTTTGAAAATTTAATTTAAGTAGGTTACCATTACTTCAATAAACCATAGAACTTGAAATTAAATAAGTAATATTTTATTCGCAGGGACGTGGATAGAAATAGTTCTTATGCCTAGTTTAGAATCGCTTACTTACAGTCTAGCAAATAAAAAGTTTTTTACATAAGGTACAAGATACAAGTCTTTTGTACATTCTATGAACTAAAAATCAGGGGACTGTAATTTTTAAAATGTCGTAAAGCAAAAATAAACAGAAACTCGAAGACGAATATGTATAATGTATATTTTAGAAAATCGAAGACATCACGTAGGATAGTATCAGAGAGGTACCTACGTACATCTAGCACAATGCTTAGGTGCTCTAGTGCATCGGAGTGAGACCTTCCTTACGTGCTCTGTATGGCGAACAGATTCTATGCCTAGTTTGGGCTGCGTGAAGCTTGTGCTCCATTTAGAATGACGTCCTTTTTGAGAAGAACTTCAGACAGGGTCATAGATTTCTATGACCCTGATATGATTATATGTACCTACCATAGATATGTATGGTACCTACCTATTATGCGTTATTCATGTCCTGGATACCAAAATTATAAATGCAAAAGTGTGTCAGTTTATGTTTAGTTGGCTTTTCAAGGCCAATTTGTTTAACAGATTTTGCCGGTTGGAATAAAGATAGCTTGCATCCTGAAAATGGACATAAGCTACTCCTTGACCTGGGAAAATCAAAAGAATTTCCACGGGATTTTCAAAAAAATGAATTCGTGGGCGTCACCTATTTCATAAAGAAATACTGACACAGCTTGAATGTCGAAAATGAATATGAGCTACTTACTTTTATCCCGCAAACAATCCCACGGGATTTATAAAAATCTTTTCCTCCACGACTATATTTTTTCATACAGGTTATTTAGATTACGAAATACATGTAAAAAGAACCATCGTGCTTGTCCATCCGCGATCTGTGTTTCCTACCAATCACAATTCGGGTGTCTTCTAAACAAGAGTGTATAGGCATCTTCTAGGTAAACACGTTCCATCTTAGGCCACATCACCACTTTCCATCAGATGTGATTGTGGTCAAACACCTAAGTATAACGAATAAAAAAATCTGTACCGGTTTTCGGCGTCCTTGCCCAAAACAGAAAAGCAGACGAGACGATCTGACTCCTAGAACTAATATTAATTGCAAATGTAAAGGAAGCAGAATGAACAATGCTAATAAGCAATGTGAATTCTCGTTGCGTACGCAGAGTTCGATACAGTTTCGTTGGCCGAAATCTCGTACCGCGAGGCGTCGATTGACGATCGTCGGCGATCGTGAGCCGAATAAATCGGACAACAATCGCGCCGACCCGGACATAGAGTCAGCTGTCGTGTTATTGTCTAATCACAGTTCGCAGAACCCATCTTCAACGCTGACACAGCGACGAAAAGGAACAAAAATAAAATATTGACTAAATTTTAATTCGGTCACTTGAAATACGTTATTGTATTTTAGTACTTGTATTTTTTGAACTATTAGTGACCTACCTCTAACCTACTACTTTAATGTTATTTAGATATCTCTACTTTTTTAAACTCTAATTAATACCTATATAGAGTCGGTGAGACATTTCAAGGGACGAGTTTTGGACGGTTTTGATCAAAAGTGTGATCAACTAATATTACTTAATACATAGCGTTTATACGTCGTAAACATTTATTTCGTAGACGAACTCAACGACGAAATCGTCTAAGAAAATAAAAATTCAGAATCTGGGAATAATGAGCTTAGCGTTAATTCCGAAAAATTAGCATTTAATGGGACGATGTAAATTCTGGCTACGTGCTGTGATCTATTACATTTTAACTTTAAACTTAGTTTTTTTGGCTCTTCATTTGTATGTATGTCCTGGATCACGTTTCTTTTTATTACATTCTTATTTTTCGTTTATAAACATTATATAACGTAGAGACTCTAGGAGCTTCGATATCAGAATCACACAGACTAGGGAGTTGAAACGGTAAGTTTTTCGCAATTGATATAATATGTACGTTATTACCTAACTGTAAGTTATTGATAATATACAATATTAGTTACTTAGTTAAGTAATATATCATAAACTCCATGTTACTAATAATACGCAATTAGAAATTTTAATGACTTATTTTCATAAACTAACTAGCTGTATACCTATTACATATTTAAGTATCTACCATGATAAAATGCAATTTTATATTCCTCCTTATTATATTTTTAAGATTATGTAATTTGTCAACATTAATTTTATATCATTAGTGGCACTTTTAGATGTATGATAAATTGTGATGCCCTAAAATTCTTAATTATTAAGTAAATAATTACTTCATAAGCTAACTTTTGACCGCGAAATGACTTCCTTTATGCGTTGTAATTAGATACGGACAATGTATTCGATACGGCTGTGGTTTCCAAAAATTTGAGACAAGTTAATTTTATCACTGATAGCCATATATTATAAGTAAAATATTATAAATGAGAAAGTTCGTATGTAAGTATGGATGGATGTTTGTTAATCTTTACGCAAAAACTACTGGACGGATTTGGCTGAAATTTTAAATGGAGATAGATTAAAGTATAAACGAACACAATGAGTGATTAGTAGCAGTTAGTAAAAAAATAATTAACAATTACTATTACTTTTCGCAACTTCTATTACTTTTACTTGCGCTTAATTGAGTTATAATATATGTATTTATGTGTTTTATAAAACGTTAATTGGTGTAAATCTGACGACTATAATGGGCAGGCGATTGAGACAACAATGCGTTTAGTCTAGAGTCTAGACAGATTGATTTTAAAAAGAATGAATTGGGAACATCAAGAGGACTTTGATCCTAAGATTTTTTTTTACCTAGTTGTTGGCAGATAGATAATGTCTTATAGATATCTGTTGAAACTACTTTCACAGTTTACGACAGTTAGGGAACTCCGAACAAAACGTCGATGCTTCTATGTCACTGAGGCGTCAAATGTTACTACATTTGACGCAGGTAGCCCTAAAGTTGCCTTATTTTTTAACCCCCGACCCAAAAAGAGGGGTGTTATAAGTTTGACGTGTGTATCTGTGTATCTGTGTGTCTGTGTATCTGTGTATCTGTGTATCTGTGTATCTGTGTATCTGTGTATCTGTCTGTGGCATCGTAGCGCCTAAACGAATGAACCGATTTTAATTTAGTTTTTTTTGTTTGAAAGGTGGCTTGATCGAGAGTGTTCTTAGTTATAATCTAAAAAAATCGGTTCAGCCGTTTAAGAGTTATCAGCTCTTTTCTAGTTTTCTTGTAGAAAAGAAGGTTAGATAACCGTTAGGTTCATAATATTATGTCAATAGACAAATGTCAAGCTGTCAAGATGGACGTTGCCTAAATACATAATTATTTATTTGAAAATGATGTTTTGGAAAACTCAAATACTTTGGATCGTCGGGGGTGTTATAAATTTTTAATTTACACTTGTCTATGATTTGATGCATTGATGCTGGAAGCGTTTATCACACTCACACTATAATATAATATTATAAAGGCGAAAGTTTGTGTGTATGTGTGTGTGTGTGTGTGTATGTTTGTTACTCCTTCACGCAAAAATCACTGGACGGATTTGGCTGAAATTCGGAATGGAGATAGATAATATCCTGGATTAGCACATAGGCTACTTTTATCCCGGAAAATCAAAGAGTTCCCACGGGATTTCGAAAAACCTAAATACACGCGGACGAAGTCGTGGGCGTCAGCTAGTAGCATAATATGTATTTGATATACCGTCCCCGCTTAGAGGACTACGGCGCTCACCACTACGCCAGGGAGGTCGTCGTTTTGAGAGGAGATCTATTCTCAGTAGTGGGCCAGCAAAGGGTTTATGATGGTGACAATATTTAGCTTTATTATGAAACAAATTGCATATTATGTTTATAAAGTTTTTGTTGTAGTGTTGTCAGAAAACAAATCGTCGGACATCGCGTGCGTTTAAGCGATACTAATAATCTTAATTGCAGCCATTTTGCAAGTGCCGATTGTGTGTTTAATAAAATTTTAGTTTATATTTATAATACAGGTCAGTATAAATAATTCATCAGTCACGATAGCCTAGCGGTTAGGACGACCGCCTCCTATTCGGAAAGTTGGGAGTTCGATCTCTAACTTTTCGGAGTCGGTGAAAGAAAACATCGTGAGGAAACCTGCATGCCTGAGATTTCTCTTTAGTGTTCTGAAATTCTCTAAACTTAGTCATCATCATCATCATCAGCATCAGCCTGTGGAAGTCCAGTGTTGGACATAGGCCTTCCCTAAAGAGCGCCACCACACCCGGTCCTCAGCCATCCTCATCCAGCCACTTCCCGCCAGCCGCTTTATATCGTCAATCCATCGTGCCGGAAGACGTTCCACACTACGCTTGCTTAAACGCGGTCTCCACTCAAGGACAGGCATGGCCTGCCCACTGCCACTTCAGCTTGCTAATAGTTTGGGCTATGTCAGTGACTTTGGTTCTCCTGCGGATCTCCTCATTTTATCCCTCAGGGAAACTCCTAACATAGCCCTCTCCATAGCTCGCTGAGCAACTTTGAATTTGTGGACAGGGCCTTTTGTCAGTGTCCACGTTTCAGTCCCATAGGTAGTCCCGGGACTTAGTGTTGTTTGTAATTTAGGGCATACTCTATCTCCATTCCGCCAAATCGGTCCAGCCAGTTGTGTTTACGTGAAAGAGTAACAAACATACACACATACAAACAAACTTTCACCTTTATAATATTAGTGTGAAGTGTGATGTGATATGTAGCATCACCTTTCACAGCTACGAGTAAGTTGACCTACGTGTACAATTACTCGTATATTCTATAACTTTTATTTTTATTTTTGGGTCACAAAAACTATAATCGGCTAATTTTCACTACCGAGCCTCAGTAGCGCGTGACACGCAAGCTCTATTAGTTGTTTAGGGGTCCGTTGTCAAATTTTAAAATTAGATTTACCTTCCTACCAATTTGGGTCACAATTTTATTTCTTTTCGTGAAGAATCTTGCATGTCTGTTCTCCATAAAAGTGCATGTAATCTGCGGATTTGCAGTTGGCCTGCTTGGTGGACAGTGGCCCATTCACTTTTTACCCGACTACGGCAAAGCCGAAAGGAAGGGTTATGATTTTAGCAGTCTATGTATGTATGTATGTATGTATGTATGTATGTATGTATGTGGGTATGTATGTTTTTATTCTGAGAGGATATTAGGACACACGTGCTCAATAGTGGATGAGTTGTAATAAGGACCATGTCTTATGTCGAGGTTATTTAAAACTACTTAGAAATGGACCATTTCACAGTTAGGATGTGAAAAATCACGTGAAAAGCCTTGTTATATATAACACTTGCTATTTTTCACAGACTACATTAAGTAATAAAGTAGCCTGTGAAAAATCACGATGCAGAATCTCACAAACTTAATATAACGCGGTCGTAGTCATCGGCCCGAGCTAAAACGCTAAAGAGTGTGCGAGCGAGAATGCTTACATTACTGCCTATTAGAAAGAGAAAAATATGTAGTTGAGTTAATGTATCAGCGCTAAATTTATCTTCATTATATTAATTCCTTGTTAAATTAATATAGCAAACGAATGTTAGTGCGAAAATTCTTCTCTGTGAAAAATCACCTGTGAAATCAATTTGAAGAAAAAATATGAAAATGAGTAAGTATATTATAAAGTAGCAAAGATGCCCTAACGCTACAAGCAAAAGGATTTGGATAAAGATTAATCTAGAACCTTTTGCTTGTAGCGTTAGGAATTTCTAAAGTAGATAAGTAGGTACTGAACCCTAGCCTATGGAGTTTCACACAGAATCTTGGCCGTTTTTTTTTCCGGTTTTTCTCACACCCTACTTGACATTCAAGCTGCCGTCTTGTCGCCTTACGTGGAATGATTAGGCCAATTTACGAGAATCGGTGCCGGGGGTTTTTGGACAAATTAGCTGTAAATGCGTCTCAAGGACTGCTTCTTGCGATGGATGGTTTAATTATTTATTGTTTTTGGTTATTTATTGTTTTGAATTAGCTTCCGTATGCTACTTAGACCTTAGTAGTTCTGTGATATTTTTGTTTTTACTATCTCACTTGGCGGGTGATTTGCTAATCATCATCACTGAGTGAAAGCCATCAAGCTCATTTGACACTTATTTTAATCCATTGAAGGTTTCCTACGAACAAGTGTAAATTAAAAATTTATAACACCCCCGACAAGTGAAGGTTACAGTAACTAGAAAAGAGCTGATAACTTTCAAACCGCTGAACCGATTTTCTTGGGTTATAGCTAAGAACACTCTCGATCAAGCCACCTTTCAAACAAAAAAAAACTAAATTAAAATCGGTTCATTAGTTTAGGCGCTACGGTGCCACAGACAGATACACAGATACACAATTACACAGATACACACGTCAAACTTATAACACCCCTCTTTTTGGGTCGGGGGTTAAAAAATATCTTGGTATCGCTCAGTGAAGCAACCGTGTAGAACCAATATCAAATGAGTTTAATGGCTTTCGTATACCTAGTGATGATATTGAGTTAGCAAATCACCGCCACTGGTAGGCCTAGTACCTACTTAAATGATGTTGGGGAAAGTACCATTAAAAGATAATAAAGGTGAAAGTTTGTGTGTATGTGTCTGTGTGTATGTTTGTTACTCCTTCACGCAAAAACCACTGGACGGATTTGGCTGAAACTCAGAATGGAGATAGATAATATCCTGGATTAGCACATAGGCTACTTTTTATCCCGGAAAATCAAAGAGTTCCCTCGGGATTTTGAAAAACCTAAATCCACGCGGACGAAGTCGTGGGGGTCATCTAGTTAAAAGATTATATAGAATTGTAGATTAAGTACCTCAAAGCTCATACTCACTTAGTCCCCACTGACTGTCAATTTTACAAGTGCTTAGGTAGGTATAAAGTTAAAAAAATTGATATAAGTACTTAAATACCTACTAAGTACATTGATTTATAAAATTACACGAGTAAAGAAGCACAAATATTTTTAAAATCGGTAAAAAAGTATGATTGCTGCAAAACATTATTTGTATGCACTAGTGATTGCCAATGGGTGTAATTAAAAATATCGATAACATAAACTTTGTGGTCTTTAAGTCAATTTCCCGAGCCGCCATGTCACCGGCCACGGCTACCAAAAAGTCGAAGCTGTAACTCATAAGTTCATGTCGCGACGCATTCTTCTTTGCTTGGTTCGAATCCCGATTCTTTATACAGGGTGCTCATACAGGTTATGTTATATTTTCATTTTTTTTCCTTTCTGGCTTATATCTTTTCTCTACACCAATTTTTCGAATATTACAATCTTGTAATTATTATTTACTCCTATATTTTAAAGATTTTTCAAAATTACAAATAAGTACAATATGTATGTATTACAAATAAGTGCAATTTGTCAGGAAAGTGTCAGTGTAAGTGTAGTACAAATATTGAAGGTAAGTACCTACATAAACAATTCATATCAAAATAACTAGATATGATAGTTTACTAAATCACTATCTATATTTTAAATGCAAAAGTGCGTTTATTTGTAAATTTGTTGGTTTGTCCTCCAATAATGGATATACCTAATGCGGTTAAAGTCCCTGAAGAGTGTCATAAGCTACTTTTTATTCCGTAAATCGAAGGTTTTTATAAATCCCCTGGGAACTCGCGACTTCGTCCGCGTGGTTCAATCCACGCGAACGAAGTCGCGGGTATCAACTAGTAATGTGATAGTAGTAGGTATTTTCATAAACTCTTTACCATAGGAAGTACATAAACAGAAAAAATGCCTTTTTACTTAAATTCAAATAGTAATAGCTTATCAAACAAAATTTTTGTTCTCTACGTGCATAGAGCTTACACCCTAAAATGCTAGCTAGACATGAAAAACAAATAAATGAATCAAAAAAAAACTTTCTTATAGTAAGTACTTGTACGTTTCTTGTAGTACCTACTTAGTGCACCATTAAAGAAACTACAGCTTGAATAAAAAATAGCACCCTGTACATTAAGAGCTGGGTCCGTGGCGCCGTCTGTAAATTCCCTACCGGCCGCGATGCCGCGATAGGAAGCCTATATGTATTATGTATAACAAATGGGAGACATCCAAAATAAAGCAAAGCCCTCTTGGCCCTGAATTCGTGGGGCCACTCCACGTGGATGCATTCCCGACGTTTTGTATCGCCGCCGCCATCTTTTTTCTCATATTGGCGCGCGACAAAAATCGTACCGTATCGATCTGATTTTTCGCTGCACCAACATCATTTTAACAAATCCTAAAGTTAGTGCTTATTATTTTTATTGGCTTATGCCTGCGACTTCGTCCGCGTAGGTTACACTTTCGAACCCCTATGTTAACACCCCCTTAGGGGTTGAATTTTCAAAAATCCTTTTTAGCGGATGTTTGCGTCATCTATTTGCATGCCAAATTTCAGCTTGATCCTTCCAGTAGTTTGAAGTGTGCGTTGATAGATCAGTCACCTTTTTGTAGATACATTGGATATCATACTATGGATACTTAGATACATGTAGGTAATTAGCTTGACAATCACACTAATATTATAAAGTTTGTGTGTATGTGTGTAATGTGTGTGTGTGTGTGTGTGTGTGTGTGTGTGTGTGTGTGTGTGTGTGTGTGTGTGTGTGTGTGTGTGTGTATGTTTGTTACTCCTTTACGCAAAAACCATTGAACGGATTTGGCTGAAATTCACAATGGAGATAGATAATATGCTGGATTAGCACATAGGCTACCTTTCATCCCGGAAAATCAAAGAGTTTCCACGGGATTTCAAAAAACCTAAATCCACGCGGAAGAAGTCGCGGGCGTCAGCTAGTTATTTAATAAACGGAACGAATTTATTTTGATGGTGTATTAAACAATCAAACTCAATGAAATTATGTATCTACGCTCTACGAACTAATAACTAGTACACACTAGTTACCTAAAAACCTATGTTTTTTCCCAGTTTTCCGTTAAAATATTTAGTTTCAAAGTTACACGGGATCAAAGATTTACATAAAAGTAGTCTATGTGTTAATCCATGGTATAATCAACCTCCATTCTAAATTTCAGCCAAATCCGTCCAGTACATTTTGCGTGAAAGAGTAACAAACACACACACATACACGCAAACTTTTGCCTTTATAATATTAAGTGTGATAATCGTGTTATTCAAATAAATAAGAACCAAACTACGTTTGCATGGAGAGCATTAGGTAGCGCTCTCGGGAAACTTCTGTTAGCATACAAAATCTTCTAATTTCTAATCGAGTATCCACTAAAAGTCGATTATCTAACCGTCACGTCTGTAAATTCACATCACTAGCGCTAATAAGAATACGAATCACGTATATGGAGCGGCACTCGAATGTGTATCACCGTATTTTGGCTAATTGTTTACTTTCACTTCTAATTAAACTGCCTAAACAATTAATCCCATTAAATTGAATTGCTGAGAAACTATTTGATTCAATTCTGGAAGTTTCATTGACATTCTTGTACTGTTAATTTGTATGCATATTAGGACATATCCCTGTAAGTATACTGAGTAAGTAATATTATTTGCATTTGCTCGTAAAGTAGCTTTTACTTCACCGCTATTAAAACTGTAAAGCAGACTTTTACCACCCTTGGGCATTAAAAATACAACCGCCCAAGTATTTAGTAGCATTAAAGTTTTAATACATAAATATTATAACAATTTTTTCAATAAAATTCAAGTTTAAAGACTAGGTGTGATCAAAATAAATTGATACACACATCATTTCCATCAACTTTCAATTCCAGAGACTATATAAAATACTATTATAAAATACCTTTGAACAATTTGATTAAAGTGACACATGTCGTACAGTTTTTCAGATACTTATAGCGTCGTGCGTTTACGCAACTTGGCAATAATTGACGCTTGTTTCAAAATTCCTTGATGTGTCGATTTTTTCAATGAAATATGTACATGTCATATTAATTGTTATTTACTGTTGTGGTCAATAATATAAATTGACGCGGCTGTTTTTGTATTGAAATGGGTGAAAACAACGGTTTTTAAAATCGCCTGTTTAATCAAGTAGTAATTCCACTGATCAGAATAATCCATAATTCATTAACTTATTTTAAAAATAACTTAATAATTTTGAATGCGTCCCTAAGTGTGTTTGTTACCTTATCACGGCTCAAATATCGAACCGATCTTGATGAAAGCCACAGAAATTGCTTTGATACCTACATGCATGAGACGATTGGAGTCATCTTGTTCATATCAAAGAGTTCCCATGGGTTTTTAAAAACTTTGATTCACGCTCGCAGACAATAGCTGATGTAAAATATGAAACGCAGGCTGTACTACAATACACATCTCATAAACTTTTTCAGGAGACCGTACTAACCTACCTATTTAACTTCATCTATCTACATTCTATACGCAACTTGGCGATTTAGGGGTATTCCTTGATGTGTCGACGTTTTTAAATGAAACCATTCGAACGATTCGAATTCGTTCTTTATCGCGTACGTCAAATTACGTCAAATTTTATGACGTCACATCTGTGAATTTCATACAAGCTCCCTTACTAAGCGATGGTTTTGACGTTTGATAATAGTCGCTGATTTGACTAGTAGTCAATAGTCATCATCCCTATTTGGCGATTTAGGGTTGGCCCTGTATTCCTTGATGTGTCGACGTTTTTTAATGAAACGAGTCGAACGATTTGAATAATTATTCGTTCGTTATCGCGACATCTATTTCTGGGTCGATCGGCGGAGCGACAGGCGACATGACAGCGACAGCATGTCCCTGTCGAGTTTTTCTCGCGATTAATCGACACTTGTCCCGATGCCACCGACACGATGCGGGACTTTTGATGCGACCCGCGTTTTTAAAAGGGTTTTTTATTATTTTTTCGATCTTATGACCGATGACAGGGTCCTTTATGGATGGCATTTGGGATGGGAATAATGATCTGTTTAGTTAAATATTTTTCTTTTAATAATTACCTTAAAGGCTTAAATTTTTCGTGTTAAATGTGTGTGTTTAAGGGAAACATTTCCAGAAGGCTTTGAAACTTAGGTATAAGCAATTACCAAGCGGTAACTACTTAACAACATTAGACAACTTTGTGATTAGATAAGATTAGGAGTATGAAAATTCTAAAACAATTTAACATTGGACATAGTTTATTAATTGAAATGAAATGAAATGAAATGAAATGAAATGAAATGAAAATTTATTTCACAAATTTAGATACACGCATTTCATGGAGTCCTGGCCCCTAAACTAGGTTTCAAAAAACCCCTAAACCCCTTCAATTATTAAGTTGAAATAACTTTACAATGCAGACATTTCCCAAACGGCTTTTCAACCCTTTTTGTGCGATTGATTTCGGTGAAAATCATCGTGCCTCTCACCCAGAACATTTGACTCCAAGTTGACGGTGGGGGGATGCGCCAGCCGACGCATCTTTATAATTATCTTTCTCATACAATATTAGGTGAAATAGTAAACAGATTACCCACGTGCGCCGGCAATTTCGGTCGATAATGAGAATGAAACTACGTTTGTATGGAGCAAGTGACAGAGAGTCCCCCTAAAACCGTACGAAAATTGTTGTTATTAACAACAGAAAAACAAATGCATTTTTCATTTTCTTCACATGTCAATCAATAACCTCTAGAAATTCAGAGAGTTACAATTTACATAGAGGGACGGTAACGAGGCCACCCCGAGGCGTCGCGAGGCGAACTACATCGCGTCTTGCTTATCTTTATCGGCTACAAAAAGGTGTAGAGTCGCCCTCACCAAAAATTTTTGTCTGAATCACAACCCATATTATAAAAGCGAAAGTGTGTTTGTTTGTTGGTTTGTTCTTCATCACGTCGCAAAGTATTGGCGTGATGCTTTACATGCATATAATCTTACTTTGAAAGTTGAAAATTCTAATTATTTGTTTACCTTTTTGAAAACATTTTTTTTTGTGATGTAACCACAAATTCACGGTTTTCGGATTTTTTCTTTACTTGTGCTATATTAGGTATACACCAACCAACCTACCTGCCAAATTTCATGGTTCTAGGTCAAGGGGAAGTACCCTAGGTACCTATAGGTTTTGTTGACAGACACGATAGACGGACAGACTGACAGACGGACAGACAGACAGACAACAAAGTGATCCTGTAAGGGTTCCGTTTTTCCTTTTTAAGGTACGGAACCCTTAAAAACTGGACTAACGATGGTTTATAGGTATACACACAACCACAGATTTAGGAAGAGTGCCTTTTTAGGAGTTCTGTGCACACAACTGTTCTTCATCACAAAAAATTAAAAAAAGGTATCTACTCCATGGTTTTCCATGTCGATTAGCCGGGCTACCGTCAGGCGGTACGGACTTCGATAAGAGAAACGAGATGTCACTGTTTTTTCTTAAACGTTATTTATACCCTTTTTTATTTCTTTTGTGTATCTCTTCCAACGCGCCGACTTTTGTCTTAAATCAAACATCACGAGCCGTTTTTAATTTTTGAAACAAAAAATCTGTAGGTGATTGTCTCTGTAATAGGCTATTAAGCGAAGGAGACGGACGTTAATTTTTGAACAGAGATTTTTTTTTCGGAATAGAGTCGCTGGGTTTAGGGATCCGTACCCGAAAGGTGCCAACGGGACTCTATCACTAAGCCTCCGATGTCCATTCCGTCTGTTTGTCACGTGAACTTTAAAAAGGTAGAGTTTTCACAGATTGTGTATCTCTATTGCCGCTGCACTAACAAAATTAAAAAAAGTGTTATTTGTTGAACGATGGTACGAAACACTTCGAATGCAAGTCCGACTTGCACTTGACCGCTTTATTTTTAATGGTTCAATTAGTTATTTTTACTAGCTGTACCTACTTACATAATCCGGGCTAAAACAGAGCAGATGTTACCAGATTGTTCGAAGGATCCGGCGTTGCGGAGTGATTGACGGACTAATCAACTAACAAAAGCACTTTTGTGTTTAGGTATGATATAGGTAGGTATCTACTACTATTATATCACGGTAAGTAGTCAATAAAAGTTATGCATTCATTTATACTTTTTTGTGCTTGTATCTATATCTATACTAATCTATACTAATCTATACTAATAAATAAAATTGGAGTGTCTGTCTGTAATTTCGAAATAACTACCTCATATTAAGCTCATATGGTTATTTGAACGATACCAACACTGAATCACACGTTTTTAAAATTTTTGTCTGTCTGTCTGTCTGTCTGTCTGTCTGTCTGTCTGTCTGTCTGTCTGTCTGTCTGTTTGAAAAGGCTAATCTTCGGAACGGCTGGACCGATTTTGACGGGGTTTTCACAGACAAGTAGAGGATTGATCAGGGAGTAAAATAGGCTACTTTTTTAACCGACTTTCAAAAAGGGAGTTGTGTTTTTCTTCCTATGTACACCGAAATCTCCGAGATTTCTGAACCGATTTGCGTAATTTTTTTTTTAATCGATAGAGGAACTTTGTGACAACTTTCCCACGGGATTTCAGACCCTAAATCCACGCGGGCGAAGCTGCGGGCATCAGCTAGTTTTATCTAATAAATTGGGTGCGGTGTTTTTTTGCTATCTGATGCTGTATGAGGTCTGCGGCTCTATCCATACTAATATTATATCCATACTAATATTATAAATGCGAAAGTGTGTCTGTCTGTCTGTCTGCTACCTTTTCACGGCCCAACAGTTCAACCGATTCTGACGTAATTTGGTACAGGGTTAGTTTATATCCCGGGGACGTACATAGGCTATTTTACACCGGAAAACTAAAGAGTTCCTACGGGATTCCCAAAAACCCATCCATTTAACCGATTTGTATGAAATTTGGTACCGAGGTAGCTTGCGTCCCTGTAATTGACATAAGCCACTTTTTATCCCGGAAAATCAAACAGTTCTCACGGGATCTTCAAAAACCTAAATCTACGCGGACGAAGTCGCGGGCATCCTCTATCTAGTGGTCTTATAACTCAATGCGCTATAACAAGTAAATAACGACTCAAGTAGCTAAGTTGCTATTCATCATTTAAACAGGCAAACAATCGCCAAGGTGCAATTTTACACTGTATAACGGTACAATCAGTTTAAAGTGCCACTTTAGAGTGTTCGAAGGCATCAGTATAACACATCACGGAACAAAATTGGCATGCAATGCTGCAATTGAGGTATTATGTGGCTATAAACATAGTAACAACTTGCAACTACGCGGCGATATAATGTCAGACACTGTTAGTGGCGGCACAGTTCACTCTGGTGGCGGTTATTGCGCTACTTTGAAAAATTACATGGTCAACCCATTGCCGGCCCACTACTGAGTATGGGTCCCTTCTCATAGTGAGAGGTTTAGGCCATAGTCTGCCACGCTGGCCCAATGCGGATTGGCAGACTTCACACACCTTTAAGAACATGGAGAACTCTCATTCGTGAAGGTTTCCTCACGACGTTTTCCTTCACTGTTAAAGCAAGTGATATTTAATTGCTTAAAATGCTCATAACTGAAAAGTTAGAGGTGCGTGCCTGGGATCGAACCCCCGACTTACGATTAGGAACTGGACGTTCTAACCACTAAGCTATCACAGCTGATAAAAAAAAATTGAAAAATTATACGTACCTTTTTTCACTATAGGCAAGCGCTTGACCACAATCACAACCGATCCAAAGTGATGATGCGGCCTAAATGGGACGCGTTTACGTAGGACGGATTGTAATTGGTTGGAAACACAGATCGCGGAAGAATATTCCAAACCTTAGCCATGCGTATGAGGAATGATCACGCAAAACGTTTCGTGCGTGTAGATGGAATAATATCTTTACTGTACATAATGTAGTTTTATCAAACAAATCTAATAAATATTTTACTAGTAGGTAAATAATGAAAAGCGGTAATACCCGTACCCGTGAGGCCTTAGAAGGGATCGCCCATAATAGTCTACAACGAAGGCAAATTCATAATCATCATCAGCCTGTGGACGTCCACTGTTGGACATAGACCTTCCCTAAAGAGCGCCACCACATCCGGTGCTCAGCCTTCCTCATCACAGTGGCTGGATGAGGAAGGCAAAGTGCGGATTGACAAACTTCCCGCAGCTTTTAGAACATCAAGGCATCGCTCGTCAAGGTCTGCATCCGTGCGTAAGTAGTTGAAATTCCGCGGACACGTACGAAGCGATTTGCTTCCTCGTTTCTAATCCGAACCGCTAGGATACGGAACGCCCTTCCGGTATCAGTTTTCCTCTCCACTTTATGGGTACCTTCAAGTCAAGAGTGAATGGGCAACTTCTAGGCAAGCGCGCTCCATCTTAGGCTGCATCATCACTTGCTGGCGGGTCTGATTGGAGCCTAGTGCTAGTATAAAAAATCAGGCATGCAGCAGCAGCTGGTTTTCTCACGATAATTTCAGTCATATTCAAATTAGGTAGATACTTAAAACGCACATAACTCCGAAAAGTTAGAGAGTAGTGTGCCCTGGATCTAACCCTCCATTATAGATCGTTTCAACAAATAGTTCCTCTGGCGTTATGTTGTATTGGCGTCACTCAGAAAAGCAGGTATTATTTAAATATTTTTATCGAATTATTGGAATGTCCTCTCAAACCAACACAAAAAACATCAGGTTCAATGTGTAGAGGTTATCCGAGAGTTTTAATCTAAAAAAAAACTAATGCCAAAATAAATAATTTAATTAGAGCGTGATTGCTATCACAACATCTAATTATCCAGTTCACAATACAAAAACCGAAAATATGCGATATCGCCCCGAATCTCGGAAGGAGACTAAACTAAAACCTTCGAAACACCCGTATTTATGCAAGTTCAATCTTGTTGACCTCCTAGCAACAGATTGTATGACATCGAATGAGCCAAATATCGATTTTATCAAACTACCTGCATTAGGTAAATTAATAATTTTTATATTATTTTTGACAACTCAAATCAATATTTTAAAAATAACCTTACAGTTCGGCCGTCCTGAATTTAACACGTCCTCGTGTTTCTAATCAATCTTGTCATGTCAGTCGCGGGCTTCCCTGCCCTAAGTCAAATCCAAATCATGGGCTATCCTGCCCTCCGTCAAATCATTAAAACCTATCCATGAACTGCCGAACTATCAGTTTTAATATCAAATCAATAATAAATCCAAACGACTAACCTCTCATTCGATGTACACGAAATCTGAATTACTTACTGCAAGTTACTTTCCACTTCACAAAAGACTAAATTCTTTAAAAAAAAAAAACTAAAAATTTTAATCACCAAATCAAACTCAATAAAAATTTTAATCAAATGTGGGTTGTTTACAAAAAGATACCAAAGCGAAATTAAGACAACGTGAGACACGTCCCGCTTCTGAATTATTGGCGTCACTCAGAAAAGCAGGTATTATTTAAATATTTTTATCGAATTATTGGAATGTCCTCTCAAACCAACACAAAAAACATCAGGTTCAATGTGTAGAGGTTATCCGAGAGTTTTAATCTAAAAAAAAACTAATGCCAAAATAAATAATTTAATTAGAGCGTGATTGCTATCACAACATCTAATTATCCAGTTCACAATACAAAAACCGAAAATATGCGATATCGCCCCGAATCTCGGAAGGAGACTAAACTAAAACCTTCGAAACACCCGTATTTATGCAAGTTCAATCTTGTTGACCTCCTAGCAACAGATTGTATGACATCGAATGAGCCAAATATCGATTTTATCAAACTACCTGCATTAGGTAAATTAATAATTTTTATATTATTTTTGACAACTCAAATCAATATTTTAAAAATAACCTTACAGTTGACTCCTCTGTCTGTCTAAGTCATTGGCACCATATTGGCATGCGAAGACGCAGATTTTGTATATTTTCATTTGATTTTCATTTCATTCATACATGAAAATCAAATGAAAATAAACAAAATCTGCGTCTTCTTATGCAAATATGGTGCCAATGTCTTGGACAGACAGGGGAGCCAACATAACGCCATAGGAACTAAACATTGAAACGATCTCTAGAAGGCCGATTATATTTATCACCATTTTAACACACACAGCGTAATACTTACTTACTTGATTAATATTTATTTTATAACTGGATTATTTCGCACTTAGATTTCACCAATTCAAATACTTCTTGGAAAATTAGTAAGTTCGTAATCATATAATTACTTATTTACTTAACACATTCGACGAAACATAATTTATGAAAATTATCGTTACAATAATAATATCCGTTTAATTGGCTAACCTCCTCCTATTTCAACAAACAACTTTTAAGGTTTTAAGAAACGATTTCATATAATACCTAATAGATATACAAAACTTGACAAGACTGACTAACTGATCTATCTGATATCATAAAGCCCTTTGTGGTTAGAACTTTGTAATTTCCACAGTAGGTTTCTTTTGAAGTCGTACCTAACTACCTCACTTATCTAAGGGGGTTAAAAAATTGTGTGAAAATCCATAATTTTTCAAGTATCTAATACCTATTCATTTGGGCTTTCGGTTAAAAATTAAAAAATACAACACGTCTTATTACAGGATTTTTGAAAAAATCCACTCGAGCGAAGCCAGAGTGGGTCAGCTAGTTCGACATCATCATGATTCATGATGATTTGATGATTGTTGATCAGAGATGATGATGATGATCATCATCTCTGGTCTCCTCTGAGAATGAGAAGAGGTTTGGCCATAGCCTAAACCACGCTACCCAAGTGTGGATTGGCAGACTTCACACACGTTTGAGAACATTTTATAGAACTCTCAGGCATGCATTCTCTCACGATGGTGATATTTAATTGTTGATAACTCAAACTTTAAAAAACTCCCGACACAAAGAAAACTAGAAAAGAGCTGATAACTTTCAAACGGCTGAACCGATTTTCTTCGATTTATAGCTAACTAAGAACACTGATCAAGCCACCTTTCAAATAAAAAAAAACTAAATTAAAATCGGTTCATTCGTTTAGAAGCTACGATGCCACAGACAGGTACACAGATACACACGTCAAACTTATATCACCCCTCTTTTTGGGTCGGGGGTTAAAAACGCACACAACACGCCCGGGATCGAACCACCGATTAGTAGACGGACGTCTTAACCGCTAGGCTATCACGGCCTACTCATATTAAACCTTATTTCAAAGACGGCGCCCACTCACCCCCCCATCGCTTTACACACGATTGTCTCATCCTAAATCTATAATTTAAAAAATACACAGACGTATGAGGTCCAAAACATAACCCATGTAGGGTTTTATTAAGCTCTAAGCTATTAACAATTCATAAAAAACTTCATCGATATCAATTTCATCATAATTTTCAAATAAATAAAAAATTGTTGAAACGCGAGTCGGACTCGCACAAGAAGGGTTCTGCACCATCGTATAAGAAACATTGTAAAACATTTTTTTTTATTTTTTTGATGGCGTTCATTTTGAAATTTTTATTATTTGTTCATAAGGCGGCAATAGATTTATTAACCTACATTTACCATTGTTAATACATTTGAGCAAAAATAAATGATTGATTGATTGATTGATTGCTAGAGATACATATTCTCTATCCATTACGGTTCACGAGATAAGAAGGTACAGCCCGTGACAAACGAATGGACGAACGGATAGCGGAGGCTTTATAATAGGGTCCCGTTGGCACCCTTCGGGTACGGAACCCTAACAAAAACAGATTCTCCGCTCCATTTTTTTTTTGTTACTTCGTTTTGATGGAGTTTTCGCGGATTCGCTTCGTTTTTGATTTAGGTTCATTTTAGTGTTCCGTATTACAAGATTGAACCCTTGTAGTTTCGTCACATCTGTCTGTCAGTGACCCAACTATCGCCCTGCAAAAATCATAGACTTGTAAAATAATTAAAAAAAAAAAAATTGAACTGTATTTAACAACTTGGGTAAAAAGTGTTGTCAGTAAAATCATAACCCTTCTTTTCTTCCTTTCGGCTTTGCCGTAGTCGGGTAAAAAAGACCGCAGGTTGTTTCCTGTCTCTTACCTACAGATACTTTCCTACAAAATAGAAAATTCAAAAAAAAAATCAAAATTCAAAATGTTTTTATTCAATTAAACTTTTACAAGTGCTTTTGAATCGTCAAAAAAATCTACCACTGGTTCGAAATGCCGTTCCTACCGAGAAGAACCAGCAAGAAACTCGGCGGTTGCTCTTTTCAAGTACATATTCAATTTACAATAATATGCCATACTGTATACAAGCAATTGCAGCGCCGTGTATTGCTGGAGCGAGTCAAATCCAAGCTTTTTTAACCCCCGACCCAAAAAGAGGGGTGTTATAAGTTTGACGTGTGTATCTGTGTATCTGTCTGTGGCATCGTAGCTCCTAAACTAATGAACCGATTTTAATTTAATTTTTTTTGTTTGAAAGGTGGCTTGATCGAGAGTGTTCTTAGCTATAATCCAAGAAAATCGGTTCAGCCGTTTGAGAGTTATATCAGCTCTTTTCTAGTTACTGTAACCTTCACTTGTCGGGGGTGTTATAAATTTTTAATTTACACTTGTTGTCATTCAGATAATCTTCGATTAATCATGATGTCACAGACTGCAAAAATCATAAACTTTGTAGGAGTCTGAAAAATAAAAATTAAATCGATTTATCGACATGTCAGTTGGAACAGTGTTTTTTATGAAATTCTTTTAATTACTTTTATTAATTACTGGCGAGTGTTCGGTAGCGGAATTCGCTTATCTTTATAGGCGATCGAGGTAGGTACTATATTACCGGGCGCGGCATGCGTGCGCCTAGATGTACGCATTCTAGATGTGACAAAGAAAACTACTACAATCCTACTCGTTTCTACTCCGAACAGCTAGGATATAGAACGCTCTTAAGGCATCAGTTTGCTCTTCCATTTTTAATATGAATACCTTCAAGTCAAGAGTGAATAGGCAACACCTAGGCAAGTGCGGTTCATCTTAGGCTACATTATCACTTGCTAGCAGGTCTGATTGCAGCCATTTTTTTTTTTTTAATTTACTGACTAGCGCAGTCAGTAAATTAAAAAAAACACATCGCTCCCACGGTAAAAGGACTACTAGTTAGTACTACAGGTTAGCTAACTCAATGTTCAACACTGAATGATGGCCACAGAGCTCATTCGATATTTATTTTTTAATCCATTGAAGGTTTTCTATGAAAAAATATTTAATATCATTCAGTGAAGCATCAATGTAGAACCAACCGATGTGAAATGAGCTGAGTTGCTTACTTCAGAGTTGCACACTGAGTTAGCGTAAGCCTAATAGGCTTAGTAGAAGGGGAAAATGAAAGCTTGAAAGATTTTTTTTAGTAACCCTTGTTTTCGTAATGAATTTTAACATGATTGCAACTTGTATCGTACCTTCAAAGTTTTTACCAAACAATTAGTCAGAAACAAAAACAATAAAATAAAACTGAAATCACGTAACTTACACCCACATGATTACAAATACAGCCTAATGACTGCTCCAATGGCTCTAAATCCGTGGCCGCCCACATATTGACATAACACGTTTTTCCTCGCATTTGTCCTGGTATTTTAATTTAGTACAGAGAAGCTTTTATTTTTTACATCTGTTAAACTTTATACAATAAAGTTAAAAGGTAGGACCAATAAATTCATGATAACGATACATTTACTTTCAACTTAGTAGAAATCATCAAGGTATTACTATATACTTAGGTAGAGTGTCTTAGGAAATCATATAACTTTTGAAAAATTCAAGCCCTAGGGAGTAAAATAGGGGGTTATGTGTAGTTCACACGGACGAAGTCGTGGGTATACCAGAACCAGATTTTTTTTTTAATTAACGTATAGCTACCATCTCTCTAAAAACAATGCGGCTCAAACGTGTGCAAAGTTATTCCAACGTACGGAACCATACGAAAAAGTGTGGATACACATAAAATAGGGTTCCTTAGTCATGCTAACCGTGCTAAAGACTTTGGCATTCGTTATTTCTTAAACTGTAGTTTTTTTTTTCACAAACTGCCTATTTAAACCACATAATGATTTTAAAATCTATGTAGGTACGTCGGGATTTTTTTCGACTCACTATTTCTAGGAGGTACATACTGTGGTACCTACCTACCATGATTTTTTTTCACAGTTTAAGTAAGCAATTATGTTTTAAATATTGTGTAGCAATAATAGGGTTTTTTATTTGTAGCTTTCTACATTATGATAATTTACTGTTAGACTAACCCACGGACTAGTCACTAGAATCTGCAAAGGTTCCTTGTTTTCCTACGGAACCCTAAAAATATAGCAACACTCGATATTTTCTTTGCCTATTTAATTCGGTAGAGCATGTGTAAACTGTTAAATAGTTAAAGGTGTAGTCGTTTATGAAACATTTATAAGGTAACGGCCCATTAGCTTTAATGTTATTAATTGTTGGGCGATGTGTGGAAGTGTTGCCAATTGTTACTTACATACATATTATGTTTGTTTTATTTATGTTTTCCTAGCTCTTACCCGCGACTTTGTCCACGTCCACGAAAAGCTAGCAGAATATAGACAAACATATTCACATATTTTTAGGGTTCTTCCGTAACTCAAAAGGAAAAACGGAACCCTTATAGGATCACTTTGTTGTCTGTCAGTCTGCCCGTCCGTCCGTCCGTCGTGTCTGTCAAGAAAACCTATAGGCTACTTCCCGTTGACCTAGAACCATGAAAGCAGGTAGGTAGGTCTTATAATACAAGTAAAGGAATACTTAAATCCGAAAACCGTGAATTTGTGGTTAGCTACATCATTTAAAAAATATTAAAAAGTGTTTAAATTTTCAAAGTAATATAACTATACCAAGTGGTATATCATAATGAAAGGGCTTTACCTGTACATTCTAAAACAGGTTTGTTTATTTTACACAAAATAGTTTTTGATTTATCGTGCAAAATGTCGAAAAAAATACCCGAGTACGGAACCCTCGGTGCGCGAGTCTGACTCGCATTTGACCGGTTTTTACACAACATATTTTTGACCTCAGCTGACGCCTGACAAGAACGGACAAACAAACAGATTTGTGTGTGCGGGTGGATTCGTTAGGCGACTATTATTAATGAATCACTTAAAACAACAGTTGTTGGAACAATAAGTTTTTTGTGTATCTTATACACTATAGGCCACTTCTAGTTGTTACAAAATATACACTACCCAGTTTTTTTCCGCGCTTTCTTCTGCGTGGTTCTAGTTTTTAACTCTTTTATAGTTTTTGGTTTTATCCTTCAATTAAAGTTATGCTATTATGTGTTCTGAGGTTTCGTCTGATTTATGCGTATTCACGGACACACGCAGCCACGCACTTGACCGCTTTATTAAAGATCCCGTTAGAATTTCATACTACGTCTAAGTACGATAATACAGAAATCAGAAAACCTACAAGCAAAATCTCAAGCTTCATTCAGCGGTCTTTTAATCGCAGACTAGGTAGGTATGTACATTTTTTGCAGTGCAAGGTGTGAGTGAAATCACACGTCATACGAATCGATAGTCTGATAGATATCGCGTGGAGTGCAGGCGTAGAGGTCGCTATGGCAAACTATAGCGATGTTGGCTGATTCTCGTGAAAGCCGAGTTGAGTCGTTGACGCCCAGTGGCACCGTTCAATGCTTTGGCTACTTAACTGTCAGTTGCGTAGGTAGTAAGAAATTAAATTAAGCATTAATTGTGTGCTCAATGAGAGTACCTACATAAATAATAATTTGTGGTTTACTCAATTTGATTAAACAATCGAAGCCGTCAAGTCAAAGTTGATTAGACAAAGGAATTAATGCTTCAGGTAAAATGTTTTATAATGAGATTTAGAATTAAGACATTTTTGACATCGATAATTTTAATACACGCGACCTCTTTCCAAATAGTGTGTTCTTTCAGATCGAATTTTGAGGAGAAATAGTAGCTAAAGTATACCATTCAACACGATTCTTTAGTAATAAAAATTTGCCTCTTGTATTTTGCACTAGTCCCCGGAGACAGTGACATTATACACTGTTTAAATCTGTAGATGTCACATTTTCTTTCATATTGTAAAAGAATGATAACAACAGATTTAAACATTGTCTAAATATTATTAAACACCGTTGTAGTACCACCGTAAGAATTTGTTGGATTGAACGTACGCTTCTTATGTTCGCAGAGTGAGTGCGACTTACAATTTCTGATACTATGCGGCCGATCTATACCCTCGTTTAGTTTGCAATTATTAAATCCCCGTTTAGCTAATACCAAAGTGTAAAGTGCGGTGGAACCGAGCCATTCGCGAGCGAAGCCACAAGAATGCGTCAACGTGTGAACAGATGCACCTCCCCCCTCGTACACCTCACCCCTTCCTTTAAGCGAATTTCGCGATGACCCCCCAATTACTGACGGTAATTGACACAGGGGATGCTACGCCTTTACGCAAACAGTGTATTTGTCGCGGAATGTACGACTAGTTTCAGATTTTTTTTCGAGTTTCAACTATCTTAACTTCAAAGGAATTTAAACCCTATTGTTTTGGAGTTAAAGTTGATCATTGTTATTACCAGAGGTTGTCCTTTTGTCTTTTTGGCTAGGGATGTGTGCGTTAATTAGGATAATGTTCTGGCGCTTACTAGGACAGGCTAGGCGACGCGTTTTGCTTGCTTGTCTTTTTTTTCGCACGTTTATTATTCTGCGGTACGCACGGAGATTTTAGTGGGGGTTGGGGATAGAGAACTTCATTACATTTGGGGAGTCGTTTGCCTTTTCGTCTCGAAATTTTTTGAAATTCGGCTGAGCCTTGAGGTAGAGGGCACAATCTAAATGATCTGTACTTTCCTACTCATGGAACTAGGAATACGCTTCCTATGGCTACGAAATTTTTATATTTTCAACTTTTTCCTACCTTGAGGAAATGTTTCAGTGGGGTCAATTTACTTCCCTATACCTACAGACGAAACTATTATTTTTGTACCATTTCAACTAAAACTAACAATTCTGCACATTTTTTACATATGCCTGGAGGTAGATTGAATGAAACTTCATAGTAGTGTATGTGTAACTATAGCTATTAGTCGAGCTATAGTGAGTCGTGGGATTTTGGTATTATACTTAATAGTCAATTATAATGTTAAACTGTTCGCCACATAGATAAACAGCATTCATTGCGATTAATTGATACAGCATGCTTTTATACTAACTCGTGACTTATAAGCCTTTACTCACAGTGAAGCTATAGATATGCTAGGTAGCTATGAAATGAGTTAGGTATAGTCCATAGACGGTCCATAGAATATAGACGTGGTGCAGAACTAATAGACGTGGTATAGACAACTGATTCTGAACCCATTGTTTTGTAGAGTGCATTAAAATTTAGAATCTTTTAATTGAAAAATAATTTTCCGTCCTTTTTCATCAATATTTAAAAAAAAAGATGCAAATGCACTAAATTTTGTTTAGAGAAAAAACAGAATCGACGCCAATATCAGTGAGAGCGCTAATATTGCATGTACCTCTTGCGTTATATGCGACCAACGGCATTATTTATCTTTTGTAATAAATATATTATGTGAAAAAGAAGTAGTTACGTTATTACATAATTGAAGATCTAAAATTGACACTTCGGTCACATTTGAAAAGCGCTATCTCGTGCGTTTTGTATTTTCTGTCTCACTCATCACCGAGCACCAATTTTATACGCCATGTAATATGAACGTAACATGTCTAATTACGATGCATTAAAGCAGCAAGCCCTCTCTAGTTATCATTAATTTTATAATTAAATTAATTGTTTCTGATAACCCAGTCAGAAATATAATAAATGTTGTACCTTTTTCTTGGAAGCCTACAGCGTAGCTATAGCTATGCTATAGGGTAGCGGGTTATAGTCTATAGAATATAGACGTGTAGAACAGTGGAGTATGGAGTATAGACGCGGTATAGACAATCAGTGAGAGCGCTAATACAGCATTCATTGCGACGCATTGAGGCAGCAAGCCCTCTCTCTCGTGGATTTAATGACCGTTTTTATTTATAATTAGCCCTACATGGTGACGTCGATGTCAAACCGCATGCATGCATGCATGCATACGAGTATTTGCGTACCTGCCTGCGAATTACTGGCATTTTTAAACATTCGTTTATTGGATTCGAGCGTCTTGTAGTGAGATGCAAGGAATACCTGTAGAATGTACCTATTAGGTAAAATTGTGATTAATTAACTTGAAATTATTAAAAATATACTTACCTATTAACTTTTGCCTGCAACTTGGTCCGCGTGTTGCCCGTTCTTTCGGTGATAAAAAGTAGCCAATTTTCTTAGCGGATGTCTACGTCATAATAGCTGTCTGCATGCCCAACCCGATTTGTCCAGTAGTTTGAGTTGTGCGTTAATAGATCAGTCAGTCAGTCAGTCAGTCAGCTTTTCCTTTTGTATACATATAAAGACCTGCACTACGAACAGCTTACCTAGTCTACAGAAGAGCTTTCTTCCAGGAGCTCTAAAATTTGGGAAAATTATTTTTTTATTTTTTAACTAACCTATACCTAAAGCGAAACGGAATATCTACCTACTGGGCAGGTGATAGTCCGTTGATTTTAATTAATTTATATATTACAAAATATTTAATGTAACGAGAGCCATTCAATTCAATTCAAATGTCCGTAGGTACTTAGTAAGTTATAAAAAATTAAAACCGAATACAATACGTTATAAATTAGTAGAATTAATGCATTGCTTCAGTTAAAACATCTGCATAATATAATAATTAATATGTTTTTAAAACTAACAATAATTACCACTATAATTGTTATGGTAAACATATTAATTTCTTCGAATAACTTAATTATTATACTAAGAATAACTAGGTACCTACCTACCCGTTTCTCTACCTGCATGAAATAGAGTTTACTAGTTAAGAGTTTTTTCTAGTTCTACCTACTATTCTATTATTTTTAAACACTACTTTGGTACTAGGTTAAACCTACCTACTATAAACAAGTGTAAATTCAAAATTTATAACACCCCCGCCAAGTACAGGTAACAGTAACTAGAAAAGAGCTGATAACTTTCAAACGGCTGAACCGATTTTCTTGGATTATAGCTAAGAACACTCGATCAAGCCACCTTTCAAACAAAAAAACTAAATTAAAATCGGTTCATTAGTTTAGGAGCTATGATGCCGTAGACAGATTAGTTAGACAGATGCCATAGACAGATAGTGGTTAGGTCGGTAGGACATCACAAAAAATAAGAATATGTTATTTCTTGCCTAATGCCTGGTAAAATGATGGTACGGAATCCTTCGTGTGCTATTCCGACTCGCACTTGACCTTTTTACATATTATTATAAATGATCATTGTGTATGTAAGTCATTGCCAAAATCGATTCTAGTATATAGGTAGGTACCTACCTACCTAGTTACTATAATCGAACTTTGGAGGAAAGACTCTCTTCAAAATATGCCAGAGTATGAGAGTGATGTTTAAGTCATAAATTTTAATTTATTCAATGAATATTACAGACAACGGGCATCACCCCCTTTTTATTATAATAGGTATAGAAATAATCTATTCTAAATCCGCCAATCTCTGAAGCACTGCTGAAGACCGCTCGCGTCACCTTATAAGTGTCCTACGCCATACTTAGGCAACCCATTGTATGATGCTAACTCAGCCATTTCACACCACACATCGAAAATCAGCTCTACCACTACTAGATAAGGTCCAAATTCCAACGTAGGTGTATATAAATGTGGAGTATTTAGGACCTAGGTCAACAAATGTAGATATTATTCCGGTTTTTCTTGTTAATAACTGAACATGTATGTATGCGTAAAATTGTTATGTCTTGGTGTTTTGTTTCTATTAATAAGTATGCATTGAAATGTAGATGTTCAAACGGCTGTGAATAATTGAAATGGACCTTTTTGTGGAGGCTTTTAACAGTTTGCGCTTGACCATTTTATGGTAATGAACAATTAATTATTATGTACCAATCAATCTACACTAATAAATAAAATTGGAGTGTCTGTCTGTAATTTCGAAATAACTACCTCATATAAAGCTCATATGGTTATTTGAACGATACCATAACCGAATCACACGTTTTTAAAATTTTTGTCTGTCTGTCTGTCTGTCTGTCTGTCTGTCTGTCTGTCTGTCTGTCTGTTTGAAAAGGCTAATCTTCGGAACGGCTGAACCAATTTTGACGGGACTTTCACAGACAAGTAGAGGATTCATCAGGGTGTAAAATAGGCTACTTTTTTAACCGACTTTCAAAAAAGGAGTTGTGTTTTTCTACCTATGTATACCGAAATCTCCGAGATTTCTGAACCGATTTGAGTAATTTTTTTTTTAATCGATAGAGGAACTTTGCGATATTGCCCGATAAAAATTTAGATTCCAACTCCTCAATCCTGATGCTGCAGGGGATCTGATCACCAAAGTGGATGGGATTTAGAAACTGTCGTCGGTTATAACTTGATATTGAAGGTATATTTACCAAAGTAAAGACTTTGTCGCGCGGTACGGATAAACTACTTTTGTCCTGGGAACTCAAAAGTTCCCACGGGATTTCTAAAAACCTAAATCCACGCGGGCGAAGCTGCGGGCATCAGCTAGTAACAACTAAAGTTTATAGTTAGATCTCACTTATAAGAGTACCTACATTATGTAGCCTTTCTATTCATAGACGAGTAATAACCATTAGTGTGGTTTTACAGTGACGCTTTCGCCAGCGCGGTTGGTAAGCGTCGCGGGCCACGAGCTTTGCGTCTCTTGGATCGTTACATAGTCGCGCGGATGCGCTTACCACCCGCGCGCTTACCATCCGCGCGGACGGTAAGCGTCACTGTAAAACCAGCCTAAAATAATGCACCAGACATACAGGGGTCTGCACATACAGAGGTCTGATAACCCCCAAATCCAAAACATCTCATAAAATTATATAAATATTATTAAATATCCTGCCTAGGAATAACGTAGTTATTTTGAGTATAAAGAGGACAAACCTACATAATTAGGACATAGGCTGGTATTAAATAGGAACTAGCCTATGTCCTTCTCCGGAATGTAAGCTACGAGTACCAATATCCATACTCAATTTCATCAAAATTGGTGTTACTAACGGATGGGGCATGAAAAGATAGCAGACAGGCAAATACACTTTCGCATTTAAGTATAATAATATTATTATTATATGTAAGTATAATATAATTATACTTAGTTCAGTATAAAGACGACATTCATTCACCAGATTTATCAAAAAATACAAATTACTAAGTTAATCGTAAACTATCTATAATGTAGAGCTTATTAAATACATTGGTTTCTTTGTCACAATTTAGCACATGAATGTATTTTATAAACGCTTCAACTGTAAGGAAAAACAAAGCTTCCATTTAAAATGTGTAAAAGCTATTGAGATAAAGTTTACAGAACGAAACGTTTGTTTCATTTGAGAAACGTGCAGCGATAATTTTTAGATTTAAAAGCAAAAATTTTCGTAACTAATATCTGTGCTTTAAACAACAGTTGGTTGTTCAATCGAGACAATGGGCTCTCACGAAATTTAAAAAAAAACTTAAAGCGTCGCGGTCGATGTCGCGGGCATCATCCAGTTTATTAAAAACGTAAAAACCACACAAAATTTTGCGGCATTGTCTTTTTTTACGTTTTTGTGTTACCCTAATAATAATATGGTTACATCGTTGAACTGAACTATAACTCTATCCACGGAAAGAAGTATAACGCTCTCTCTGTTACGTAATCCCATACAAATGACAGACAAAAATCTTTTTGAGTCACCAACCAATCGCAAATATATTTTGAAAAAACATTCCAAATTCAATTCGATTTTTTTTAAACCGACCAAGTGCGAGTCAGACTCGCGCACTGAGGGTTCCGTAAAACAACAAAGTGATCCTATAAAGGTTCTTCTTTTGAGCCTATTTCTCCTTTTGAGGTAGGTACGGAAACCTAAAAAATATCAAAAAAATTATAAAAATAAATAATTTATTTTAAGTATAAAATAAAATTCAAACATTTTTTTTTTAGTCAGATACAAGTTAACTCTTGACTGCAATCTCACCTGGTCGTAAGTGATATGCAGTCTAAGATGGGAGCGGACTAACCTGGAATTTCGTTTTCGCATTACTTAACAGAAGCGCTATACTTACTTCTTTCCGCGAATACATAATAAGGGTGGTATTGCACAGTAAGTCAAAAAGTAAACTCCTAAACAGACCGCACCCTTAAACCACCATAGCAGTGCAATGTGCACCAACCATCATTAAATAATCTCCAGCCGATATTGCAGTGCCACGCAATCAGATACCTTGCAAGGCTTGACAGTTGCTGACCAGTGTAAAGACCCTTCAGCTGCATACAAATCCAAGTTGTTGATATCCGAGATTTGGTGAAGTGTAGTTCATTTTAATGTGGTTGTTGACGATGAATGTATTAGATTACAGCGAACGGGAATGTGGTTTCAGGGTGTTTTTAGCTTCGTGTTACGTAATGATGTTGTCAACATTACCACCACAGTTCAAATGGCTGTTATCCTGCTTCAAACAAAAATTTGAAAAAGCACGCACATATACAAGCCAAATTTCATGATTCTAGGTCAACGGGAAGTACCCTAAAAGTTTTTTTGACAGACACGACAGACGGACAGAAGAAGAGACAGAAAGAAGGACAGCAAAATGATCCTATAAGGGTTCCGTTTTCCTTTTGAGGTACGGAACCCTAAAAATTGACTGAAAACAATGAAGGCCAAACATACGTCACGACGCGGATGATCCTGCTTAAATCCCAGTTAAATGTAAGCACTTGTTATTCCGAACGAACCACAACACGGCACGACATCAATCAGCTTGACTTGGATCAGTCGTGGTCGTCACGTACCAACGATAAATCTGAACCTAATGAGCAGTAAACTACGTTCACTACTTATACTACTACTAGTACTACTTCTACTACTAGTAGTAATACTAGTAGTAGTACTAGTGAATATTACAAAAACAGTAAAAAACTAAAACCAAAAATATTATTTTTAAAATGACACGTGGATAGACAGACAGACGGACAGACAGAAGAACAACATTAATAGGGCACCATTTTATCCTTTGGGTACGGAACCCTAAAAATTGACTGAAAATCATGAAGGCCAAACATACGTCACGACGCGGATAATCCTGCTTAAATCCCAGTTAAATGTAAGGCACTTGTTATTCCGAACGAACCACAACACGGCACGACATCAATCAGCTTGACTTGGATCAGTCGTGGTCGTCACGTACCAACGATAAATCTGAACCTAATGAGCAGTAAACTACGTTCACTACTTATACTACTACTAGTACTACTACTACTACTAGTAGTACTACTAGTAGTAGTACTAGTGAATATTACAAAACCAGTAAAAAACTAAAACCAAAAATATTATTTTTAAAATGACACGTGGATAGACAGACAGACGGACAGACAGAAGAACAACATTAATAGGGCTCCATTTTATCCTTTGGGTACGGTACCCTAAAAATTGACTGCAAACAATGAAGGCCAAACATAAGTCACGACGCGGATGATCCTGCTTAAATCCCAGTTAAATGTAAGCACTTGTTATTCCGAAAGAACCACAACACGGCACGACATCAATCAGCCTGACTTGGATCAGTCGTGGTCGTCACGTACCAACGATAAATGTGAACCTAATGAGCAGTAAACTACGTTCACTACTTATACTACTACTAGTACTACTACTACTACTAGTAGTAGTACTAGTGAATATTACAAAAACAGTAAAAAACTAAAACCAAAAATATTATTTTTAAAATGACATGTGGATAGACAGACAGACGGACAGACAGAAGAACAACATTAATAGGGCTCCATTTTATCCTTTGGGTACGGAACCCTAAAAATTGACTGAAAATAATGAAGGCCAAACATACGTCACGACGCGGATGATCCTGCTTAAATTCCAGTTAAATGTAAGCACTTGTTATTCCGAACGAACCACAACACGGCACGACATCAATCAGCCTGACTTGGATCAGTCGTGGTCGTCACGTACCAACGATAAATCTGAACCTAATGAGCAGTAAACTACGTTCACTACTTATACTACTACTAGTACTACTACTACTACTAGTAGTACTACTAGTAGTAGTACTAGTGAATATTACAAAAACAGTAAAAAACTAAAACCAAAAATATTATTTTTAAAATGACACGTGGATAGACAGACAGACGGACAGACAGAAGAACAACATTAATAGGGCTCCATTTTATCCTTTGGGTACGGTACCCTAAAAATTGACTGAAAATAATGAAGGCCAAACATACGTCACGACGCGGATGATCCTGCTTAAATCCCAGTTAAATGTAAGCACTTGTTATTCCGAACGAACCACAACACGGCACGACATCAATCAGCCTGACTTGGATCAGTCGTGGTCGTCACGTACCTACGATAAATCCGAACCTAATGAGCAGTAAACTACGTTCACACTGACTAGTGAACATAATATTACAAAAATCAGTAAAAACTTAGTACAAAAAATATTATTTTAAAAATCTGGACTAATACAAAAATTTGGAGCTTAAACTGCTTCAATGTAGGTTTTTTAATTACTATTGTATAAGATTAAGGCTTGAACGGGAAAGGTGCTTCTACACAATAGATGAATTTTTGAAAGAAAAATACGTTAAATATTGAATTGAACTTTGTACTTACTAATTTTGCATGACTCATTATGTAAGGTCTAACTTTTCTACTGGACTGTATGTAAAAATATCTCGTTGTGAAAAATCTTACAATCTTGCAATGAATCTTGCAATCACTCCAAATTGTAAGTGATAATGACATCCCGGTCAAGAAGCGGCTGCTATTCCTGGCGGTAATCAGTATTGGACGAGAACTGTAAATGTCATAATCACAATAGATCGGCAACGGACAAAATGACACAAGATCTAGAAGGATAATTTGCACAGCCCCCAAACAATGCGCGTCAAGAAGAAAAAAAAAATGTGATCATGAGGTCCAGACTGACGCTCGTTCGCCTAGAAGATGTCTATTCACTCTTCTACAGGTACCAGAATATCAAAACCTCTCCGATTTCTATTATAATAATTAACGAAAACGACAGGTGAAAAATCGATGGTTGTAAAAAAGAGAGGGATTAGGAAATTGCATTGACCGCTAACCACTAAGTTTCACATTTAACTCTAGAATGTGTTGTTTACAAGAGATATTATATTTTTGTAACCTTGTAAGTATACAAAAGTTTTAGATTTTATTCTCAATTTCGATAAAAAAATTCTGAAGGAGATTCTTAACTTTATCTGACTGAAACCATCAGAATCATGCTGCTAGTTTGTCGGGGTAAATCGTGTTCATGCAAAGAATTATAATTCCTCCGGATTGTTACATTGAGAAGAAAACACCTTGCTATGCGCGCTTCTAAAATTTCGCGGTTTATTAAAACCACAAAATATAATACGTTGAGCTTTAAGACTTCACTTACCACCACTAGATACTTTGTTGAAATATTATGTAATATCTAATTATAATAACATGGATCGTATTATGAACTAAGACGCAAATAAAGACTACAAAATGAAAGAAGTGTTGGCGTATTTTTAAATTCGCTATGTTTTCTTAATTTTTATCGTTTTCTATCAGAAAGAAAATTTATAGGTTTCAAAGCAAGTATCTACCTGCAAAGAGTCTAAAATTAATAACGATTCAAAGTCCGTAGCGTTAGTTGATTCTGTTTTTATTAGCATAATAACAAATCCCTTACCTTCAAATGTGGTGAAAAAACGAAGATCTGTAGAGCAGTTAAGATAAAAGGATAATTCCGCTTTGCAGACAAATGTTCCCACAAATGAAGTTCCGCGTCTCTGGATTGGACGCGAAAGCGAAATACATCCTCCTGCTGGACATCGTCGCAGCTGACGACTACCGATATAAGTTCCACAACAGGTAGACCATACTGCAGGGAACCATCATACGCATCCTACCTATCGCCTTCTTTGTATCGACTAAGAGCTTGGTGTCCATAACATTAAACTGCTAGTCCATTAACATGCCAGAAACTAATAGGAATCTCTGCAGAATTCATATTGGTGTCTGGCATTTAACACCGTCGTCGATTGGAGATGTTGCCGTCGAATCGAGAACCGTTACACGCTTCTTCATTAAGCTTGTGATTCCGCCCACACATTGCACTAGTTCCCACCAATTTAATTCCGATACGCTCTTAATTGTCTGTAAACAATTCGTAACTACGCTCAATTTAAGGGCAACGACATTACGGAAAGCTTCGCCTGGAATCGCCCGACGATTAAGGATTCAACGCGCATCCAATGGGTAATATCATTAAAATATCTTTGTTTCAAACGCCGCATCGTAAAAAGTGGACCAAGCAACATCGGAGGTGAGAAATATGGAGCGAGATAGTTTACAAAACTAACTCAATGTAGTTAAGATAAAACAAAAGGTGTTCCGGCAAATACAATTCTTCCGGGCAACAGCATCTCAACTTTCGGACCGATACTCATCGTATTTGATCGTGTACATTGTTTAATTCCCGATGACATGACGCGATAAGCCGCCTCTCTGTTTAATGTCGGACCCGAGAATCAAAACCGCCGACGCGCAGGTTTGGCAACATCGAGATGCGACCGATAAACTTCCATTTAATATCCGTTAATTAATACGACTCGAGCATTCCGATCGAAAATTCGTCTGTGACTCAGCCGTAAACCGATACCGTCGCCGACAAAGGGACCGGCCGTCTAGCGCCGTTAATATGATAATTAATTATTACAAATCACTGACATGTAAATTGTTCGCGAGATAGTTGCTTGATTGAAAATTTCTCAAGGTATTACCGAAATCATCTAAGTTTTTCTGGTCGAATGGTAGGGTATAGGCAGTGGCGTGCACAAAGTTTAAAGCCAGGGCAAGCATTAAGGTATGAACTTATTTTCTGGCAGGTCATAATGGATAATAAGTGTTGATTTAAGACAACTAGGGTAGGCAGTACTTTTATACCTCTATGAGCTGCACGCCACTAGGTATAGTTATTTTGTCGTAAGTGCACATACGGTCACGTGCAGTGGTCACGTTTCGCGACAGCACAAAACCGCACAATGGTTGCCACCTTGCCGTTTTTGGTTTGTTTTGGCGGATACAATTTTTAGCCGTCGCAAATACTCAGCAACACCTTACTAAAGCCGCCGCCGCGCTAATTGGACCACAAACAGAAATCTAGCACAAAAAAACGTTAAATTCAAAACAGTGTCCATTTTACCTCGCTATAAGTACTTAGTTATTTAAAAGTTCAATAAACTACCGAGAACCAAATTTATGTAAATACCTCTAATGAGTGCGGTACGAGATCACAAGCTGAAACAGCAGTGTGTGGAGATCAAACGGGCACAAAAAGTGAAACTAGTGTAGCGGCGTCTCACAATCGACGCGATGTCAAATCGTTGTCGCACAGAACAACTCCATGTTTTTCTCTCGTATTGCTTGCAGACGTATGTTTCCTGCCTACAAAGTTCGCGTTTCTGGTCTTGATAAAAAAGCAAAATACATTTTGCTAATGGACATCGTAGCTGCCGACGATTGCAGATACAAATTCCACAACAGGTATAAATAAAGAGGATATGAAGGAATTAAATTAAAATAAGGATATCGTAGCGCTTGTGACCGGTAACACTGATCGAATGGATTTATCTTATTTTAATGTAATTCGTAAAAGAACGATGAGGCAAGAAGCATGCGTAATAGATGTGAACGATAGGGATCTGCGCGGCGTAATAAACTTTTTCTAGCTAATTCGTACGGCACCTGTCGGTTTTTCTTGATGTCTTCGTTTTTCTGCTAACGAACCGGATATTCTGCAGTACAATGCCGTCTTTGAACACAATCTGTTCTAATTTTAAATCTCATCACGTATCGTTACTCGGTTTTCGAATTGTAATCGTCGATTCGTTGGCGCGGATTTATCTTTACCTTCAATATTCCGCTGTACGCAGACCTCTTTTATTCACATTGCTTGTGTAGATTACTGTTTTTTTCATCATCAGATATACGAATGCATGAATCGTTGTATTTATATGCAGTTATTGTCACTTCTCGAACCCTATCACCATCAAACTTTAATTTTAGTGCATGCAGCAAAACATTTTAGGTCTTGATTTCTTGAGACCACTAATTTAATAAACACTTATTTCCAAGCCTTGCTAGTTGCCACGTTTTAACTTGTGTATAAAAGTTGCTTTGTTTATAACATCATAACTTTAATAATTTATGCGGCCACCTGTCTTGAACCCGTGTGTTCTTTTTAATTAAAAATTATTTTCACTTTCATTAGTAGATGCTTAATTAGTTTTTGGCTATCGGTGTGATTTATTGTACTTTATACTAATTATGTGCTAGTTTAAATTATCATGTGCAGACAGTAAAATTAAGTTTTTGAATTTTAAACTGGCAATTCGGAGAGGAGACATGGACGTGCTATTCTGAACCCTTATTGTAAGTTGTCAAGTTAAACGTGAGCTTAGCTCATACTGATCAATCTGCAAAAATTATATGAAGATTTAAAATCCATTTTAGACGTTTGAGTCTTCGACTGATTGACAGATTTACCTAGCGCACCTAGCACGTTAGTTAACTCGAATAGTTAGTTACAGGTGTCTGCCGCAATAGTTTAACAGTACAGTGTGACGATCGCAATCACCTCTGATTACCGACGCTCACTCAGTATTGGCTGAAATCATTGTTGCAGTAAGAACTCCGCCAATCACAGCAATTGAGACCGTAGTAAAATGATGCAGATTTTTTCGCAATCGGCTAGCTGTGTCTCAAGTTTGTAGACTTGTTCAACATAACATTACAGCCACTCTTTGTCTCATTTCATACACCACGAATCGGCGGAGCTAGCCGATGTATGCATACAGACAGTGCTCGGAACAAGCACAACTATCGGCGGTGTATGTCGATTATCATGCTCTCAAGTGATTGACAATAGTACAATGTATAACGCGTCTTTGTCTCCTCTCGTATTTGTTCTACCTGTCAGATCTCTTCACATCTAAATGGGTACCTACATTTTGTTCATGTAGAGACATGTGCTCAGTAATAAACCGGCAATGGATTGAGTTGATACTGTGTTCTATTTTCGAATATGGTCCCATAAATGGTTGTCTTGTAGGATTTATTGATCTTCTTCCTTTGTTCCCGGAGTCGGTGGATGGTAGCCGGCAAGGCGGACCCTGAGATGCCAAAGAGGATGTACATCCACCCAGACTCGCCGTCGACGGGTGAGCAGTGGATGCAGAAGGTTGTCTCCTTCCACAAGCTGAAGTTGACGAACAACATCAGCGACAAACACGGATTCGTGAGTACCTGCTTCTTTAGACTGCTTGGGATCGGTGGATTTACTAAGACCTAGGTATAACCACTACCTAACGTATTAATTTTAGCAAAATTGGTTTAATTTAGCACTGTGGCAAATTCTGCTGTACTTAATCTGTAAACTAAATTAAAATGTCAGGTCTTTAATGAAGTGCTATCCTATTATGCAGGGAGAATTATGAAAGGGGTTCAGATCACCAACTTATCTGTTCAGGTGACAAATTCCCACAACGTCGCTATTGGAGAATTTGGTATTGGTATTTAAAAAATTCACCATGTAAAATGGAATTGAAATTCCTTCAACATGATAGACAAGATTGTAGTAATTGGTCCACCTGAACACATAAATTGGTGGCACTGTAGCTTACATTTAGACATAGACCTATCATTTTAGTCTAAAGATTGTAAAGT